>NC_081405.1:465803364-466123007 GCF_030272615.1 Cryptomeria japonica | reverse complement strand
CATAATATTGTTAAGATCTCTCTTAGCAATCAAACCATGTAATTTTTTTCACATTTTGATTTTGGTAAGGCTTTCATCTTTAATTTATTTTGTTAGTGTGCTCGTTTTTTTGTCAAAAACCAACATGTGCTATTTTGGGCATAGTTTTCTCCACATTCATCAAATTTCGAAGCAACTTACATTTTTAGAAACTAGACTCCATTCTACATAACAAAAAAAAAATGATTTTAGGGGGGAACACGCTCAAATTTATGTTTTTCAAGACGTGTCCACTTCGAAAATTAGTAGAACATCATATACTCATTAAAAAATTAGCCAAAAATTCTAGCATAAACTACAAGGTATTATCTAATTTCTCATGAAAGCGATTTTTAAAATTCTATAAAAAAGTTAACATTTTAGGGGGGGGCACAACAAATGCTATGCTATATTTTTTGAATAAAAATAGGAGCACTTTTTGTGGGCCCCCTTTTTGAAGCCCTTAATCTCCACCAATTTCAAAAAAAATAGCACTTTTGAAGTAGACACGAAGCACTTTAACTCTTGTTCTTGTTGCATCTTCAAATTTGGAGTGTAACTATGTTCATTGTCATCGAAGTTCAAACTTTGTTGATTTCAGAAAAAAAAAAAAAAAAGTGGCATCTTAAGGCCCCCTTTTTGTACCACAACTTGGTACATATACCCCTTGTTGAACAACCTATGATGCGTGTTTTGACACATCATAAGCATTTTTTATTAGAGAATATATTGGTCATCTTTTTTGGTAGTTTAATCTCATAGGTTTTTAATTGCCATATGATGGTCTTAGGTTTTGTATCTTCTATATGGTAGATTCTTGAGATGGAGGTTATATATAGAGTTTTGTAGATATTGTTTAAGAAGTAAGAATTCCTCTAGATCTAAAATTGGTGATACTTATAGGATTGCTATATAAGTGTATAGTGTTTATGATTTATTAAACAATACATTAAGCTTTTGGAGTGTGGGTTTTTTTCTCTCAAAAGGGTTTTCCCCATGTAAACATGTGTTATGGTATTTATTATTTATTCTATTTATGTGTTTTTATTCTTTTTATAATTGTTCAACATTAAAATTTGCACAATGCTCTCCTCAAAATATTGGTGTAGGAAGCACTTGGCATACCTTGCTTCCTTTCAAAAGAGAGGAATTTAAGGTTGAGTTTTGTTGCTATGCACATTCACCATGATGAGATAGCTTACAAAAAGTAATAAAAAATTTTAATACCAATTTTTCAAATGATTCTATGTCCCCTATTTCAAATACTTTATTTTTAAATATTCTTATTTTAGCATACATGGACTTGTGCTATTCAAAAGGCTAATGTTTAATATTTTAAATACACATTTAAATAAAATATACACACAAACAAAATACTTATATAACCTTCTACTATTTATGTATTGACTTTTTCTATGTAATTTTATAGTGTTTCTATTGCATACACTCTTTGTCTATAAAACTATTATCTTTTTAGGTGTTGCATATTCACATGTATATAAAAAGTGTCTACGCATATTTTATGAAGTATATAGACTTGTTATCCCCAATTTGAACTCAAGAAAAAATTGGGGTAATCCTACAAAATTTTGTCCAATTCATAGCCCATGTGCTCTAAGGCACACTTTTCAAGGCATTTTTGTTCTCCTCATACGTGTGTTTTGGTAACTTGATCTTCAATTTGGGGTTTTTTAATGTATTTTTGAGTTATTTTAGTTAAGTCCTATGTTAGGTGCAAATCGGGTTTATAGCCCCAATTTACACTTGGTTTTTATCCTTAGTCTTTGTTTTTCCTTGGTGCAAATCGATTTTATAAACCTAATTTGCACCTCCTAAGTATTTTGCACCTCCAAAGTGCAGTGTCGGGTTTAAACTTGTAATGCCCACCAAAATACCTTAGAGAAATAACCTATAATCTACTAACAAAAATGAGAGATTTTTTTTTTAAAACAACCATTACTCTATGTTATCATCAACTTACATCAATTCTACAATAACTATTTGCATATTCACATAAACCATCATGTACATTTAACCATAAAGCTACATTACGCAAGAAGAATAAAAACATATTAAAGCATCATTATATTACATTATACTCTTGCAAACACTTTTGTTCCCTAAGGTATTCTAACATCACTACTTGACACCATCTAACATAACACTTATCCATCTAAAACATCATATTCTACTATTCAATTAACCATTTTATTTCCATGTAACTAGCATAACATAAACTCACATATGCATAATCCATTCACATAAAATTCCCTAATAAAACATCTTAAATCCATTAAACCTTTTCATCTAGTTAACACCTAATTACTCAATAAGAATCAAAGTGACTATTATAACCTTTCTATCATGCATTCCATAGACTAGCATTGCATAATTTCATCTTGCCAATGTAAATGCAACACAAATACATATAAGCTATCTCATTTCTTTCTCACATATAATTCACAACTTCTATTACATAAAGAATATCCATTATATCAAGGAATAATTATGACCATTTCTCCTACTCACCATATCAAATCCTATTACAATTTCCTTTACAATTACATAAAGATACTTGAGACAAGGATACAAGGATACATAATTCTCTTTGCATATACAAATCATTTTGACACAATGTCTTCTTTCTCATGTACATGGAAATAAGCTTTGAAGAATAATCACATGAAGAATCCAAGAATCCAAACCACGCATGCTAGCATCCATGAAGAGGAATATCCCAATGGTAGAAGACATAAAACCACCTGACCATGTGGAACCGAATAGGAACCACCCCTTGTGCTAGGAGATGACATGAGGTTCCAACTCACACTCTAGACCTAGGCTAACACCTAAGAACCAAGGGAATCGACATAACATCACATAACACCAACATGAATGTAACAACGAATTACATGACCACAACATAAAGAAAAGAGACCTCCAGAGGCACAAAAACAAGCAAAGCATAAGGAGCTAGGACCTACATGTAGGGATAGGAGTGTCATCACATGAATTCATCATGGGAACTTGGGAACCTATTCCCGACATCCGTGATACTCATGCGGAGTAATCTCAACCTATGAGGATATCTAGGGAGTTCGGCTTACCTGGGTCACCAAGGTCTTCCCAACCATTCCCGGATCCATATAACCATACCAGGGATATGATTTGAGACCAAAAAAACTAATTTTA
Organism: Cryptomeria japonica; assembly: GCF_030272615.1. Lineage (NCBI taxonomy): Eukaryota > Viridiplantae > Streptophyta > Pinopsida > Cupressales > Cupressaceae > Cryptomeria > Cryptomeria japonica. Next base: position 466,119,797 of record NC_081405.1, on the reverse strand, counting down.
TTCTTTTTAATGTGATAACCTATCACTACCCAACCCTCATAGATTTAATTATGATATCACTTGTTTACAAACAAAACTTCCATGAGATATTATCGTAGTCTAGACCCTCGAATATCCTGGGTGTCTAATCCTCAAGACCCCAGACACTAGTTTGGAAGCCCACTCCCCCTTGCATGCTCCTAGACCTTAGGGAAAACTCATGAAACATATAAACTGTAGACATCTAAAAATGGTCAATGCTTGCGGAGTCATACTTTAACATTTGCGCATTGCCTTATTTTAGGGTTCTTGTGTCGCATTAACATTTCTTCTATGTTGTGCACTTGGTCTTTATCATTTGTGAGCATCGAGTCCTTCTTCTGCATTCCTCATTTTTATCACTTTCGAATTAGGTCTTGTCGATAACAAATCTTCAGTCATGATTTTGGTCGATCCTAGTCCTTGTCAATATCGTCATTTTTGCAATCGATTCGTCATTGATCCTTGTCCTTGTCAAATCACGTCATTGTTGCGATTGATTTGTCATTGATACTTGTCCTTGTCAATCACTTCATTTTGCAATCGATTCATCATCGATCCTTTTCCTTGTCAATCTTGTCATTTTGCGATCGATTTATCATCGATCCTTGTCCTTGCCAATTTTGTCATTTTGCGATCGATTCGTCATCGATCCTTGTCTTCTTTAATCATGTCAATTGGTACTTTTCAATTTGATCTCCTTGTCAATCTTGGTCAATTTGTCATTGATTTTTGTCAACCAATTTTAATCATTTATCAACACTGGTCCTTTGTCAGTCAGAATCATGATCAAATCGACCCTACATCAATTATCTTTTGTCAAGACCTAATTGTCGTCCTTGCATTTCTAATTCATCTTCTAGGGTTTTATGATTTATTCATTTAATCTTGTTTGTCATTTTCCCTCTAGGTTAAATAATTTATTTATTTATCCTAAGTCTTTTTGTCACAATTAAATATTTATTTAATTGGCTAATTAATCCCCCATCTTTTTGTGAATTAATTAATGAATGAAAAATTATTAATTAATTTACCTAATTTTCTAATTTCATCATTCCTAATTCCTAATTTCTATTTCTCCTATTTTCTTCAATTTTTTTCTAATATTTCCTCTAAATTCATCCCCTAATTTTCTCCTAGGTTTATGCTTCCATTTGTTGCAATCATGGAGGCTATTTTCTCTCTTCCCTATTTTCATGGGAATGACATAGCAATCTTGTCAATTTTGTCATAATTTGTCAATCAATCAATTTTGCATAGCAATCTTGTCAGTTTTGTCATAATTTGTCAATCAATCAATCTTGCATAGAAAGTGTCAATTTTGTCATAATTTGTCATATTTGTCATTCTTGATTTGAAATTTCCTTTCAAATCTCTCCATGCTAATCTTGTCATCTCTCCAATTTGTCTATAAATTGGATGAGTTTCTTCAATCAAAGGAACAATTAGTTACATTTTCGGATCGATCTAATCACATTTTCAGATAATCAATCACGCTTCTAGTATCCGTACGCTGCCATTTCATCTTAACAATCTTGCTTTCATACTATGCCTTTGCATTTGTAGGTGAGATCCACAAACAAAGCAATTTGAAGGAGAAAGAAGGACAATGGAGAATTATCAAGGAGATATTCGCGTTTGTGATGGTTTGCATTTCATTTGAATGTCTTCTTTTCATGTCTCTATTGAATGTTTTTAGGATTTCTTATCATTGCAATCTAGTTTTTGTGATTGAGCTAGTCTAATTTCTATTTTCTTTGATGAATTCCGAATTCCTATCTACATTTTCTGGTGAACCCGACGTGAAACTAACCCCTTAACCATGTTTTTGAGTGCTTCTGAGCTGATTTGTAGGTGAAAAATCAAGAAACAGGGCGACCCAGAGCTTTCTGGACACTCCTGCGCCTGTGTTGATGAGATTTGCGCCTGTGTTAAAAAAAAAAAAAAATTGTTTTCATTCTGTTTCTGGCATTCTAGTTTTTCTTTGGTGCTAATTCTCTGTGTAACATCTTGGCGTTACATGTGACAAAGACTAAAAAATTACAACTACTAACAAAATCTTATGCAGGACGCAGTCAAAGACTTTCACTAAAACATCTTGTTTGTGATTTTTAAAGTAGTTGCACATTTAATTTCTTAAAGGTTAATGAACACCATGCATGCTTTGTTTGTTTTTAGTTTGATTGCATGTTTTAACCCTTAGGATTGGGCTTGCCTCCCAATCTGCCTCGCACTTCGCACAGGAATTGGTGAGAGGGAACAACCCAAAGTGGTGACAGGCTAAAGCCAAGCTCTTCCGAACCACTCTAAATAACTGTGGATGCAACGAAAGTTGTAGACAACAGGTGCTGGAATGGTATTGCAACAATTTATTCGCCAGATCAATACCCACCCGAACGGATGCCCTTACTAGAATCTCTTATTTTTAGAGGCCAAAATCCTTCTATCTGTTGGCTCGGGCGTTGTGATACGCGCATGCCGAAGACACCTCTCATGTACTCCTCAGTTAGAGATAGCAAGTTCTTGGGAAGTGATGCCCCTTGAACTCGAAGCTTGGTATGCCCGAGAAGTGAGTGCACTGTAAGGGGGAGCCAGTGCTACCAAGCATCTAGCTATCCGGCTAAGTGTTGTATTTCGTTAGAGGATTCAACAGATATTGTCCTTTCCAGCCATAGGATTTGTTGTAAATGTGCTTGATTGTCTTGAGTCAAAGTCAAACAAACATTTTGTCTTCCGTGATTGTCAAATGTTAAATAAAATAAAAAAAAACTTTCAAAAAGTGCTCATAATCAACTTGGGTTTTCAAAATCAACAACCTTCAATTCAAAACAAAATCCAAACAAAAGTCCAAATTTGTCCAAGTATTCATCCAACATTTGAACATGGCTTGTCAAAATATTGAATATCTTTGTTTCAAAATTCATGTCACTTTAGGCTAGGTTTTGCATCGTCCAACTTAGGTCCTAGGGCATATTGTCATCTCCCTTCATTTTAGTCCTTTTTATTGCAAGCGTCCTCATTTTGCACTTAGGTTCAAAATCATTTCCCTAATTTTGCATTTCATTGTCATATCTAAGCTAGATTTCCATTTAGGTGACATTCCTGCATTATCCTTGTCATGCTAAAATTAGGTCTTGCCTAGGTTGCATTTTGCATATTCCAAGTCATTGGTCTTTACATATCCTTGTTATTGTATTGTCATCTTGTCTTGGCTTCATCTTGTCATACCATAATCATGGGTGAACTCACAATACTGGTTCCCACTTTTTGACCAACTTTGACACTTACATGAATATTTTGAAAAAAACCTCCACTTTCTGACACCTATAACTTTTAAACCGTTAAGAATTTGAAGATGATATAAACTAGTGTTTTTTAACATCTTGTTTGTAGATTCTAAATATATTTTTTGCAAATTTGTTTGAATAAAATTTTATTGATTTTTCCATCTCCCTCAAAAAGTAGTTGTTTACATCAAACAACATTTTTTAAGAGTGATGTGTATCCCGAAACGCATAATGTTTTTTCTATAAATGATAAAAACTTAATTCTTTTGAATTTTGGTTTGTAACATCAATACCCAGGGCATGCACTTGGTTTGATAGTGATATGTTGAATATTTTTTATTTTATTAAGTTTTGAAGTTTGACTAATTATAATTTGGATATAAGTGTACGTTTGAACACATAACTTGTTCTATATATATCAAAATTCAATTTTCTTTTTTTTGTTAGAAAGAAAACACCAATACCTAGTGCATAGATGTTTTTCAGAATTTTTTTGAATTATTTTACTATTTTTCCCAATGCATTGAACAAAGAAGTTCATGTTTGGTGAAAAACCTACATTCATAAGAAATAAAATAAAAATATATTAATGAAATTAAATATATTAAAAGTTATACTATTTGGAAAGCTTATAATAAGGACTAAATACTTAAAAAAAATAACTTTTGAATGAATTAATTTGAGCCCCCAAAAGCTAATGTAAAATTGGTTTTTTATCAGCATTTGATAGATGCAAAGGAGACTCCATTGCAAGTATGATTTAGAAGTAGAGAGGTTCTATCCAAGAAATTTTGATGTAAGAGCCTTTTATTTAATTCTCTTCAATTAATTACTTCAAATGGGACTTCTTAAAGCTTAAATCATTATATTTTTAAAAAAATGTACAATTTTAGCAAAAATCATGACGTACCAAAAAGTGGGAACCATCTTTGTGAGTTCAAGAAGGCAATGATTATGACAATGACTTAGGATATGTATCCTAAGTCATTGTCATAATCATTGCCTTCTTGCATTTAGTCTCAAAAATTTGGTTAAACTTGAAAAATCAAAACTTTGGATGATACCCTAAGTTGTTGTTAGGGAGTCTTGACCTTGTCTAAAATTTGTCCTTTCATTAATATCATTTTTGTCAAACCTAGCTTAGTATCCAAGCATATAGGTGAGACATTGTCAACTTGTCCTATTGTCATCTGGTCCTTTGTCCTTTAAGGTCTTGACTTCATTTAAACTTCCCAAGGTTGAGTCTTTAGGTTTGCATTCCAAAAGTTTGTCCAAATCTTGAAAAACAACAAAAAAAAAATTGGTTGCACTTAGTTGCATAATATTATCAAACCATAAAAACTCAAAGGTCCAAAGCAAGGTCACATTTTCATTGCATTTAGTTGCATCTAGTTGTCATTCCAAAAATTCAAAAACAACAAAAACATTAAGTTGCATTGTCATCCTTTAGGTTGCATTTGTCAATCCCATTAGTTGCATTGCATAGTGACATGTTTGTTGAAATGAGGTCTCAACCTTCTTACGAAGCCATGTCATCACAATTGAGAAATCAATCATTTCAATCCAATCTCTACATGTCTCAGAACTTGGATCAAACTTTTTATGATGAAACAAGTCTCCAAATACAAAAACTAGAGGAGAAACTAGCTCAAGAAAAGGAGATATTGGAACAAAGAGTGAAAAACATTGAGAAGAATAGATCACAAACGTCCAAAATGTTTCAAAAATTTCCAGGTCAAAATCCAAAGATTGAGCCAATTGATGTAAGATCTCTTATTGAACAATCAGACATACCAACTCTCATCTCACAAATAGAGATGATGAAACAATTTCAAAAAAAATAGACAACAACATTATGTGCCTCCACATCAAGAAAAAGAAGGTGTTTACTATCAATCAAATTTTCAACCATCACAACCAATTGTTCAACAGTTCCAACATTTCCAAACAACACAACCAATGGTCCAATTTCAGCAATATGTCCAACCAACTATACAATGTCCACAAATAGTTCAACCAATGGTGGAATATCAACAAGTTCAATCAACATATCAATGTCAACAACTACAATCACAAATTCACAAACAAAACTTGCAACATGCACCAAGCCAAATTTTGAACATGTCAAACCAATTTGATCAACATCTGGATCAAAATCAAAACATGACATCAGACCAGAACCAACTCCTTTCCAAACAAGTTCAAATTCCAGATACAACTATGTCAAAACCTCGAAAGAAAGGTGGCCTTATTGCAAGGATCTTAAGGAAATTACCAAGTGAGTTCTTTGAGGAAGATCAAGATAATACACTTATGTCTAGCAATGCCTCATCCCCCCACAAACAAATTGACTCTCCAGTGGCATCTATCCCTACAACTCTAGAAGTTTCACAAGAACCTTCCATATTGTCCTCATCAAATAATACACCCAAGGATGCAATTATCCAAGGGCTATCCATAATTGATTGCCAAGATAATCCAATTCATGATGCACATCCTTGTCATGTTTCAGAAATACAAGACCCAATGTTACCATGCATTTTATTGCCATTACTTGTTTTAGAGGACCCCATTCGAAGTCCCTCTTCCTCATGTTCAAGCATTGATTCCTTGCCAGAATCCATCACAAATGTTCAAAGTGCATTTCCTTCATGCCAAAACATTGATCCCTTGTCAGAATCCCCCATGCATATCCAAAGTCCAACCCCATGTCAAGAGGATAATTTAGAGCATGAAGAAACGTGTCTTTAAAAAAATCAAGATCAAGATCTTGAAACCTTATCATCCCATCCAATTGTTGACCAGGACCCCATCTTCCCAAACACTCATGACAATTCCCCTATTCTTGTCCATCCTATCCAAAGTCCTATTGACACTCCATTCCTTGAGAAAGATCAAGATATCCCAATCCATCCAATCCCAAACGATCCCCTTCCATTTCATGAAAAAAATGTCCTTTCAAATCCCATTGGCATTCCACTTCCTAAGAAAGATCAAGACATCCCTTCCATCCTTTCCGATGATCCCATTAAAAGTCAAGAGCAAAGCACCTTTAAAGAGGATTCCAATGATCTTCCTCCTTGTCAAGATCAAATTATTCCTTTAAATCCTCCACAAGATCCTTTGTTCCTCCATCTCCTTGTCTTAATGCTCCATATACAATCCAAGATCACATTATTTCTCCCATTCCATCTCTTGAAGAGCATGTCATTGAACCATGTCCACTACACAATCCTAGTCAGTGCAAGATGTTCATGAACCCTCGACATGCATAACGGGTTCTTCCACTTTGGTGCAATCTGATCCACTTCAAGATCTCATTATTTCTCCCATATCATATCCACCTCATAATGGACTTGTGTCTTCTTCCCAAAGAAAAGAGTATCCTACAAGTCAAGATATTCATAAAGGCATAGGAGTAGATCTCCATAAGAAAGCATCCTTTCATGTTAAAGAAAATATTAAGGGCCATGGCCTCAGTGAAATTCCTCAAGACGTGGGTACCCCTACTAAATCCAACATCCCTCCATCAAAATCAAAACATACACCTTCCCCATCATACTTTCCATCCATCTTAGGTCCTTATATCCCTTTGTCCTCTATGCAAGGTCAGCAAAGGCACACATCCTTGAGTAAATTTCATCAATCCAAAAGAAGTCCACTTCATTCATATCCATCCATGCATTCCTTTCCCCCTCCAAGCAATTTGGATGCCAAGTACAAAAGTCATAAGTCTAGCAATCCACATGTATTCAAGGATCAACATGTCCAATCTAATCAACATGTCAAAGCAAAGAAAAATATGATCCAAAAAGAAAAGGAAAAATCCAAAAGGTCACAAAGGCCCATTGCTCAGAAACAAAAGTCAAAATATATATGGGTTCCTAAATTCCTTGTGCAAGCAATGCAATCCAAGGAACCACAAAAGCATGAAAAATCAAAAACCATGTGGATCCCTAAGAGGCACCTTGAAGCACAAAAGCCTAAAGAAACATCAAAATTGGCATCTAAAATTGCTATTCCTCCATCACCTCCTTCTTCCATTTTGGGTCCTTATGTCCACAAATCCCTAGCTATTCCTTCATCAAAATCTCCATATACAAAACCCACTCTTCCTCCATCAGTTCATCACCCCTCAAGGTGTGTGCCAATGTTGATCTTGCCTTCATTTCCATCCACTCAAGCCCAATTCTTCCAATACCCTATCCATTATCCAATGCATATTTTCCATCCTTCCATCCCTCTGGTCCAATCCTTTTCATAAATCCTCGCCTTAGTTTCATCTTATTTTCCATGTCCTTATCCTACCAACGTCTTTGAGCATACTTTTAAAGGTCATGGTCCATTTTTTTTAAGGCTACTATCCAAACAAAAAGATTTTTGAGGCCTTCTTCCATCCCCTATCATGTGTCCATCTTCTATTGAAAAAGTCAAAATACAAAAAAAAAAGTGAGAAAAAAAAAAGAAAAAAAGACAAAAGAAAAAAAAGTAAAGCAAACATAATTCGTCCACTGGTGAAAACCTAGCAAACAAGTGCCTTGGGCAAGTACCGTGGTGAAAACCTGGCAAACAGGCATCATGCGTAATCTATGAACTTCTTGCATACCATACTTGGGGACAAGTTTTATCCTATCATATCCTTTTGTCCTTCATTGTTCCATTATCCTATCGAACCCCTGTCATTACCCTTCATATCCTATTGTCCCTCATGTCCAGTTTCCCTTTCCACCTTTGATCTTGATAAGGGTGAGGATCTTCATGAGTATCATGCATCTTGTTTGCAGCTTTTAGTCCATCATAGCTTTTGGTCATTTATCCATTTGCTTATTACAACCTTTCATCCATATTCCCTGTCTTATTGCAACTTTCTTCCACTATCCCTTAGCCTACCCCGACCTTCAGTTCATGTCCCTTATCCATTCTTCGTCTTGCTTATCCTATCCATATCTTATCACTATACATACACTCTTTTTCATTCCTTGATCTTGATCTGACATAAGGACGCAAAATTTAAACATAGTTTCAAAAACCTCTTGACATGTCCCTCATGCCATGTTCTTGCTTTACATTGTCATATCTAGTCTCTTGTCCTATCACGCAATAGCCCTTGAAAATTGCATCCGTATTGTCTCCATGATAAAAGGCCTTTGTCTTCCCTCTATCCACCAACATTTCAGCAAGCCTATTTATTCACCTATCATATTCCTTGCCTTGCTAGACACTGGGGGCAAAATCATAAAAATCAAAAAATATCCTAAAATAATCCAAAAAAAAAATCAAAATAATGTCCTGAAATAATCCAAAAAAAAAATCAAAATAATGTCCTGAAATAATCCAAAAAAAAAAATCAAAAAATTGTCCTGAAATAATTCAAAAAAATCACATAACATCCTGAAATAATAAAAAAAAATTGAATAATGTCCTGAAAAAAAAAAATCCCTAAAAATTGAATAATGTCTTGAAAAAAAAATCTCTAAAAATTGAATAATGTCCTAAAAAAAAATCCCTAAAAATTGAATAATGTCCTGAAAAAAAAAATCTCTAAAAATTGAATAATGTCCTGAAAAAAAATCCCTAAAAATTAAATAAAGTCCTGGAAAACGAATTTTTTTTTTTTTCAAAACATTAAACTCCAAAAACAATTCCTTTAGCATTTTGCATTTTGTCAATAAATGGTCCCCTTTGTGCGTAGACAGATCGCTGAGCATACATCCAACGATAATTAATCAAACATTGTGCTTTAATGAAATCACGTATTAACAGGTGAACTTTTCAATCAAACCAGACATTCAAATTGATCAAAATTGTCATGTCAATCAATCAACATCAATATCATTTGTCCTTGTCACTATTATCATGGGTCTTATACAAGGTGTGGTATACTCGAAACCAGACTGTGTCCTGTCTTCGACGGGGTACCGCATTCCCTGAAACCAGACGTCATGATCATTCTTGTTTTCCACTTTTGGCAATGACAATCAGACTATTTGTTTGGCTTGGTTGAATTTGTGCATCTTATCTTTTTACTGATTTATCTTTGGCTTCGATCATGTTCCTATGTTGCTTGAGGAAGTCACTGAGTGATTTAGAGTGACCGGGATGGTTCATGGTCCCTTTTGTTTTTTGTTATGTTTTCTATTTGTGGAATGTTTGTCACAAACTGGGGCAACTATATCATTGGGTGTCTGTGATAAGTACGTTCGCTTTGTGAATGCTGCACATACCTCGACCCTTGATGTATGCACCCTAGGATGATTCACTCATTCCTTGTGTGCAATGTGTCTGTCTTTTGCAAAAGGGGTTGCGTTTCAGCTCTGGCCTTCAATGCCATGATGCTTTGCATCCGCTTTGCTACATTAAATAAAGGTTCTCACCTACTTCTGTGCATTTGTAAAAGCAAGTTTTTCTTCATCTCTAACTGTCCTCTGTCTCATTTCTTGTTACTAACATTTCTTCCGTCAGTTTGGGGAGTCAGTTCAATCTAGTTCTCCGATCTCCAAAAAAAAACTTAAGCTGCATCCTGCATTCATTGGTTAGTACATTTGCATTATATCAAGCATTTTATCCTTTTCATATTATAAATGCATCAAAAACACATAAAAAAAAATATATTCATACATGTTCCACAATGGTACATAAACAGTGCATAAGCCATCCATACATGGAAAGTAAACATAAGCCATAACACATTGCATCCCATCATATAGCTACATATCATATCATATATCAAAACAATATCGGAGTACAAAATTGGACTGTCTATCCTAAGTATGGCCCGCAAGCTGCGTACATAATGTCACCCTACATATGTCTCTGTCATAAGGAGCACATGCCTCTGTCACTGGGTGCTCCCTCTGTCCTCCTCATCCCTGCCATGTCTCAAGGATGATGTCCCTCCTGCCCCGGGTCCTGGTTGTGGTGGTCTCCTAGGTCCACTCACCCCCATGCTACTCGCTGACCTCCACGACCGTGGCCTACTCTCTGTCCTCGACCATGACTGATATGACGCTGACCTCCACGATCGTGGCCTGCTCTTTGTCCTCACCCATGATTGATATGACGCTACCCTCTGCTCTGGTGGAACTGCACTCTCATATAGTGTCCTCCAATGGTGTATCTCATCTCTGGTCTCTACCAACATTTGTGCCATCTCACGTGCACTGGCATCCCTAATCGACCCAATATACTTGGTCACTCTCTGCTCTGCTTGCTGTGCCAAGGCTATCACTGTATCTCGCGCCGCTGTCAGTCTGGCTATCTCTTCTCTGAACTGATCCTGCTCTGTCCTCAAGATAGAATTCTATCTCTCTAATGTCGCAATGTGATCATACTGACTCGCTATGGTGGCCCTACATATCTCCATCTCCTCTATGCTAGTTGTCTCCAGCTCTATGGGTATATCCTGCAATACCTCCTGATCGGCTAGATCTGGCTCATCCTCCTCGTCCCCATCTCCATCCTCATCATCCCCCTCATCCTCATCATCTTCCTCCTCATCCTTATCACCTCCATCCTCGTCATCCCCCTCATCCTTATTATCTCCCTCGTCCTCCTCTCTAGCGAGTGGGAAGTCCTCCTATCTCCTAGGTATCGGAATATCAGGATCTGTCAATGGCACAGGTCATCGTCATGCAAACCATCTCTCATACTCCTCTGTCATCCCTGCGTCCACCACATCTGATCTCCAATCCCACTATCTCTATGGTAGCTGTGTGAAGTCGACATATGCTATGTGTGGCTGAATCATCCTACCCCACTGACTCGTCTCTCTGTGAGATCAGGCAAAGTGTGCAGTCCCTGTCGGTACATCCTGCCTCTCTCAATCTATCTAGCTCATGTCGCCAATACAATATGTATTCGAACGGACCCTGTCTCAATGTACCCCCATAGCAGTTTACATATGGTCGATGTGGTACTACCTGTCTCTCTGCAATCGGTCGACATATGGCTATATGCTCAAATGCCCATACCTGTAACAGTGTGACCCCACAACTCAAAGTCTGAACCCTCTGATATGCTATCTGATGCAACTAAAAATATAGCATGGCCAACACACATGGTCCCCATGCGTATACAGTCCCCTCTGTCACCATCTGCTCTAGCACTCTTCCCCATCCAATAGGGAATCCATGTCCTCGTCTATCCCCTGCTAATATGCATGTTATAACCACTGCTATCACCACATATTGCTAAGCGTACTCTGTTGCCATGGTCTCCCAGTGAATCTCCCTCTCTATGATATCAAGGTCATCTGCATCGCACTCAAATAATCTGCACAACAAGTCTCTCCCTATCGCTGGGTCATACACCACCATCTCCCCATGAATCGGAATGCGGAGGATATGCCACACGTCCTCTAGTGTCACAGTCGCCTCTCCAGTCGGCAAATGGAAGAGGAAGTCTTTGAATGCCATCGCTCTGCCAATGCGGTCAGCAGTCTTGTGTTTTCCTTAATCTCGGGCATGAATGTAATATAGTATAATCCAAGTCCTGCTAATGTATCTCTATCCGTACTCTTGAGTCTATGTCGCAACATGAAGCAGTCGGGTCTGTTCTCCCATGTAATCAATGGATACTGTCGACTCTGCATCACAATTGGGGCACACTTTGTCAGTTTTAGGGTTTTCTCCTAAGGGCTGCATTTCCTTGTTTCATGCACCAATCAAGGTTTTTCTTATCTATTTTGACCTATCCTACCCTTATCCCTCTTTTCGAGATCATTCGCGCGCTGTTTTCGGTCAAATTGGTGTTTTCAGTGCACAATTGTGCCTGTGTACCCTATCCTATGCCTATGCAGCATCAAGCTACACCTGTGTACCCTACACAGGCGCAGAACATGCTCACACAGGTGCAGAATGCGCCCACATAGGCGCAGATGTCCATTTTTCCATTCCCTGTGGGCCCCGCAATGTCCCGCAAGCAAGCAAAATTCATGAAATTTGACATATGGGTTTTTGAGCTACATACCACTGCTCCCACATCATCCAGTCATCTGTAGGTGCGCACATGTTCCCCGAGATGATCTGCCATTGGAATGTTCGCCATCTCTATGCAAGGGTCCTTTTCTAGAGCAACAATTCCTCCACTTTGGCCAGTGCAAATGAGCTCTTTTCATTCTCTTTGTCTCCTATATAGCTCTTTGTCAATACCTAGATGGATGTGCATCCTCTCCATCTTATGCTGGTCGTGGTCTTTTGCACCTTCCACTGCTCGTAATTTGTGCATCTGACCTCCGATTTTTGATCCATTCGAACCTATCGTCTTCTGCCATTCTTATCGACCAATTGGCCTCTTTTTTGGATTTTTCCAGCCAATTCCTCGAGGGGGCATGCATATGTCATTGTTATTGTCTAGGGCATTTTCATTATTGTTCTTTGAAACAACACTTAGAATCACACTATCTCAAAGAGAGGTAAAATGTAGACATCTAAAAATGGTCAACGCTTGCGGAGTCATACTTTAACATTTGTGCATTGCCTTATTTTATCTTGCGTCGCATTAACATTTCTTCTATGTTGCGTACTTGGTCTTTATCATTTGCGAGCATCGAGTCCTTCTGCATTCCTCATTTTTATTGCTTTCGAATTAGGTCTTGTCGATAACAAATCTTCAGTCATGATTTTGGTTGATCCTAGTCCTTGTCAATATTGTCATTTTTGCGATCGATTCGTCATCGATCCTTGTCAAATCACGTCATTGTTGCAATCGATTCGTCATTGATACTTGTCCTTGTCAATTACGTCATTTTGTGATCGATTCGTCATCAATCCTTGTCCTTGTCAATCTTGTCATTTTGCGATCGATTTGTCATCGATCCTTGTCCTTGCCAATGTTGTCATTTTGTGATCGATTCGTCATTGATCCTTGTCTTCTTTAATCATGTCAATTGGCGCTTTTCAATTTGATCTCCTTGTCAATCTTGGTCAATTTGTCATTGATTTTTGTCAACCAATTTTAATCATTTATCAACACTGGTCCTTTGTTAGTCAGAATCATGATCAAATCGACCCTACATCAATTATCTTTTGTCAAGACCTAATTGTCATCCTTGCATTTCTAATTCATCTTCTAGGGTTTTATGATTTATTCATTTAATCTTGTTTGTCATTTTCCCTCTAGGTTAAATAATTTATTTATTTATCCTAAGTCTTCTTGTCACAATTAAATATTTATTTAATTGGCTAATTAATCCCCCATCTTTTTGTGAATTAATTAATGAATGAAAAATTATTAATTAATTTACCTAATTTTCTAATTTCATCATTCCTAATTCCCAATTTCTATTTCTCCTATTTTATTCAATTTTTTTCTAATATTTCCTCTAAATTAATCCCCTAATTTTCTCCTATGTTTATGCTTCCATTTGTTGCAATCATGGAGGCTATTTTCTCTCTTCCCTAATTTCATGGGAATGACATAGCAATCTTGTCAATTTTGTCATAATTTGTCAATCAATCAATTTTGCATAGCAATCTTGTCAATTTTGCATAGCAATCTTGTCAATTTTGCATAGCAATCTTGTCAATTTTGCATAGCAATCTTGTCAATTTTGTATAGCAATCTTGTCAATTTTGTCATAATTTGTCAATCAATCAATCTTGCATAGAAAGTGTCAATTTTGTCATAATTTGTCATATTTGTCATATTTGTCATTCTTGATTTGAAATTTCCTTTCAAATCTCTCCATGCTAATCTTGTCATCTCTCCAATTTGTCTATAAATTGGATGAGTTTCTTCAATCAAAGGATCAATTAATTACATTTTTGAGTCAATCTAATCACATTTTCAGAGAATCAATCACGCTTCTAGCATCCTTACACTGCCATTTCATCTTAACAATCTTGCTTTCATACTATGCCTTTGCATTTGTAGGTGAGATCCACAAACAAAGAAATTTGAAGGAGAAAGAAGGACAATGGAGAATTATGGAGGAGATATTCGCATTTGTGATGGTTTGCATTTGATTTGAATGTCTTGTTTTCATGTCTCTATTGAATATTTTTAGGATTTCTTATCATTGCAATCTAGTTTTTGTGATTGAGCTAGTCTAATTTCTATTTGCTTTGATGGTTTCCAAAATCCTATCTACATAAACATCTCAAAATAAACATGAAACTCATCATGCAAAGCATCTAAAAGCTATCACAAATCTGATGCAAACTGAATCATAAAGAACACATAGACAAACCCATAGAAGGAAGCCTTCACCAAATCAACACAAAGGAAGGGAAAAAAATGAATGCAATCCATTCAAGAGATAAAAACCACATAAATTCCTCTACAATAAGGCATTTCACATCTTACTGGATTCATACAACTAATCTCTCAACAACGAGGGTCTCTCCCTCTCGTCGAAGCCACAAATCGCTTATGAATACCTCAATGATAAGGCATGATTCCTCTTACCAAAGCACAAGAAACATCATGGAGGATCAAAATACATCAAATGCAATACTAAGAATTCTAACACAGACTGCACATGCCTCTAGAGAATTCTCTCAATCCAAAAAGACACCAAACAGGCTAAAAATTGACTTTCTAGGACCCCTGAACCAGTCTAGCTCTCCCGGGACGCAGAGCAACACTCATGCAATATAGTGTAGCATTTTTGGTAGATACCATGGCATTTCTAGGGTTTTCCCTAGCATTCTGGAGTCATTCTATAACGTTCTAGAGTCATTGGCTAGCTCTCTCAGCTTATGACCTAGCACTCTCAGTTTTGGACTCAGCTCTCTAGGTATGAACTCTAGTGCTCTTGAAATGCAAAATAGCATTCTTGGTTCATTTTGTGGCGTTTTGGTTGGAAAGCCAAAAATGAAGTATAACACACTCCAATGGATAGGGCACTTTCCTAGATTAGTAAAGCGGTCAAATACAACACACATGACCAACTTAGAGGGTCTGAAAGATGCAAAAATCAATGAGGAATAATCAATTGCAAAGTTGCATACTCAGAAAATGAAAACAAAGAGCAAATCCTTCTCCCACAGTGCTCAAAATGGGTCCTAAAACACATAGTATGAAAGGGAGATGTTTAAATCAGCATAACAACCTCAAGGGAATGTCATACAAGCTAAAAGAAGCTTAAACACAATCACAGACTCTTCCTAAAGGTCCGCTCTCAAAAAATGCATAACACAAAGAGTGGAAGATGGCTCCCGGCAAGCTACAGGAAGCTCAAAAATCACGATAATCATACTGAGACAAAGGAAACTCAAAGAGATCAACATAGGAAGACCTAAAAAATCCAAAACATAGATAAGAACACCTCCAAACATAGGAGAAAGGGAATCAAGCAATCACAGAGAAGTATCATAAGGCAAATCCGGCAACAACATTTCAAATCTTGCAAAATAGAGATCTGCACTTTCCCCTTCCCAATTTTTTTTTAATGCAAATTAAAAATCTTTCAATTCAAACCCAATACTTCCAAAACAATTTCACAAGAACCAGTAATCAATTGCATAGGCACAGAGAGGACAATCTTTCCGAAAAAAGAAAACTTCAAAGGAAGAATCACACAAACCTGCAAATGCAACCAAAGAATGTAGAAATCTAAAGTTGAGCAATCCACAAACAATTCCAAATCTTCAAGCCAAATATTCAATCAAATTCCAAAATCTGTCGGATGATCAACCCGACAACCATTCCAGAAAACAAAATAAATATGAAAAACCATTCAAAAACATCGGCCAATCATAATATTTCATAAACCATATATTATACCTACCCTATACAAAATTCAAGACAGATATTAAACTACATATATTATTTACCTACCATTACATTTAACCAATAAAATAGGTGGATAGGTATAATTTATCAAATTAAATAAAAAATAAAAATCATAATCCAATAAACACAATAAACAAGGATAATATCATTTATCCAACTGAGAAATAATAATTCATCACTTACCCATATTAAATAATTATAAATAAATATTATTAATAAAAGCCAACAAATAAAAATAAAATAAATATAAATCCCATTAAATACCAGTTCAATAAAAAATCAATAAATAAAAGCAAATGAACATCAATCAAATAACCAAACAAATAAATAATAAATCATAAAGCATAAATCAATAATTAGACCTTAGATAATTAAATCTCAATTAATCATTAAATCAAATAAATTAAATTAAATAACCATCAAAGATAAATATGACATAATCAAATAATTCCACATTTCCAAATAAACCACTATAGACTCTAAACATCTTACGCCAAAGGGAAAAACACAACAGAAGATTCTAACCTCAACTTACGTTGTGGCATAATCGACAAGGTACACAACTTAGACCTAGAGTGTGTGTGGGAAACTATGTCATCTCCCTCAACTTGCCATTGGAATAAAGACACGCTTAGACCTGTGAAGCCAGGTGGAGTCGATGTCTGGTACCTACAACTTGCATGAAACACTAAACACAACATATACTATACATATACATCATGATAAACAGACAAGTGATAGAGAATCATGATGGCATATCATGCTCCGAATGAGTGATATGACATCGTCTCTACTCACGAAGACAATCACACACAATAACAACAAACATCGCATAGAATCATAGTCATAAAATAGGGTTAGTACATCATAAGATACCATCAAATCACCATAAATATAATCCACACATATGAAATGATCACTTAAAGATCATCAAATAAGAGTCCATCATCATAATAGTCTATGAATATCATCATCATCCTCATGAAATCATAATATCAAGTGCAAATATAACATGTCGGTCCTCAACAATGAAGCATCCAAACATAAATAAATCCATAAACATCTATCAAAACCATCTCAAGGTAGTCTATGCTATAACAATATAGTCTATCAAAGTGCAAAAAAAAAAGATAAATCAGAGAGGGGCACTATAAAACTCCTACACTGCACCTCCAAAGTGTAGTGTCAGGTTTAAACTCCTACATTGCACCTCCCAAGTGTTTTGCACCTCCAAAGTGTAGTGTCGGGTTTAAACTCCTACACTGCACCTCCAAAGTGCAGTGTCAGGTTTAAACTCCTACACTGCACCTCCAAAGTGCAGTGTCGAGTTTAAACTCCTACACTGCACCTCCCAAGTGTTTTGCACCTCCAAAGTGTAGTTTTAGGTTTAAACTCCTACACTACACCTCACTTCACTATCCAAGGTGTAAATTGGGTTTATAAACCCGATTTGCACCTCAACCTTGATTTTTGTTTCTAAGTGTAAAACGGGTTTATAAACCTGATTTGCACCTTAACCTTGATTTTTTTTTCTAAGTATAAATTGAGTTTATAAACCCGATTTGCACCTCAACCTTGGAATTTTCTAAGTTTTCAAATAGGGTTTTTTGAACTTGATTTTGTGTGAATCCAGAGTATGAACGCAAATGATCTTCTTCAAACAAGTCATTTTTGAAGAACCTAAAGATTCTAGAGCACAAGTTGATCCCCATAATTTCAGAGGATTTCTAAAGAAGAATGAAAGTGATGATGCACAAAATGGAACTCCAGCTACTTGGTTATTTTCATGTTTTTCTCAATGGCATTTTATTATGTCTATCGACACCTCAAGTGTCATTTTGTAATTGCTCATGTGCACCTATTGAGTGCACAAGTCGTAAGTCAAATTGAACTCTTCTTTTGACTTAGTCATAGAATTAGTATATTTTCCTATTTTCTTGTTGCACTCCTCTCCTATATATATGAGGGTTTTTATTGTAATAAGGATCTTTTTCCATATTTATTTTATGCAACAAAAGTCTACCCAAGTGAAGAACAAATTGAGACTTTGTGTTCTTTTTGTGAATTTATAATTTAATCAAGAAGGATTGAATCTTGGCATTAAAACCTTGCTTTGAATTCAATATTTGTGTGATATTGATGTTCTTATGTCATTTAGTATCATATGATCTCAATTGATTAAAGTTGATGAAATTTATTGGTGATAGATATTGAAGAACTTTGGATTTTTACAAGTAATCTTTGAGTTACTTTGAAGATTCAATAATTGGAATCTGATTAAGATAATATTGTTTCAAGTCTTTGTGCTTTCACAAATTTTCCCTCAATTTGAATTTAAAAAGATAGAACGTGAAGTCTTTGGGCTGCACAAACTATCTAGTTAGAGTAGAATATCTTTCAATATATCTATCAGTCTTTGAGCTAACGATATATTTGGGTTACAGTGGTTGATATGAGTTATAATACATAAAAAGAATCTTTGAGTTCTTAAGTGTGTGAGTTCCCATCCCCAAGTCATTTTTAGAAGAGGAAAGTAATGAGAGACTTTGTTCTTTCATGGACACTTTACTTTCCAAAAAATTAGCTTAAGTATTACTATAAGTTTTCAAGTTATTTAAAATAAAGGGAAACACATATTCTTATAAGAGAATTAGATGGAATTGGTTTTGAAAAAAGAGAACTAAGTTGTTGTTGTACCTTTGATTAGTGTAAAGGTATCTGGTAGAAGAAATTAGAATATTTGTAGTAGAAAGGGGGAGCCTTCTCTCATAATTAGGAGGGAGCATATCTTGCCTTCTTAGAGATATTATCCTAAGTGCTGTTGTGAAACACTCTTTTTGTAACCCTTTATAAGTTTACAAAATTTTCACCCAACAGTTTTTTGGCAACTATGTTGGGGATACGATATGCATCCAAAAGCCTCATGCTTTTGTTTAAAGTATACCAGTATCCTATTCATTGAAATTTCTCAGGATTTCACCAAGGACATGTAAAATGGATTCCCAAGGTCCTTGGGGGATTGCTTTTGGTCTGTTGAATTTGACTTCACCTCTTCATGCTCTTCTTGATGGCTCATGGAAGAACTTCTCCAAGTTCTATGGGGATGACACACAACATTCGGATGAACATCTTACTACTTTCTACATTGCATGCGATGTTCTTGGTGTTGAACATGAAGATGTCTTTGTGAGATTGTTCATTGAGACATTCCAAGGTACTACTGCTGACTAGTCTACCATCTTGCATCACAAACTATCACCAGATGGCAAACACTTAGAACGAAGTTTGAAGAGAGGTTCAAGCCTATAGAACATGTTCATGCATTGTTAGCACAGTTGACTCAAATGAAAAAAGAGCCACATGAACCCATGTGATAGTTTGAGGCTAAATTTAACAAGCTATCTAACAGAATTCCAATGGTTGCTCAACCCACTGCTGAAAATTTGAAGTGCTTCTTCATCAATTCTCAGTTGCCTAAGGTGAGTTTCTTGTTGAGAAGGATAGTTCTGAGAGACCTTGCAGCTGCACAAAACTTAGCAGTTGAGATTGAAGATGATCTTATCCTTGCAAGTAAGATAAAGATAGAGCCAAATGGGTCTAGAGAAATCTCTTCTTTGGAATCATTGTCTACCAAGAGAACAGATCCCATGGTACAAAGGCTAGATAATGAAGTATTAGCCCTTAAGAAGCAGTTATCACAAGGTTCTTCTTTTATCTCTTACAGAGATGTATCAAGGACTTATCCAAATAGTGCTTCCAATTATGTAGATAAGAACCTGAACAAGCTTCCTTCACCACCAGAAAAGCTTGAGCTTGAGGTACCATTATTGAATGCAGCAATGGAGAACATTGAATCTGAAGATAGTGATCTTGCTAATATCTTCCAAGAGGAGGAAGCAAACATAGCTGGTGACTCTCATATCTAGTTTATGCAGTACCAGAAAGCTATTGAACAAAATGAGAAGAATGCATCTATGTTTCAAGGTCATGAACTTGGACATATTGTGCATGTATAAGATAACAAGGAGCTTGATGAAGACCTTTTCACAAGCATAATAGAGGATTTTTTCTTGTCTTGATGGCAATTCTCCCAAATTTGAAGTTTGTGAACATCATGATGAAGCAATTTATGCAACCATGTTTTCACTTGAACCCTATAAGGAAACTCATTCCACCCAGCATGAGGTTGTTGTTGAGGAATTAGTTGATAAAGGCACATCAGGGAAGAAGAGCTCAAATTTTGTTATATCAAGGGGATATCCTATAACACATCTAGCTTGGTTGGAAGCTAACAAGATGTCAAAAGTCACACTTGAATCTGAACATGAAGATATGGTTGAAAGTGAGACCAAGCATGCATTTGCAGTTAAAAGAGGCAACCCAGATTCATTGATCCACTTTGGAGCAACAGTACATATGATCAATTTGAGGCGGCAGGTGAATTTGTTCAATTCTACCAAGAAGCAGTGCATCATCTCATGGTACTACTATTCGTCCTTCATCTACACCTAACAGTCTATGATCATGTCAAATGTGGCCCCTTGTTGAAGAAAGGCAACTACTTTGGAGTACTAGTAAATGGATTCATTTGAAGAAGTTCTTGTTGTTTGTTAGTCTTTAGGTTATGTTAGTTTCGCTTTCCAATAAGTGCAATTGCACAAAGTTGAGTCTTGTCTTAGTAGGTTGTTTTTAGTTAAGTCTTTTCATCCTTTTGTCTTTTATGTCTTTTGTTGCTTGACTCTATAGCCCAATGGATGATGAAGGCACTTAGAGTTCTGGATTCTTCTCCCTTCAACATTTTTAATAATTGAAGGAAGTTCCCCAGTCAGAGCCAAATGTTGTCCCCAATTTGAACTCACAAAAAAATTGGGGTAATCCTAGAAATTTTATCCAATTCGTAGTCCATGTGCTCTAAGGCACACTTTTTGAGGCATTTTTGTTCTCCTCATATATGTGTTTTGGTAACTTGATCTTCAATTTCGGGTTTTTTAAGTATTTTTTAGTTATTTTAGTTAAGTCCTATATTAGGTGAAAATTGGGTTTATAACCATGATTTACACTTGGTTTTTATCCTTAGTCTTTGTTTTTCCTTGGTGCAAATCAGGTTTATAAACCCGATTTGCATCTTCCAAGTGTTTTGAACCTCAAAAGTGCAGTGTCATGTTTAAATTCCTACACTGCACCTCCAAAGTGCAATGTCAAGTTTAAACTCCTACACTACACCTCACTTCACTATCCAAGGTGTAAATTGAGTTTATAAACCCGATTTGCATCTCAACCTTGATTTTTGTTTCTAAGTGTAATTCGGGATTTCAAACCCAATTTGCACCTCAACCTTGGAATTTTCTAAGTTTTCAAATAGGGTTTTTTGAACCTAATTTTGTGTGAATCCAGAGTATGAATGCAAATGATCTTCTTCAAACAAGTCATTTTCTGAAGAACCTAAAGATTCAAGAGTACAAATCGTTCCCCATAATTTCAGAGGATTTCTAAAGAAGAATGAAAGTGATGATGCACAAAATGGAACTCCAACTACTTGGTTATTTTCGTGCTTTTCCTAGTGGCATTTTATTATGTCTATCGACACCTCAGGTTTTATTTTGTAATTTCTCATGTCCACCTATTGAGTGCACAAGTCCTAAGTCAAATCGAGCTCTTCTTTTGACTTAGTCATAAAATTAGTTATATTTTCCTAATTTTCATGTTGCACCCCTCTCCTATATATATGAGGGTTTTTATTGTAATAAGGATATTTTTCCATCTTTATTTTATGCAACAAAACTCTACCCAAGTGAAGAACAAATTGAGACTTTGTGTTCTTTTTGTGAATTTACAATTTAATCAAGAAGGATTGAAGCTTGGCATTCAAACTTTATTTTGAATTCAATCTTTGTGTGATATTGATGTTCTTATGTCATTTAGTATCATATGCTCTCAATTGATTAAAGTTGGTGAAAGTTATTGGTGATAGATATTTTTTTACAAGTAATCTTTGAGTTACTTTGAAGATTAAATATTTGGAATCTGGTTAAGATAATATTGTTTCAATTTTTTGTGCTTTCACAAATTATCCCTTGAGTTGAATTTAAAAAGATAGAACATGAAGTCTTTGTGCTGGGCAAACTATATAGTTAGAGTAGAATATCTTTCAATATATTTGCCAGTCTTTGAGCTAACGATATATTTGGGTTATTGTGGTGTTAGATGGATCTGATACCGGGAGTAAACTGAGAGGGGGGGGGTGAATAAGTTTACTATAAAAAAACAGAACTATTGCATATCAAAACCTTTAAACCAGAACACAAAGAAACCAACACAATGAAAGATAAAACATGAAAGCACAGTACACACAACACCAATATTTTGATGTGGAAAACCCGGTAAAGGAAAAACCATGGTGGGAAACCCTACCCATAATCAGATAATACTTTTGCAGCAGTATGTGAAATAATTACAATGGGGATTGCACTTGCAATCAGGCCAACAACCTAGAGCTCACTTCTCATCACAAAAGAGAAGTCTCACTGACTTACAAAACATTGGACTACAATCCAGAAAGAGTGAAATGTGAAAGTAGCATCTCTTAATGCTTGGTACAATTCCGGTGACACCTTGCAATACCAAATCCTTTTGCCGAATGATATATCACTTGTTCATACATAGACCTTCCTCTGATAATGCATACATAACCATCGATCTCACATCTGACATATTACATGAATAAGTCACCTATAAATATAGATCATCAACCTTATGATAAGGTTGGCTAAACCTTAAACCCAAAAACCATAATTATAAAAATTATATCGCACGGTACCACCAAACCAATATTATGATTTACATTACATAGAATGGACCTAATTCAAATATCCAAACAATTATATCCACTAGAAATTCCGTTAAGACCAAAATCCAGCACGTTTCACCAACCAGTAGAAACCCTCAATGCAATAACACAAAAAGTCTAATCGGATCCAAATGGGACTACCATAACAACACGCCAGCCAATGCAAAGTCACCAAACACTCAAGACACGATCAAGAAGCACCTTCAACATGATAGAAACCGATTCCATAAGCCGAACCAAAATCATCTGATCAAAACATCAAATATCGCTAATCGATAAAGCTAACTGGTACCAAGAAATATCAGCCGAGAACTTAAGCGATAGTTACCGGAGCACTAAAACATGAACCAGCTGAATATGGAAAGCATATAACCATCCTGAATAAGCATCCAAAACTGCATCCAAGGATCTGATTATACCGGATCAGCATCAAAGACAAAACCAAGATAAACACCAAGTCTAACCGGGATAGTAGAACCATATCCAACCAGGATACAATACTGACATCAATGACAACACATAGCCAAATCCAACATATGCCAACAGTTGATAGGAGTTATAATACATAAAAAGAACCTTTGAGTTCTTAAGTGTGTGAGTTCCCATCCCTAAGTCATTTTCAGAAGAGGAAAGTAACAAGAGATTTTATTCTTTCATGGACATTTTACTTTCCAAAATACTTAGTTTAAGTATTACTACAAGTTTTCAAGTTATTTAAATTAAGGGAAAAACTTGTTCTTATAAGAGAATTAGATGGAACTGGTTCTGAAAAAAGAGAACTAAGTTGTTGTTGTACCTTTGATTAGTGTAAAGTTAGCAGGTAGAAGAAATTAGAATAATTGCAGTAGAAAGGAGGAGCCTTCCCTTATAATTAGGAGGGAGCATATGTTGCCTTCTGAGAGATATTATCCTGAGTGTTGTCATGAAAAACTCTTTTTGTAACCCTTTACAAGTTTATAAATTTTTTACCCAACAAGACTTCTTTTTTAGACTATTCTATAACAATTTACTATTTCTACCTATATATAATCTATGGGACACTATTACAAATTTATAGATTTATTTTCTCATTAATTTTAGTGTGTACTATATATGATAGATCATAAGTAGAGGGCTTCCATGAGAAACAATCTAATATCCAACACAGAGTTAATTTTAATGCTTACTCATACTCTTACATTTTAATTCTAACCTTAGTAGTAAATTAATTGAAATATTAAAGGTTCACATGCCTTGGATTCCTTGTAGTTTCCAATAGATATGTTTGGTCATACTATAGGTGCCATAAATTTATTTTATCATTTCATGGTTATCATGGAACACTCTAAATCTCCTCAAATATTCATCTAGTAAGTTTTTTGAGGACTAGAAACATGGAATTCATTTTTTGTGTTGTGTAATGTAGGAGAAGTGGAGTAATATCATATTAGTTAAGGAAAGCTAATGTCAAGCTTTTTTATTGGGCATAATATATATGAATATTAGGGAGATCAATTTTATAAAACAACAAGTGGTAGAGACATAAAATTGATGTCTTGAAAATGTTTGATTTCAATAAATGGGAATGGATTAATGAATTCATTTGATATGTTCTATGGTATGAAGTAATCTATGTGACCAATATTAATAGCAAAAGAGAACCATGTAAACATAATTGCAAGACATGAGGGCAATAGAAAATCCTTTTAGATCTTTTGCCACCTTTTTTATGTCAAAACTTCTACAATGGATATTGATAAAAAATCTTGTCCTTTTGACCAAATTTACCTCCTCAAACAAGGTGGTTAGGTTGTCCACTCAAATTCTATCTTTGTGGAGCTTCATTTCATCTATACATGTAGATAGCTATGTCAAGCTTCATGGAATAATAACCATTTAATTGTCTAACTACCACATTGAATATCAACAATTGCATAATTGATCTCATTATTATACTATGATGTTAGCATACATATTACATGAAACATGAAATAAGACTTATGAATATGGAGAATAGATAGAGAAGAGAGAGAGGGAGAGGGAGAAATAGAGGGAAGTATAAATACAGACAATACCCTCAACCCTATGTACCCTAAACCCTATATCAATACCCTCAATTGTAAACCCTATACCCTATACCCTATAGCCTAAAATCTATATTCTACACCCTATTCCCTAAAACCTATACAAGGGAGGGAAGGGAGAGAAAATGAGAGAGAGAATAACAAAGAGAAAGAGAGAACTAAGGAGGGAGGGAGAGAGGGAGAGGTAGACAAGGAGTGATCAAGAGACCTAAAGAGGGAAGAGGTAGAGAGGTGAGGGAGAGAGAATTTCACAAAGAGAGAAAGAGGTGTAATGAGGTAGGTAGAGAGGTGGATAGGGAGGCAAATAACTAGAGAGGGGAGAGATATAGAGATGAGAAGCCTAGAGCCGAGGGAGAGAGACCTATGGGGCATAGATAAAAGTAAGAGAGATTTAGGGAGAGAGGGGGGTGGGTAATGAAATAGGGAGGTAGAAGTAGTGAGGTAAAGAGGGAGGGAGAGAGAGACCCAAGGATGGGGAGAGAGAGGGTGAGAGGGATAGGTGGTGATCGAGAGAATTGTAATGCCAAATAAAATAACATTAATAAATAATAATAACCCTCAATAATAATTAAATGCACAATTATACTTAAATATCTGACCCCTAGGGGGTGAGGTTATATTTTTTGCATTTGGCAAGAACCATATTTGGTGCCCACCAAATAATTTTCATTGGGAAATACCAACCCTTTGGGCTGGATTTTCCTTGGGCGTCTGGCCATTTGAATTTCATGCCCAAGACGTTTTTTTTTTTAAAGAAAAAAAATCACATATTTTTTATTCTCTATCCATCAGGTTTGCACATGTTTCAATGTAAATAAAATATGCCATGATAACGTTAAGCTCTCTCTTAACTATCTAACCATATAATTTTTTTCATGTTTTGATTATGTTAAGGTTTTCATCTTTAATTTGTTTTGTTATAATGTTTTTTTTTTGTCAAAAACCAACATGTGCTATTTTGGATATAGTGTTTACTCGTTCATCAAATTTTGGAACAAATTAAATTTTTAGAAACTAGACTCTATTCTACACGTATTAAAAAAAAATTTGATTAGTTTTTCAAAATTATAAAGGAAAGTACACTCATATTTTTATTTTTCAGGATGTGTCCTTTTCGAAAATTAGTAAAAAATTAGCCAAAAAATCTAGCATAAACTACATGGTTTTAGCTAATTTCTCATAAGAGTGATTTTTGAAATTCTTAAAAAAAAAACTAAAATTTTAGGGTGGCCAACAAAAAACGCTATTTTATGTTTTTTTGAAAAACCAAGACCACTTTGTTTGGCCGCCCTTTTTCAAACCCTTAATCTCCACTATTTTCAAAAAAACCTAATAGTTTAGAAAGTAGATTTGGATCACTACAACTCTTATCCTTGTTGCATCTTCAAAATTTGAGAGTAACTATCTTCAATTTCTTGTTGAAGTTCAAATTTTTTTTATTTAAAAAAAAAGTGACATCTTAAAACCCTCTTTGGTCTGTCATATTGGCGCACTTACCCTAAAGGGAAACCCCTTTCTATGCGATCCTTGCATGATTCATCACTACATGATTAGATACTTGATTTAGGTTCTTCTCACCATATGACACATTCAAGTTAGCTTCTTTGTTTACTTTCTAGGAGCAATACTTCTTATATCGTAGTGGAACACTCTTCATGAATAGATTTTGGTTTTGAGGATCAAGAATAATATAGTTGTTATATGGATGCATTAATGGGATTATTTTGGTTCTAGATATGTTTGTTAACCTTCTTTTCATTTATCCGATTTATCATTTATCGATGAAGGATTGTTGTGTCGAGAGGAAAAGTAGGAAATACCTACAAAGAACATTAGAGAAACCACAAAACTTCAAACCCAATGCAAAATAAGCCTGCTCAACCAATGAAGAACGAATTCATAATGCATAAATTAAAAATTAAAATAAATTATACAAAGCATCAAATTCAAAACTCTCCATTGTTCTTCTTAATATTTTTGTATGGTGGCTCTCAGAAATTATGTGTGCACGAAGAAAATTGAAAAGCGTGATGCAATTACCATGAGAAAATATCAAAGGCATGGTTATCAAAAATAAGGATTTGATTGGTTTAAATAGAAGATTTAGATTTTTTCTCAATGGCTAATATTGATTTTGATTTCAGGAAATCAAGGGTCATGATTGAATGACACTCAAATTTGTCATTTGGAAGTGGAGAAAAGATGAGTTTATTGAAAATAAATAGAGAAACTATTTATTTTCAACACAAAACTACCATTTGCAAGTGAAGGAAATAAAGAGTTCTAAGTGGAAAAGAAAACAGAAGGAGGAAGAGTTAAGTGAGAGGACAAGACAAGGGGAAGAGATAAGTGGGAGGGAAATTAGAAAGTCACAATCATGCTCAAGATGAATTTGATAGAATAAATACCACTTAACCCTTGATTCTTAGCCAAAGAAGTTTCATTCCAAAATATGCATGCCCCTATATTAAGTTACTCAAAATTCTTCCTACACAACATAAAATCCTCCATCAAAAATAAATTTTCACCATTACAAAAGCCCCTTTTTCCTCAAAGATGCTCAATTAACTCCATACAGTCCAAGCCAACTCCAAATTATTTGATCCCCTTTTACCAAATGACCCTTCTGATCATCAAGAGTCCAGACAGAAGACAAAAGAAACGCCAAAGATGGAACAGTCATGGGGACTACTCTCACAGACAGATCTGAAAGATGAGAATGTTACTAGGTTCATTGAACTTGGCCATCTTCTCCAAATCCTTGACTGCCATTCCAAAATCTAGAGCTTCATCACCTATATCTATGCATTATACAACCAACCAATATGATCATAGTGCCAATACCCATTTGCAGTTGAGAAAATGGCCTCCGCTTTTCTTGGTCTCTCCTCCTTCCCAGAAGCAGTGGCGCTTAACAAGAGCAAGGAGCGAGAAGTTGAGGTGCTGAGATCAAAGAATGTGCAGTTGAAACAAGTGGCGGAGGAGAGCCAAAAACACCAAGCTCACCTTCAGGCTGAGTTGGAGAAGATGAGGATGAGATTGTTAAAGACAGAAGAAGCAGAGGAGAGCCTGTGTTCACAGCTTGGGGAGTTGGAGGCAGACTCTGTTCTTCAGGCCAGGAATTACAATCACCAAATCACTTCTCTCAAACACCAATTGGCGCAAATGCAAGCTCTTCTTGCAGCTGCCCAGGAGCAACTCAAATCACCCAACTGATCAAATTTTTGTTCTAAGAGAAATTATACAGGAAAACTATTTTTTTGTAAGAGAGATTATGTAGGTAGATATGAGAAATGAGGGGTAGGAGTTGCAACCATGACCGGCTTGTCGCCTGGTTATTGTCGAATATGTAGTTGAATGCTAGGATTCTGGTATTTCTTCTCTTCGTAGATCGATTTCCTTTTCTGTGATATCTTCTTCATCTTGCCAAGTAATTCCTTGGGCATTTATTCAGAAAAAATTGTCTGTGACTGTAATTTCGATCGTTTAATCTCTACCCTCCATCTTATAACCACCACCTGCAAATCAATAAAAGAATTATTAAATTGTTATTTTTCTCCACCTTCCATCTCATAACCAAAACTTAAACATTAAAAAAGAAATTATAAAAATTACTTTTATCCCCCACCATCCATCTAATAAAATTATCAACCATAAATTAAAAAAAAAATTAAAAATTCCTCCACCTCCATCTCACAACTACCTAACCAACTTGAACTCCACCACAAACTTCCAATCAACCCTCATCATTGATCAATTCAATCTCAAAACATAACTAGTGCTTGCACCTAAATGAGGTGCAATGATTACACCAATAGTAATTTATATAATTTATTTATTTTTATAATTTTAATATAAAAAATTTCCTTCACTAGTTATTAAATAAGAATTTAAAAATTTAATAACTAATATTACAAAAAATACAAATGTAATGGAGACCGTTGAAATTCCTAGAACAAGAATCCAATAACAAAACACGGGTAATGAACAATTACATATATTTAAATAAAATGTGACTTCCACTAGAGGCAAGAGATGACATGGAGAAGTAGTATAAAATCAATGAAAGGCATTGGCAATTGCCTTTTATTTACTATATTTCCTCTTGTACACTTTGGGGCAAGTAGAAAATGGAAAGGATCACATAAATTCAACTTAGTTCATCTTCTATTGGGAAAGATTCTTGTGGATTTTTGGAGAATGATTTTCAATTTTATTGTATGGTATATGTCACTGTGATATGAGGTATCATCTACTACATTCTTGTAAAGTATACAAATAGCAAGGTTAAACTACGTGTCAAAGAATACTAGGAGAATGAGAGATGTTTTTTTATGAAACCAAAAAATAGTACTTGTGATATATAATTGACTTTATCAATATAAAGATTCAGTTGTAATATTTTGGTAATGTCTTTATGTTTCTAGGCTTACATTTATGGATCATCTAAAGAATATCATAACATACTTATTTCAATCTTTCAATTAAATAAAATGTGAGATGTAGTATGAGGTTCTTTATTCCATCTTACATGGATGGGCAACTAAGAAGAGTAACCCAGGTCATGGATGAGGTAGGCACATGATCATCATCTAAGAATATGTATCCTCACTTTTTCCCGGGGGTTCCCACCTAAAGATAACCTTGTTTTTTCATTAATTTTATTGTTGAATCTTTTGTGGATAATTGTCATTGCCTAATAACAATAGTTATTGTGGCTATGATACTTCTAATGAGATTAAATTCATATTAGTGGGTGGAAACCAAAAATAGTGACAAGTATAGATGATGATATGTATCAAAATTTGAGAGAGTTGAAAGAAGCCAACGAAAAGCTCCATCTTGTTCAAATCAATATTCCTGATCAAAATTATTAGAGGATATGATGGTGTGTTTCATATGGCCCACTTTATTGCTAATTGTCCTTTCCTAATATGATCCAAAAAAATTCTATGATCAATAGGATGTGGGCAAAGTTATTATATAACCTATTATTAAACATTACTCTATTAGCTCAACTAATAATCTTCATCATGTGTAGATCAATAAAATATTATCGCCTAGCCCAAACCTTATCCATGATCTTCATGGACTATCATTAAGGAGATAGGAGTACAACAATCATTTGTCTTATAAGATATAGTTTGAATTTAAGCATATCTTTACAGTTATGTTTTTATCATCTTGGTATGGTAATTGTTAATTTGAGGTGAAAATACCCTAATGAATTTATTAACATCATAAATAATCTTCAACGGGGACCTAGTGTGCACATCCTTTCTTAGGTTCTCTAAAACTCCACTATAAAGCTTATTAAATATTCGATATTTAATTCATAAGGAGGATAGGATTCTAATATCTTTGAAGTATAACAAACTTTTATCTTAATTTTCAACAGTATCCCTTACTCTTCTCTAAGAAAAATATTCCAGTCTCAAGATCCTAAAGGACTTATCCTTTCTTATATCTAAGACACTTTACACAAGATCTTCTTCATCTTACCAAATTCACATCAAAACACAATTTAAATGAAATCATCATAATCATAAAAATAAATATGGACATTAATCTTCCATATCCAATGATTGAATCCTTTTTATGCTAAGAAAAATAAATTATCAATAATTCCCTAAGGTATTCTTCTTTTATTCATTAGTTATTTAGGTCGATCTATCTCAAGGTAAGCATGTTTATCTCTTTAGATAGCCAATCAATTATTTTACGTAATCTCTCATTTAAAAAGAAAAGCATAACTCCACCCTAATTATCCAATAGACGTTGCATCTTCCTATTGATCTAACCTACTAATCAATGCAAATTACTATTAACCCATATCTTGATTGTAATACTAACTTAATGGATACAAAAGTCTTTGTTTTGTCAAAGTAAAAATATTTCATTAAAAATTACTACACTAATGCAACATATTGGCTAAGCCTTTGTTTATTAGCTAAGGTTTAGGTCAATAGGTGTTTAAGAGAGACAAATAAATCTCGTCAAGGTCATAGAAATCTCAAAGACCACCATGACTTACAAATATTTGTGAAAATTTATGCCAATAGGAGAAGGAAACAAACGTCTCATAGCAAGAATCCTTATAGCTGATTATGAGTGCTTATACACACAAAAATGGGAAGTTGTCACCCAATGAATGTATAATTTTACATAGCTATGAGTCAGTGAGGATTTAACTGCAAGAGGGAGAGGCAAAACGTATAAAATATTAGAGCATATGAAAGGTTAGAAAGTATCTAAGAGACTAGAAGTAAAGGATGGGAGCTATGTTCAGTGATATGTCCCAGAGAAAGACTAGTCTTAGAGGGTTCGATGCATGAAGAAATATGAAATAATCACACATACATATTTTTTGAAATACAAAAGTTTGATCTTGGATGAGAAATATGCTCAAAATTTGAAGATGCGTGAGAACAAGAGTTATAGTGCTCAGAATCTACTTTCTAAACTATTATTTTTCTAAATGGTGGAGATTAAAGGGTTCAAAATGGGGGACAACAGAAAGTGGTCATGTTTTTATAAAAAAAAAACATAGCATTTGGTGTGCCCCACCTAAAATGTAAACTCTTTTTAGTATTTCAAAAATCACTATAGTGATAAATTAGCTAACATGATGTAGTTTATGCCTAATTTTTCTGCTAATTGTTTAATGAATAGATGATTTTTTTACTAATTTCTAAAGTGGAAATATCCTTAAAAAATAGAAAATTGAGTGTGCTTCCCTCTAAAATTTTGAAAACTAATAAAAAATTGAATACGTGTAGAATGGAGTCTATTTTATTAAAAGCTAATTTGTTTCAAATTTTGATGAACAAGTAAAACATTGTACCAAAAATACCACATATTAGTTTTGGACAAAAAAATGATACACTAATAAAAGAAATTGAAGATAAAGAACTTAGCATACGCAAAACATGAAAAAAATGCATGCTTAGAAAGCTAAGATAGAGCTCTACGTAACTAAGCCATTTTTTGACTTGAAATTGAAAATCATGGAACCCCTGATGGAGAGCACGCTCAACATTTCATCATTTTTCAAAAGTTTGCAAAAAATATATCTATAGTATGTGGCATGTAACTTCAACCCCTTGGGGTAGATGTCAAAGCAAATCTAACCCAAAGGTTGGAAGATAATAACACAGGTGTGTGTTTTGGATTGGTAGTGGTCGAACTTATGCAGGTCATCCCATAATAATGGTTCCCACTTTTTTCCCAAGGTAGGATATTGAAATCAAAGTTTTGAACTAAATATTCACTTTCTAACACCTATAATAGCTAAACCATTAATAATTTGAAGATGATGTGAACTAGTGATTTGTGAGATTTTGTCAGTACATTCTATGTGTGTGGGTTGAACTATAATTTTTTACTTAAATTTTAATAACTTATTTTTTATATTAAAGAACATTTTTTAAAAGGTGATGCTTATGTTGTTGTGCATAATTTATTTTATATAAAGGATAAATTTCTATTTTTTTTTAAACACAATTTTGTAAAACCAATATTGAATGCTTGCATTTTGTTTCATAACGGTTTGTTGCATATTTTTAATTAAATTTTGGAAGTCAAACCAACTATAATTTAGACATAGATAGAACAAAGAACTTAATGTTTGGTGAAAACCCTATGTTCAGACAAGGATAAAAAATAAATTTATAATAAAACTAAAATATATTAAAATTATACTCATTGGAAAGCTTGTTTTCAGGGCTATGATCTTGCAAGTTGTTTTTTTGGGTTCATTCCATTTGCAAGTCCAACTCAAAATTTGAAAGTGAAATATCTGAGGAAATTTTGATGTAGAGAGTAAAAGCGCTTAGCTAAGGATCTTCATTAATCAGACCTTCAAATGAAGACACCTTTGTTTGAAGGTATTCAAGGGCCTTCATTCAAAAGTATGCCACGCCCAAAAAAAATAAAAAATAAAAAAAGATTTGAATGAAGGTAATTTTAAAAAATGAAAAAAGTGACCTTCATTTGAAGGTCTCTTTTTATTCTTTTTTTGGAAGTTTCTTAGACACCTAAAATTGTCCTATTTAATTAAATAAATATTTTTATATATTTAATTATTTTATCCTAAGTCTTCTATTAATTAAATAAATTCTTATTTATTTAATTAATTCATTTATCCTCTTCTAACCCTTTCCTCATTTAAATAATTTTATTTATCTATTTAAATTACCTTTCTCTAAATTAAATAAATATTTTATTTATTTAATAAATCCCACTTCCTCTATTAATTAAATAAATCTTTATTTATTTAATTGATTCATTAGCTTTTTACCTTCTATGACACATGTCATTTATCTTTTAATTTTCCTCTACCTACCCTCTTCATGTTTTATTATTTCTTCTACCTACCCTTTAATCCTAGCCAACCATTTATTTCTTTCACCTCTTAATCTTATCCCTCCATTTTCTAAAGCATCTTCTATATAAGAGGATTATTTCATCATTATCAACCCTAATCAATTCTTTATGCAATCAAACCTTCTTGCGATCAAGCAACTTCACAACCACAATTCGTTCTTTGTTGAGCTCTTGTGCACATACAAAATCTGAGAGCAAATATATCAAACAAGATCAATGGAGATATGAAACAATGGAGATTAAAACCCTACTTGTCATGCCCCGCTATGAGGCCAAGAGGACTAATACAACAAAATAAAGAAAATACAAATTCATTTTTTTCAAAATAACATTATACATGCAAGAGAGATACATTCATCAAGATAAATAGTGATACACAATCAACTAGAAAATGTCCTCAAGGCCCTATAATAATGTAACTCAAGGTTGATCACCATCCATAAACCCCATCAGAGAACAGCTATACACATTACAATTTTGATCAATACATAGGTACAAGATACATATTAAATTGCTGAAGAATATACATATGATCATCAAATACATTACAATGGATCCTCTAGATACAATTCTCCAAGAGTCCCATGATGGGATGAATACATGAATCTGGTACAATAATAATAATCTGTGATCTTCTCATGAGCCTCCTTGATCAAGAAGCAAGTCGAGCCAAAACCCAATGGGTGCAAATATCACTCCACCCAGCCATGTGGTACCATAAGGTCCACCCCCCATGCTAGGAGGTATCAGCCAGACCCCCAAGGCAGAACCAAGCATACAAGGATACCAACATGACTCCCAAGAGCACCATTAGACCATACTCATAAGAGGATTCCACAAAATAGAATACACAAAAGGCTCACAATAGAAACATCACAAGAGTCACAAATGTTTAACCACTTACTTCCAGAGGCTCAAAACAATCCATGGGAGAAAACATAATGTGTTACCACTAGGCAGCAATAGGAAAGAGTGTCATCACTAGGTTGTCATGAGTTACCCTGGTAGGTCTTCACTAGGTCCTGACCCTTATCCTAGGTTACCCTGGTGACCTCTCCCGACCCCTAACCCCCATACATACACTAGTGGACCACACCAACCTTTCATGGAGACAAGATTGGTGGAAGCCATTCCAGACCCTTCCCTACTTACCCCAAACCTATATGAGTGTTTGCGGACAAAAGAGGCAACAGAGAATTATCTTCATTAATGTGAACTAACTACCCACCCAAGTTCATTAATTAGGTTATCACTTGATTAAAGAACTCCCATTGAGTTACCCAGGTGACCACTTTGGGTCCCGACCCCCAATAAAAGCCACTCCCCCTTGACATGCTCCTAGGAATCAAAACAAATCACTAGGCCATGACACCCAAAACACAAGGTGACAAGTTTCCAACCATAGCAAGGCTTAGCCCACTTGCTAGAAAATGATAACAATCAAGATGGATCAATGCAACAAGGGACAATAGAACCCATGCAGGATGCCATTCCTGCAACATTCCAAGACAAAGAGATAACATGCACAGAAAGA
The DNA here is from genome assembly GCF_030272615.1 of Cryptomeria japonica. Taxonomy (NCBI): domain Eukaryota; kingdom Viridiplantae; phylum Streptophyta; class Pinopsida; order Cupressales; family Cupressaceae; genus Cryptomeria; species Cryptomeria japonica. The sequence continues at coordinate 466,084,928 of NC_081405.1, read as the reverse complement.
ACTCAATCAATGGCCTTGCCTCTTGAAGCAATAAAAACCACAAGACTGAGCAACCCACAATGATAGACAAGAATTAAAGTAATATCGTGATCTCATAAAGTCACACATATAAGAATCCAATCTTAATATAAAACCAAGGAGCCCAATTTGATTTCTATACATCCATAAATTCAAATTTATCTTTAATTTACCAATAACCCAAATTCAAAACATTAATAATCCATTCTATTCATATTTGCACAATAAAGCTAATTCTTCATCATCCATTCATATACTGCAACATAATACATTAATGTCAGTCTATAATCATGATTTGATCAATAACAATAAAGAAGGAATTTAGAGTTCTAGAATAAAATACACACACACACACACACACACACACACATATGCACCTTATATATTCATATATATATAAAAACAATAACATTAAAACATGAACAAACTGAATTTTGAACACATTCCCTGAAAACTGCAATATTCCATAAGCTAAGAAAACATATACGAATATATATATATATATATATATATATATATATATATATATATATATATATATTAAGAATTTATACAAAAGTGAATACATTCTCAGTTTTGACTATCAAAGAGATATTAATAAATTTTTAAACATTGCACATAACAAATTTAATACAGTCAAAGTATAATGCACTGGAAAGGAGATATGGGGGTGTCGTGGGGGCTACCCACTATTGTGGGCAAGTTCCCACCCCTCGACAGTGGGAATGGGCTTCCCCACAACCGTGGGTTTCCCCACGGCTATGGGCCGAGCCCACCCATTGCATGGGTGGCTCCCCACAACCAAAAACAAAAGAACAAGAAGAAGGTTGATACACGAATCCTAGATTAATTTCATGCCGATTTCATGATATAATCAATACACATAAAAACAATTAAAAAATGCATCAACAATAACTTGAATATATATATATATATATATATATATAAACTGAAAACATAGGCATGAATCTCAAAATTTCCTAGGTATAAACCAAATGAATTCATAATGCCCAATACACTTCAATTTTTAATTAAATTCAAACCAACCCCAGATTTTTCAAATGGAGTTAAGATAAAGAACAATTTGAAACTTTACAAAATCAAAGCCACATGATACATTTAAGCTTTTCAAATTTAGAATTTCTTTCAATGCACGGATTCCCCTTTAAATTTCGATCTACCCCCAGTTTCATTCCCAATCTAAAACCATTTAAAATTTACAAAACACAGCTTCAAGAAAAATCTTCCATATTAATTTTTTTTTACCCGAATTTTAAATACAAAACTCTATAAAAGCCCCAAACCCCATACAAACAGACAATCCAATAGTACAAATTAACATTAATTTCCAAACAAACAAATTGAAATCATCACACTAAATCATACAAGCAAACTTTTATTCAAATTGACAAGAAATTTACACATGCAAGAGGAAAGAACCAGAATTCCCTACCTTTTTAACGCTATCTCAAATGAAAACAGAACAAAATCAATAATCGCAGGGTTCCAATATGGTGAGCTTCAATCTAGGATATTCAAGCAATCCTTCCAAATTTATTTTCCAAGAGCCAAAATTTTCCCCCAATTTCTTCTACCAAAACCCCATATCCAGGAGAGAAAACATATGCTGAGAAACAAAACCCAAAAACTTCACAGCAATACTCCCCTCTTTTCCAAAAAGAAATCCCATAATAATAGCCCCCTTTTTTTAAATGTAACTCCCACCATTATTGACATGCAATGAATCTAATTAGTTAATTGTTAAATTGATTTATTTATGTAACTCCCACATGCACATGCAATAATTAATTCTAAAAACAAATAAAATGATAATTATAATATTTAATGGATTAACTCAAGAAAATGATAAAATACACCCCAATATAAACTCCTTTGGAAATTAATTTCTATTAACACCAAAAAATCCATAATTTATATTTAGTTTTCCTTTTAATAAACTATTTTCTAAACTATAGATTAGATTAAATCATTTACTAATGTAATTGACTAAATAAATTAACGTGCAATATCAACTATCTCAATTAATTAACCATTAATATTTAGTTTCCTTTAAACTATTAATATTAATATTTTTTAGTAATAAAATATCACACTAACATAAGGGTAAGGAACTGAGACTAAACAACTTGAAATACCAACAGGACCAACAAGGATAACGACTGACAAGACCGGACAAACACGATGCAAGGATACCTGACTGGAAACTTGTCCCATAGGAACGATGATATCATGGGGTCTGACTGATATCTCCCTTTTTTCACTTTACCATTGGGTTGTAGAGAATGCTCAGACCTGAAGATTCAGGTGGAGTCGATGCTGGATACTTGTAATTACATAAACAAACTATCAAACATGTACATATATACCACATAATATCATACCGTGAATAGGGAATGGAAGCGACACAAATTGCCCGTAAAGAGTAGTGCGACACTTTTCCCTTTCACCCAAGCACATCAAACATAAAAGAAGTGAACATCAAATCAGTATGCATCAATAAACACGAAGAACTCATATGTAATCCATCACAATTATCTAACTACTGAACATGAATAGTCATATAATAAGAGCATCATACCAATCCATCATAATATATAAATCATCATACAAAATCATATGACACAAAATACATCATTTTTGCAACAAACCATAGAGCACAAAGTATGATTACCACATAAGAATCCCATAGACATAGCCAAATATCATAACCAAAACCAAAATCAACCAATACCAAAATAAGGGTCAGACCACACAAAACACAAACCACAAAGCCGGACAAGCCAATAGAGAGAGGGGAACTACATCTTTGTTGTTCTCTTGCGCACATACAAAATCTGAGAGTAAATATATCAAACAAGATCAATGGAGATATGAGACAATGGAAATTAAAACCCTACTTGACATGTGAATGGTATTATTGTTCAATTTGTTGATTTGCATGTTCTTAGGTATCTTCATTGGTGTATCGTGAATATTTTATTGTAGGACTAGGGTTTGTTGTGGTTGGATCTTTGTGGTTTTACAATAGTTTGTCATCATCATTTTTCACCGTACACAATTTCCATAAAAGGAATAAAAAGGGACCTTCTAATGAGGGTCCCTTTCTCTATTTTTAGAATTTTTTATAAAATTAATAAAAAGGGACCTTAAAAAAAAGTCCCTTTTTCCATTTTTGAAAATTACCCTCATTTAAATAAATACCTTTGAACCAAGGTTTTTTTTAATTTCTCACCTCCAACCAAGTTCTAAAATGTGATTTGTCCCAAGTCTATAACCCATTATTGTCTAATTACCCTAGCTCAATCACTACCAAGCCAAAACATACTATAAATGAGATTCTAGATTTTATATTTTATGATTTTTAGGCTTTGTTAAATTTTAGTAATCTGTAGGCTCAAATAATCTTTCTCTCTATCTCACTCTCTTTATCTTCCCCCAACCTCTAGGCCTATCACTCTTCCTCTATCCCCTCCGCCTACCTCTCTCTATCTCACTCTCTCCTCTCTCCCCCAAGGTCTAGACCTCTCTCTCTCCCTATCTACCTATATTTCTCTACATACATCTCTATCCCACCTTCTCCCTCCCTCCCATCTCCCTTCCCTCTTTGATTCTCTCTATCTTGCCTCTCTATCCCTCTTTACCCCTCCATCTCTCCTTCCTTCTCTCTCTCCCCCTCTCTATCTATCCATCTCTCTCCACTTCTTTCTATCTCCCCTCTCCCTTTCTCTCTCTTTATCTCATCGTCTCTCTATCTATTGATTTATATCACCTCTCACTCTCGATTTAACTCCTCCATCTCTCTACCTATCTCTCCCTCCCTCATCTAATTTTATCTCCCCTCACTCTCTACCATCTTCCCTCAATACTATTGTCTCTCCTTCTGTCACTACTTACCTTGATCTCTCCCCCCCCCTTCTGCATAACTCTCCCTTCCTCTCTCACTAACTCTCTATCTCTCTCCTTCCTTCCCTCTATAGTTATCTCTATATCCCCTCTCACTCTTGTAAATGTCTAAAATTAATTAAATTAATATTTAATTATTTTAAGCCTTCTTACATAATTAATTAATTTAATTGTGTTGATCTCCTTCCTCTTAAGGTTAATTAAATCAAATTTAATTAATCTTATCACTATAGTCCAATAATTAATTTACCAAAATTAATTATTTTCCTATTCATCTAAAGTCATCCCAATCATTATTTCTTCTAAATCTCTATTATTTAATTAACTTCAATTAACTAAGCTAACCAAGTGATTCCTACAAATCACCTTTTCTAATCCTATCATCTAGCCTAATTAATCACTCCCTAATCACCCTTATCATTATTCTCAATTTTATATCACCAATGGATCAACTATAATCACCAATGGGTCAACTCTTTGCCATAAATGGCTTTTCCATTTCATCTTCCAAATCTTAAATTCCACCAACTTTGTCTCTTCAAAGGAATGCCAAATCCTTGCACATTCCCATGCCCCCTCTTCCTAAGGAATTTTCAATTCCTTTTCTCATTTAGTCTTCCCACACAACCTTCTATTTTGGAATTTTTAATTCCTCCTCCCTTCCCATAAAGAATTTTATATTCCTTTTCTCTTCTCAATGTACTTTTGAAACTCTTCCCCATGTACTTACAAGGTGTGGAGACAAGAAATGCCTTTATGGCATATCTCTTGGATCTCACACCTTGTCCTCTCAATCCTCTCCCACCTTCTTTCAATCCTAGCCCTCCATTTAAAATCAATCTTGGCCCTCCATTTTGGCCTCCTCCAATCTATAAATTGGAGTCTCTTTTCCTCATAAATAATCTATCTTTTATATAAGTTTATGTTGTCTTTTTGAGTTTAAAATTTATCCATTGCACCCTTACCATGCCCAAATATTGCCTCACAATCCAATCCATTATCCATCATGTTTAGCCTTTGAATCCAATCTCTTGTTGTGTAGTGGAGAGCAATCCACAATTCTCCATCAAAAGAGAAAATCAAATCACGTATAGCATAGGGCACATCCACTTCATCAAGCTCAATCAGAGGAGGATGAGGAAGGTATAAAGTCATTTGCATGTTTTATATGATTTCTTTGTGTTTCACAATTATTGTGTTCAACTAACACTTTTACCATTATCTCATCTTCTATTTGGCATGCCCATTGGGACCCCAAGTCTCCTTTATTTCACATTTTTGTGTTTTTTTTGTAGAAAATCTCACATGTAGCACATCAGCATCTCTGACTATGATTCAGCGTCTCGGTAGGGGCTAATCAGAGTCTGTGTTTAAATTTTTGTTTCTCGCCTAATAATTTTGTGCAAGAAACTGAGAATCAATGTCTCCGCCTATAGAACAATGTCTGCGCCTCTATTTCAGCGTCTTTGTAGGCCTAGATTAGTGCATCTGCTACAAGCTACTTGCTTTATATTTTGGTTGTTTTTAGCTTAAAACTTTTGAAATAAAAAAAACTCCACATACAAGCTTTAAAAAATACTAAAGTATCACTTTATTTTGTTTAAAAGTTTCATTAAAAGTATTTACCTTTAGATTTGATCACAACCTTATCATTTTAGGGTGATTTTTAACTAATCTTGTTGGCAGGTTGCACTTTGGTGCCTGCGCAAACATCGACATCTACGACTACAGCTTGCCATCTCTACCTGTCTATATTCGCACCTTTGTTTCAAATTTTAAACTTTTGAATATCTAGCTAACCATTTTTTCTGTAGAATCTACATCAATGTCTCTATGTGCCTAGATCGAAGTCTCCACTCAAGTATAATTCCCACTTGTTTTTAAATTTTAAATTTTGAAAATTGTCGGCTAACTTTCTCTGTGCAGGACTTAAACCAGCATTTGCGCCTGCACTTCGGCGTTTGTGTTGTAAGTGCTTTCATTTAGATTTGTTTTTGAGCTAACTTTGCTTTGTTTTTGTAGTCCTTTGTGTGTCCAAGACATAGAATTAAGACTACTAAATACTTTTTTGCCAGACGATTGTCGAAGAAATTTGTTTTTTCACTAGTTTAGATTTCCTTCATGCACTAGATTAGAAAACACACTTTTTTGGGGGTTGAAATGAATAAGTATCTTCTGTGTTTTGTGCTCTTGTACTAGTGTAGGGTGGACCCATCATTACATCGAGTATCCTCTCCCCTTGCCTCTTCAGGGCCTTATCACCCCAAGGGAGTGCTTCAAAATTGAGGTATGTCGAGGATATCATCTCTCTCGGCGAGATCTCGAGCAGTGTTTTTCGAGATGCTATATAAATCTGTTAGTCAAGTGGCTAGAGTGTTGAGTGAATTTTTCGTATGTGGAGGCCTTCTCTGCACCAATAAGCTCAATTAAAGCCTTAAGTGGCTTGCTTCAAGAATCTGTCGTCAGACTGAGATCCCTCAAAAACTTTCTAGACACCTTGTTGTAGTTTCCCAAAATCTTATTTTCTTGTTGGCATAAGAGGTCAAACCTCCGAATCTACCTCAACTCGTACCATTCAAATTAGAGATAAATGTCCCCCGATTCATAAGATCTTTGGATCTTCGGGGTAAGAGATTATGGAATGCCTGGGAAGTGAGTGTTGTGGAGGGGAGCTAGTGCTACTAGATCTCTATATGTCCACTTTGTCTAGGTATTTAGAGAAATCCAAGTGGGGATCCAACAAGTAGAATCCACTTTCTAGCCTAGGTTGTATAGATTTTGTGTGTCTTCATTGTTCATACCAATAAAAATTTTCACATTAGCAAGCGTTACCTTGGCCAACGCATTTTCATTTTTTGACATCTCTTTCCATGAAAAACCAATTCAAATCCACTTTCCACTCATGCACCATGAACTCAAGTTGCTCAAACATCCCAAGAAATCCATTTACCACCAAGTCAAGAAGAAGAAGCTAAGTTATAAACAAATCCTCAAACATTGCAATTTTTTATACACCAACCGCAAACTCTTGTTGAAATATTGTACCTTCCTACACCATTTTCACAACTATCTACATGTTTATGGAAATGAGTTTGATGAAGAACCTTTGAGATCCCATGCTTTCCATCAAAGATCAGGATTATCCCAATCCCTTAATAGGAGTGGTTGTATCTCATTGTCCATCTTGCCTCTACTATAAATTACTTATTGAGTCATTTCCCATCTAAGGTAGCCTTCATTTCATTTCTTTTCTTCAATCCACCTTCTTCCATAATCATTGCCATTTTCACATTTGAGGACTTAGCACATCAATCCCATCAATAACCTTCTTCCATTTTTTATCAAATCAATCAAGCTCCCAATCCAAGGTCACCACTTTGCAAAAGTATGACTTAGACCTTTTATCATTTATCAAAATCCTCAATTAGCCATGTGCTTGAGAAAGAATTTATCTAAAGTATATTGTTCAATTGATCTTTAATCATTTGGGTTGACCAAAACCCTAATACCTTGTCTTATTTTTATTAGGAACAAAGTCTATCCTAAGTAGAAGAAGGCTTGATCCAATCTTAATCCAAGGTCTGAGTTTAGCCTAGCTTGGTTGTTACCTCGCTTTGTGGCCTACATCATTGACCCCTACACCTCATCTATGTCCTAATCCAATGGCTAAGGTGCCATCCAAATCAATCTCATCCTAATCCAAGGACCATCCAATCCAATTCAATTAAATCCAAATCCAACCAAAGCCCTAATTTGCTAAGTCCTTCTCGTCACCTTTTCTCACCAAGTCCAAAATTCATTCTTGTCATTTTCATCCTTATCATTCTTAAGGTTACCCATGTATGGTCTTAACTCACTCCCAAAAAGCGAAAATGGTCGCTGAAGGCAGTGAGATGCTCGAATCTAGTCTCCATGTTGATCATGATCTCCAACAAGAAGAACAATTAGTTGACCAACCTAAGCACTCCCCACGTCTAAAAACCTTTATGGATGATCCTTACAATCAAGAAATGATAGAAAAATTCTTCAAAGTTGATCCCAATGGGCTTGTGCTCAACTTATTAGTCAGGGGGCACAATGACCCCCTAGCTTTGACCGATAAGTCCTTCACACTCCCATAGAAGGTGACCTTATAAATCTCCCTAACCTCAATACTATTCTTCACTCGCCACCCACAACCTCCCTACCTCCAATTTCTATACCCCCAAGAACTTATAATAGACCCATCTCCAAACCTCCTAGGTCATCCGCACATCTTCACAATTCGGCTAACTACATCAACGCTAGCTTACCTACTATTAGCACCATTACCGTGTCACATCCTTTAATCACTTCGCAACCTCCCACTTCATCCTATCAATATATTGGTGGCAGTATATCGTTCATGTCCACACAAATCCCAGGGTCCAATTCAAGTCACTACATTCCTAATGTCCAAAATCAACAACCTGACATCATGAAAGAAATCCAGGACATGAAGGATCTTACAAAAAACCTTAAGGATGGGACTTGTAAGAAACCATACACATTTGTCCTTGTCCCTATGATCCTTCCATTTCAGTGGCTCCATATCCCCCTGGTTTTGAAATGCCTAAGTTTGAGAAATACAAAGGCAAAGGGGACCCTAGAGATCATGTCTGAGAATTCTACATAGCTTGTCAAGAGGTCTCCTATAGTGATGTCTACTTAGGTTTACTTTTTCCCAAGAGTCTTAGTGGACTCGCCCTCTCTTGGTTTTCAACCTTCCCTCATGGCTCCATCAAATCATTCCCAGACCTTATAGAGAATTTCTTGTCCCATTATGAATATAACATTGAAAATGATGCCTCTAGAATGGACCTATGTAACACAAAGCAGAGGCTTGGAGAGACTTTTGCTAACTTTTTGCAAAGGTGGTGACACCTCACCAAGAAATTCCCTTGGGACATACCAAAGTCTTACCAAATAGAGTTGTTCCAATGCAACCTAGTGCCCAAAATGTTTCATCCTTTGACTTGTTAGTTCCTTGATTCCTTTGAGCAAGTCACTAAGAAGCGTCTAGCATTAGAAAGAGTCCTCCTAGAGGAAGGTATTCTCAAAGCTTATCAAAAAAATTCACAAGGTCCCTCTTTGTCTAATGACAAGCCTAAGTTTTGGTCCAAAAATAAAAAATATCATCAATGATGGAGTCACTAATGCCAAGCATGTCCAAACTGTGACCATTCCCACCAAACCCACTACCACCAATAAGATTATATTCATGTTGAGTTTTGCAAGTCCTCTCAAGGGCAATGAGATTTGGAGGCAATAGTGTAATAGATAATATTCATATCGCGTATTATTCTCACTGTGGTTTTTCCCTACTTAGGGTGTTCCACGTAAATCTGGTGTTCATGTATTTGTTGTGCTTTGTGCTTTCATGATTTATTACTTCAGTAATTATATAGTTGTGGTTTGAATTTTAAAAGATCAGAAATTAAGTATTTTGGGATCCAAACTGATTCACCCCCCCCCCCCTCTCAGTCTTGTGGTGTGTTCAACAGTTTTTGTGTCACTTGTCATCCTTCCATTTTTTGACATTATTTTTGTGTTCTTTACTTTGTGTTTGAGCCACATATCAATATGAAAAGTTGGAGAATGTTCATCCACCATTTAGTCACTATCATAAATAGTTTATTATTTATTTTGGTTTGTTTTTTAATTTGTCACTCTTGAGCCCTTGTGCATCCTTGATTATCATTTCATGAGTACCTTTTTCACAACCCCATGAAATCTATAGTTGGCCTCATCTTACCTATTAGTTAAACCCCTAAACCATTGGTCTTGTTATCTTTTCCCACCCCATTTATGCAAAACTTTTATTGGCCTAGCTTCATTTTCCCATAATACCATCATCCTCTTATCTTTTGATCACTTGGTGGTTCATTCTTGGATCACCCTTTGAGTGTGTGACCACAAGAACCACAATATTATGAAGAATTAATTATAAATAATATTGTTAATTGTGCAATCAGAATTTTTTTATAGATAAGAACCCACATTATTCTGAATGATGAATAACACATTGCTTCAATATAACCATAAAGACATTGGAAAACTTTAATGAGTCCAATTTGTAATAGAGGCTGGAACATAACAAATTTCAACTATATTCACGCAGGTGCTCGACATGATAAAAATATCACTAATAGAAATCAAACTATTCTCCCACAACTAATTATATTTGTCATGCCCCCAAGTTCTCAAACTACAGAACTTGTGCACAAACAAAAAAAATGATTGAAATAAGTATTTGTATGCAATTTTTTAAGTCATGGAAAATATCTCAGAGTTATTTGGACAGTGTCATGGATGGGGCAATAAGGGAATCAAGTACAACATACGCAATGAGGAGAACAATTATATACCAATATGAGAGATCATTGATGAGAGATGGCATTAATTGCTACCTCCATGTCATTTTATACAATCTAAAATTTAATAGGTGACTCCTCCAGAGATGACGTAGAGGTGAAAAAGGGCCTCTTCAAATAAATTGAAAGATTTTTCCTTGATGTAGAGGGGTGCCAACGAATTATTATAAAGTAGTCATATACTACCAAGAAAGGGAATTTATATTGAGTATGAGTGTTCTAGTCTTGAGGACAATCTCAATGTCAAATATTTAAAAAAATAATGGTTTTGCTCATGGAAATAGTGGTGGATTTAAATAATGGTTTTGCTCATGGAAATAGTGGTGGATTTTTTTAAAAAAAAGCCAAATCCCTACAATAGATTGGCATTGTGTATTTCAACCTATCACCTCAATTATTTTTCTTGTGACCATACTTATAGTGTGTTAAAACATATACATTTAGAAAAAGGTAATTTTTTTACCAAAAAAAATGAATGGTTTGGTTTTTTTCACCACAACTTTTACCTATAACTCAAAAAAAAAATTACTTAGTAAAAATGTTAGATTCTAATTACTATCACAATCAATGAATTTGTAGGTAATTTAAATTTCAAACTCAATTCCAAGACTAATATGTCAAAGATTGGTGCAAGAGAACTCATAACCAACCGTGTCACCAAAAATAGAAATAGCTTATTTTTTAATTTTATTCTTTAATTTTGTGTTATTGCTATCTAATAGTTTCTTATCAAGTTGCTTTCTCAAAATGTTTATAAATTAAGGATGCATGTTCCCATTAATTTCAAACCATGTATAACTATTCTACAAGTCATCTTCAATTTCTAGAGACCAATCTTTTACATAAATTGGGTTGTTTGAAGAAGTGTAACAAAGAACTTTCTATAATGCTACAAGATGACTATATGTGTTTTTTTAAGAATTTTATCTTAGTGATAAGATGCAACACTATCTATTGAATCTATATGTTTTTGTTGTCAACAATGTATTCTATAAAAATGATGTGTCACAATCTCATCCAAATACCTAATGATTGTCTTATAAGTAAAGATGTCTTTTGTATTCTTTTGTCTTTTTCTATCTTGATGGCATTCAATCAAGTGGGCTCTAGCAACTAAGAGAAAGGACACAATAGTTGAGCTATTACAATAGTTGTGATAGTCTTTGTTGATTTAATGCTCAATATTTTCAATAGTATAACATTAGTGATTATGACTTTAAAGTTGTTAGTGTTGATCTTTGGTACTCATTATTAAATCAAAGGTATTCCTTATATATAAAAAGCGACAGATCATGTGATTCCACATCAACACAACAATAAAAAATGACTTAGTACACAACTATTGATCTACCTTTTGGGGGACCGTTTTGTATACCTCAACAAAAAACATGTTGACATGACATCGTATTTGTTATGATTCTCTTATTTATTGTTAACTTTCCAACTAACAACAATTTAAAAAATCATACTATTTTGAACAACTCATATCTTGACCTTGCATTTCATTTTTCTCTTGTAAATATTCTAAATATGATGTATTTAATAATTATATTTGAATAACAATACATTTCATGTTAAACTGATCAAAGATGTTAGAATTTACATATATAGTGTTTCTTGAGAAATCTATCAAATAAATAATTATAAAATAAAGTTAAAAATATAAATATTCATTATCTTTTAGTAAATATTTTTTAATTGCTAAGTTTTATAATATTCTAAAATAAATAGATATAAATTTTAATAATAATATTATTAATTATATTAATCACAATCTCTTATATTTTAAGAATTTAAGAATCTGCTCTGCATGGTTTTTCACGGGTTATGGAGGACAGTCAGCGTTTGGAGTCTTGGGAAGATGTAGCCTAGGAGGATCCGCCACACACTCCGCAGTGGGTTTTTATCAGTGGCTATTGAGAAGATAAGTCTTTGCAAGTCAGTAATGTAGGAAAGAAGGGTTGGTTCCGGCTAGTTTCTAGGTACTTTTAGGGTTTTTTTGGAAGACAAAATAATTTCCCTCGAAGGCAGTTTTCTAAGACAAATTTCACTCGAGGGCTTGATTTCTATGGTAAGCGGTTTCAAAAGTAGTCGAATTCAAAACTGAAATGGGGGAATGCTTGGGGAGATAACGAACATTTGCATAGGTCGTTGATTCGAGAAATGTGGTTAAAAATGTTGGGGTTTCGGTTTTTGCGAAGCAAGTAGAGAGTAAGGTACATTCTAACCCTAAGGAATCTTGTCCAAAGAAGGCGAAGGTAAGCACTCCTATTGAACCTGTCTCTTCATCTCTGTTTTGGGTGTCTATTCCTTGTATTGACCTATTAGGATCTTGTGTTGATAAGAAAGCGTATTGTCTGCATTTGAATGATATCTCTGGGGAAATTTGGGGGGATCAGATTAGTTTGTCAAAGCTTTATGATAAATTGCAAAAATGGTGGGCAAATATGCATTATTTTTAGTTACTATCTGCAAATACTTTCATTATTGTTTTTTATTCACCTTTGGTTCGCGATAGGGTTTTGGGTTCTGCCCATCATTGGTTTGGGAAGCATTTACTTTTTGTTTCGGCCTGGAAACCTTTTTATGTTCTTGCTTGGTCGAATAAAAAATTAATTCCTTTTTGGTATGGCTTACCAAAGATCCCTTTTGAATTCATGGACCCGGATGTTCTACAACAAATTGGTAATTCTTTTGGTACCTTTATCACATCCAAAATGGATTTTTTGAAGGGGGAGGTTCTGGTAAAAATTTATGTTTTGATTAATCCTGACAATGTGCATCCCCGTACTTGCAATATCAAGTCTCATCATGGGATATGGCGTCAAAATATTGAGAGGTTGGATTTTGAACTTCTTAAAACCCCTCTTCTCTTAGATGCTCCGTTATTTATGGACTTTAAGAAGAATCTTCAGGTAGTTGGATCTGTTCTTAAGTCTTTTCCTGAATTGTTGTCTACGGGTCCGTCGGGTGTTAATAACCTTTGTCACATTCAGAATAACCCTAAAGAAAGGGGTTCTCATCAGCTTTTTGTTATTGGTCATCCAAGTACTATTTCTATGCAGCCAAATTCTAACATGGGGGGTTTTGAGTCAAAGTTACATTCTTAGAAAGTTGTTTCTAATAATGATATTGGTTTACATTCTGCATTGCATAAAATTGGTTCTGAGTTACAATTGAATAATAAGCAAGTTAATGCTTTAGCTTCTCAATCGAAGATTTTGGATTCTTCTAAGATAGATAAAATTTATGTGGTTAAGGAAATTAACTTACAAGTTCCCGTCGTAGAGGTACCAGATGATTTTGCTTTAATTACAAAAATTAAGAATCTAGCTTCTAATCCTTTTGTTCAGGGTCGAGTAAACTTAGATAAGGAGGTGAATTTGGGTTTTAATGAGATGCCTGAAGTAATTGTGCCTGACATAGAATTGGTTCAACAAGTTAATGATCTTTTTAATAAACATGCTCCTCAGACTGAAGGGGGGGTTGCGGATAGGGTTATTTATTCAATTGATAATGACCTAGGAGGGATTATTTCATCTCTTCCTATTACTACAATAGTTAATCCTTTTGAGATTTTGGCTTCGAAGGATTTGGGGTCTGATAATAATCCATCTGTTTTAGCTTCTCCAAAATCTATTAAGATGTTACCAATTTTCCAAGCTACTTTGGTCTTAACACCATATGTAGGTTCTCCTAGATGAGGTAGACTCCCTAAAAAGGCTCAGACTCAAATGGAAATTGATGTTGGGTTATAGAAGACTTCATCCCTTTCTCCTGGCATTGGTCAGGGGAGAAATCCACTTTCCTTAGGCAGACCTAAAAAAGTCTAGTTCAACTCCATTGAAGGGGAAACAGAAAAAGGGTAAGGATCCAATGTCAAGTCCTCATGTGACTAGGTCAGGCGCTGTAAAGAGAAATTTACAAAGTTGCTTTGGAGATAGCAAAAAATCTCTGGAAAATGAGAAGAGGGGAGCTTCGGTCTCCTCTCGAGGACAATGAAGATTATCTCTTGGAATGTTAGGGGCCTAAATGCCCCTAACAAGAGATGCTTGATTAAATCCCAGATGGATTTAATTAAGTGTGATATCTTTATGTTGCAGGAGACCAAATTGTCAAAGGTTTCTGCTGATGTGCTCTTTTCATCTTGGAAAAGGTGGAATTTTCTTTCTTGCTCAGCTTGTGGTGCTTCAGGAGGCTTAGAATTATTATGGAATAATTATAATATTGATGTGTAGTTAGTAACATCGGCTACAAATTGGATGTTGTTTTTGGTTATTAGCAAGATTTCTAAGGTTAAGGTATGGTTATTTAATGTTTATGCTCCATCTGGGATTCAGGAAAAAAGTAATTTATGGAGTGATTTGATAAGGGTTTCTTCCCCTTTGAAACAAGGATCTTTAGTCATTTTTGGGGGAGACTTCAATGCAATCATGGACTTAAGTGAGAAACGTGGAGGTATTTTACCGAATAAAAGAATTATGGAAGATTTTGGGAATTTCATTTTTGACATGGGTCTTTTTTATTGTAAATCTCAAAATGGGGTTTTTACTTGGACTAATATGAGAAGGGATTTTTCCCAAATAGCAAAAAGACTAGATTGGTTCTTGCTTTCAGAAAATTGGTTGGATTCAAATTTTGATTTTTTTTCCTCTATTCTGCCTATGTCAGGATCTGACAATTTTCTGATTTTTCTTAGTATTTTGGAGGATAAAGCTCCTTTTAAGTCTTCTTTTAAATTTGAACCCATGTGGTTCAAGGATTCGTCCTTCTTGCCCCTTCTTAGGAAATGGTGGGATTCAGCTCCTTTCTATTCGGCGTCTCGAATGTTTCAGGTTGCCAAGAATCTAAGCTTCTTCAAGATGAATATTAAAGAGTGGAATTCTTTGCATTTTAAGAACATTTTCCATGAGAAACATAGAACTCGGGATATGATTGAATGTCTTAATAGGTAAGTGCCTGATCATGGTATGGTTCCACATGTGTTTGATGAGTTAAAGACTTTAAGAATAGAACTTGAGGAAGTATTATCTAGGGAAGAAATATATTGGAGCCAAAAATCCAAAGAAGTGTGGCTCTCATATGGGGATAGAAATACAAAGTTTTTCCACTCTTCCACAAAGTTAAAAAGAAGTAGAAATAGGATATCTTGCATAGAGGATCCCAATGGGAAATTACTAATAGAATCAGAGGACATTGCTTTAGAGGCAATTAGATTTTTCAAATCATTGTTATCCTCAGAAGGTGGGAATTTTATGAATGATTTTATTTCTGACATTCCCTCCTCAGTGTCCCTAAAGGACAATACGATGTTGATGTCTCATTTTTCATTGGAAGAAGTCAAATGGTCGGATGGGTTTACCCCTTTATTTTTTCAGAAATGTTGGAACATTGTGGGCAAAGATGTTTTATTGGCTCTTGAAGAGGCTAGGAGAAATAGGTCAATTTTAAAAGAACTTAACACTATGATGATTGCTATTATTCCTAGAAAAGAGGTTATTAAGACTTTTGCTGATTTTCGTCCTATTGCTTTATGCAACACTTTGTATAAAAATTTTACTAAGGCAATTTCCCTTCATTTAGCTAAAATTCTTTCTAAAATCATCTCTTTGGAGAAAGGTGGTTTTGTGCCCAGTAGGGAAATAGTAGAGGGAGCTATTGTGGCACATGAGGTGTTGCATTCTATCTCCATTCAAAAGTTTCCAGCCATGATACTGAAATTGGACATGATGAAGGCTTATGATAGGGTTGAATGGGGGGCTTTAGGTCTTGTTCTTGAGAAGTTAGGGTTTTCTAAGGCTTGGGTTAAATGGATTAATGCTTGCATCTCTTTTGCAAGATTCTCAGTCTTAATTAATGGTTCTCCTTGCGGTTTTTTCTCCTCCTCTAGAGGTTTGAGGCAGGGGGATCCTCTATCCCCTTTTTTGTTTATACTTTTAGCTGAGTCTTTTAGCTGGGCTATTAAGGCTGCGAAATTGAAAGGGCTTTGGAAGGGGGTGAGGATTCTGAGGGTTCCAGATTCTATTTCTCATTATCTATTTGCAGATGATACTTTGTTATTTGGTTAGGCTTCTTTGAGGGAGGCATCTATTATAAAAAGAATTATTCATAATTATGTTGCATTTTCAGGTCAAACAGTTAATGTTGAGAAGTCAAAAGTATTCTTCCTCAATACATCACAATTAGTTTGGCATAGATTGCAGTCCTTTTGGGGTTTTGAACCTAGTAACCTTCCATGTACTTATCTTGGTATACCTTTCTTTATTAAACAGGATAAATTAATCTTCTGGGATAAGATTATTTATGTTATTTCAAAGAGAATTCTATCTTGGAATCACAGATGGTTAAGTCTGGCTAGGAAAATCGTTCTTATTAAATCTGTATTGAATGCAGTTCCCATTTACCTTATGTCAGTGTTAAAATCTCCAAAATCTGTGATTGTGAGCTTGCAGGACACTCTTAGGACCTTTCTTTGGAGTAGTAATAAAGATGGAAGGAAAAAACTTTCCCTAGTAGCCTGGGATAAAGTCTGTTTGCCTAAGGATCTTGGGGGTACAAGTATTAGGAACTTGGAGAACCAGAATTTGGCCCTAGGAGCTAAGTTGGTCTGGAAGTTGTATGAGCAACCTGGTTCTTTATGGGCATAAATCATGTATGCAAAATACCTTAATAATGGTCCAAGAGAGTATATTTTTCAAAATTCAAATTTACCTTCAGGTTCGGTAATGTGGAATTTTATATGTAAATGCAGGACTGTTATTTTGCCAAATCTCTCTTGGATTATTCATAATGGGAAGAAGGTTAGATTTTGGGAAGAGGTGTGGAATGGTCACATTCCATTACTAAATATTAGGGACTAGTCCCCTCTGATATCTATTCTTTCTTCCCTTTGGGGGGTCTTTATGGCAAATTATTTTGAGATAGTATACAGTGGAAATCTTAGGATGGCAAAGTGGAAATCCATTGAGTTTTTGGATGTTGATCAAGATCTAAAAATGCATTTTGCAAAGGTTATGGGAGAAAGAGTGATTATTCTCTCACTAATTCTAAAGATGAACTTGTTTGGACAAAGAATATTTCTGGTAAATATATGGTGAAAGATGGTTATAATTCTCTTATGACTGCGAAAGATTTATCTTCTTGGCCATGTAAGCTTTTTTGGCATTCGACATGTCTGCCAAAAGCTGGTGCTTTTTCCTGGTTAGCAGTTTAGGATAGGGTCCTTATAGGCATGAGATTGGATAGACTTGGTATCATTGTTGTTTTTCCTTGTATGTTATGTAATAAAAATTTGGAATCTTCTTCTCACCTATTTCTTCATTGTGATTTTGCATTCCAATGCTGGCAATGGTTGTTTGATAAATTGAATTTGGCTTTTGTCATAGGGAAAGATCTTATTTCTCATTTTAGATCTTGGTGATTCCTGTTTGCTTCATCATTTTATGCTTGCCTCTGGATTGTGTCTCCATCTATTTTAATCTGGAATATCTAGTTAGAATGAAATAACAAGATTTTTAAAGAAACAAGCTCTTCTCTTGATGAGATTTTATTGAAAATTGAATCTTCCATTTCTGAAGTTTCCTTGTCTCATATTTACAAGAATCTAGAAAATCTCACCTCTTTCTCGCATTGGGATAGTAGGGTGACTAGGGTTTGGAAGATGTTATATGTCCTTCCTTCTCATGGGTCAATTTTGAAAAAGAATGATGCTTTAAACAAGAGAAGTTCGGCTATTTGGAAGCCCCCTCCTCAAGGACATTTCAAATTGAATTTTGATGGAGCTTCTTGTGGGAATCCTGGTTTGGTTGGGGTAGGTATGGTGATTTTTTATCATCATCTAAACTTTATTCAAGCCCAGTGTCATGCCATTGGTCATAAGACTAATAATTTTGCAGAGTTCAATGTCATGTCTTTAGGCTTGGATATGGCTATATACCTCAGAATCAAGGATCTTGTAATTGAAGGGGATTCGATGGTAATCATCCAAAGTGTTTTGAAGAAAAGGTCTAATTGTTGGCAATTGCAACATGTCCAGGATCACATTCTACAACAATTAGAGTCTTTTAATTTTTTCTTGATTTCTCATTGTTATCGAGAAGTAAATAGAATTGTGGATTTCTTGGCTAATCGAGCTATTGACAGTAATGCTAATCTATGTGATGTGAGTGTGGAAGAGATCCCTGCTTCAGTTTTGGAATATTTGCACTAAGGTTTGGGGGTCCTCTTTTTATATGGCAATTTTGAATTTCTTTCCTGCCTTTTTTCCTTTAGAGGCAGTCATGTTTGTTGAATATGCTCAAGTGGCAAGTATGCTTGATAGATGAGAAAATCTTTTTCATTTATGAAGTATGGTTACAATCTGGCATAGGCAACAAGGGTGATGGCTTTCTTGGCTAATCTAGCTATTGTCAGTAATGCTAATCTGCGTGATTCATGTTTGTTGAATATGCTCAGGTGGCAAATGTGCTTGATAGATGAGATAATATTTTTCATTTATGAAGTATGGTTACGATCTGGCATAGGCAGCAAGGGTGGTTACCTTCAATGGTTTTAGGGTGGCATCTTGTCATTGTACAGTTCTGGGCAAGGTCTTTTTAGTTTGCATTCGCATGAGTTTTTTTGGGTGCTTTGATTGTTTTGTGTTGCACAGAAGGATCACATTCTCAAAGTTATATGTCACGGTACTTGTGTTTTGATCATGATTGGGTAAGCATTTCTTAATTGCATCTGATGGGGTGCTTTCATGTAGTGTTCTTCTGTCACCAATACCATGAGAAGTATCATGCTATTATTGTTTTCACTTATGAAGATATCTCTTACAAGCTTTAAATTTGTTGATTGCCTTCATTTTAATCATGAATTGTGTTGGCACTTCTTGCTCACATTTTTGTCTGTAGATGTCTTTAAAAGATGACAACATTTATGTACTTTGCATAAGGCTTTTTCTAGTTCTTTCTTGGGTATGCATATGTCGAATATTTCTGCTCTTTCACAATACAGGGTTATTGTTGAATGCCAAGTTGTGGTCTCAAATGATGATACGGGAAGTAGTTCTGAGATGATTGGTAAAGTTTTCCATTTGTTTTCTCCTTAGGTGGATTATGAGGTACTTAGGTTGGTGGGAAGTCTCTGGTTGCAATTTGGTTTGAATTTTTCTGGCTCTGAGATTTTGTCTCGATTTCTTACTGTTTGTTATGGCATTTTGTATGATGAGGGTTTGCTCCAACTCTTGGTTTCTATGTTCATACTTCCCTCAGTATTCTCTTGGGAGCTTGTTAGGTCTGCATTGGATAGCTATCATTTTGAGTTGGGGTCTTTTTATTATGGGGGCTTTCTTCCTCGATCTGATCTTTTGGACAATGGGTGGTGTGGGGAATTACTGTTTCAAATGAGAATGGTTTTAATCTATGATAGATTGGGGGATACTTTGAACTTATTTGAATACTTACTAGATTGGGTTCCACCTCAGTTTGTGGATAAGGCTTTGGTTTTGTTTATGGCATTACATTCGCTTCTCTCTCTTGGTTTTTTGGTTTCAGCGCCTCCAAGGTTGGAATTCCCCTTGCAGATTGTCCCTCCTTTGGGAGAGGACAGGGAACCTCCTAATGAGAGCTCAAGCTCTTGGTTTTTAACTTGATTACATTATGTAGGTATCTTTTTGGTTCATATCTCTTTTTGATGCAGGATTATATCTCAAGATTTGTTCAATTTTTTTGCGATCTTGATAGGTTTTGATGTGGCCTGCTTATTTGCTATGAGGTTGCTTCTGCTGTTTCAAATTTAGTGGTATCTTGGCCTTATGGGGTTGTGTGGTTATCTCCATTTTTTGGATGGCATCTAGACACATGAAATGTATATTTCTCTAGCTATGTAATGGGTGGTCGGTTTTAGACTGATTTTGTAAATGGGATATTTGGCTTATTTTAATTTTTTGCTTTTTTGAGCCGCAATCGGAGGTTTTCTTGCGGGTTCTTTCCTGTCGATATTCCCTTTGAACCCATTGTAAACAAAATTTGAATATAGTAATAAAAATATTTTAGTGGCATGTCCACTTTTATTAAAAAAAAACAATCTCTTATATTTTCTTTATCTCATTTTTTCAATAAATTAAAATTATCTTCAATATGATTAAAATTTTGGCATTCATTAGCCCACAATATTTTAAATGAAAAACAATGTCATTATCAAATAGGACAATAAAAAGTGGCATGAAAATAAATTTAAATTATTTACTTTTTATAGTACAAATGAAATAGTTAAAAGACTATATGCTTACATCATACTAATAATGCTATTCACAACTATTATCCAAAAAATGATAGAATAATTAATTTTGATAAGTAAAAAAAACTAAAAAAATTATACATTAGAAAATTGGTCAAACTATTTTAACTCTGCCATCTCATTGGTTCATTTGTTGACAACTAATAAATCATATGAATATATTAGTATTCCTACCTCTAGGGGGAACTAACAATTAAAAACAACCATCTTGAGAGAGGTATTTTATGATCGTGACTACAATATGGTGCTAACCCAAGATGTTGGAGCTTCAATATCTTGTTTTTGATTAATAAAGCAATGAGAACAAGGGCACTGACCCTTTACATAGCAAAACTATTAAAAATCATAGCGCAAAAACAACACTATAACAACAATTAACAACAACTATCAGCATTAACGAACCGAGTCTTTAGAAATCAGAAACAATAGCAAAAAACAAAAACAAACTACAGGGGTTCCTTGCATACCCCAGTGGCATCCATAGCACTGTTCCATTCATTTGATAAAAACTTGTAGAGGTCCCTAGCCTCCTGCTTGTCCTCCTCAGTGTCTGCATACTGTTTCCTCAGCAGAGAGAGGGTGAGCACGGAACTATGTAAGACCTGCACATAAAATTTGTTAAGGCCCACCATTTGGGCTTCCCAAGCCTCCATCTTATTCTTGAGCTAGTTGACATCCTCCTTGATAGTTTGCAAATCAAGCACAAGGCCGAGGTTTTCAATTCTTTGCGTGATGTCCATCACATCTGTGCTCAACTTTTCCATTTGTTGGAGAGTAGGGACCTCCTGGGGGTTCTCAGCAACCAAGTCATCCATAGTTTCTTCAATCTCTTTGGGCACGCCACCATCAAGGTAGTTGTCACTATCATTAACCAGACCCATCAGAGGGATAGAATGCATCACCTGCTCAGTCATTTTAGAATCTGAATCTAAATTACCATATTCCAGTGCTTTTCTATCAGAGATTTCCATACCCATAAGACCCTCAGTGTCTGTGTTCATAGGGATCGTATCCTTATCACCAATGAGGTCCTGGGTTTTCATTTCAGAGATACTCATGTCAACGACACCAACAGTGGTCGGGACCATGGGGTCCCTAGTCACATTCACATCCACAACATCCCCATTAGGGGGCCCCATAGTGGTATTAGGGCCCTCCTTCTTTTCCTCAATGGGGTCCTCCTCATAGTCTAGATTCTCAATCACCGGGGTCTTATTTCTATGGATTTTGGAAGCAATTCTGGAGGATCTCCTTTTAACCTCGGAATCTAGGGAAGGATTATCATTCTTAGTGTCCTTAGAGGAAGAATTGTCATCAAAGTCAATGTGTTTGTGTTTAACGGGGGTTTTTCTTTTGCCCTTGGATAGGGAGCGAGAAGCACTGGGAGAGGCAGGAAGAGTTAAACTAGGGGAGACCGCCGATAAGGAAACAACCGAGGCATAAGCAGGCAGGGACATGGTGGTTGTAGCAAAGCCCTCATGGGGATATTGGAAGAATCTAGGGAAAGCCATAGACAAGGTCATGAGCTACTGGGGAGTCGACATGGGGGCCTGAGAGAGCGAAAGATTCTAGGGGGGCCAAAGAGCTTCAATATCTTGTTACATAGCCTCCTAGCAAACCATTTCCTTGTAGGATTTTTTAAAAATTTATATATCATATTATTATTTTGTCATTATGTTGTAAATAATATTTTACGATTAAACTTCAAAACAAATTATAAATTTTAATAGGTGAAAAAAATGAATAAATTTAAACTTCCACTAGGGGAAGCGTACTAATAGTGGACATAGCTAACTTCGTGCACCTGGAACTCTCAATCCATACATCGGATTTCAATTTTTTTTTTGTCTTTGTATATGATTTAATTGCTTATAACTAAGGATCTGGCTTCTTGGTAGTAATGATGCACGTTGTGGAAATTTTTATATGCGGAAAGGTCAAAAAGTGGTCATTTAAAAGTGTCATCCCATACATAAACACCTTTGCACCAATAGTAGATAACTCAAAATTTGCAGTAGTAGTGGACAAATACCCCACTAGTAGATCACCTTTTCTGACTATAATTAGCCCATTTGTGCACCATTACTCAGACATTTGTGCAAAATTGTCCACTATTGGTACATGTGATATTCATTAATGAACTTCTCATTATAAATTTCTTGGGCTCCTTTACAATCTAGGAAGGTGGGTTGGGTTAACAAATAGTTGTCCACTATTGAAACTATACCCACTAATGGTACTCTTCCCCTAATGATTTTAAATTGGTGCCTGCAAACCAAACATCATTATTTCTAATAAGTCATGTCTAGATATGACTGCTCCCATCCCCTTCATACCTTGTGCTCCTACCATGCAGAGCCTGTTTCATACTGTCATTGGCTTCTCATGCATGTGATTTCTTTCATTCAGGTAGCCTAGCTAAAGCCTATGTATTGCATATCTATGAGATCTCATTGTAAACCTATGCCCAAATGACATGGGATTTATCTGGGTTTATTTAGGGTGACAACTTCTTTGTTTTCCAACACATTTGCATCCCACAACTCAGTAAATGTTTAAGTGAATTACCTAGTGGATTTTGAATCTAGAGCCATTCTTCCTTCAAGTTGTAGTATCACTTGGGATATCTGCATCATGGACATTTCTCTAATAAATAAGCGAATTGCATTGTTGATACCAATTGGAGAAATTTCAGAGTGGGTGAGTTCTCACAAGCCATGCTTAGAAACATTTTTTCTCTGCAATGTCACAGAGTTGTTTGAGAAAATTTACTTGATGCCTATCCTCATTTGTTATACCCTACCCAAGTTGCTAGTGCTTTTGTGTCAAACGCTATGGACCTTCTCCAATATTTTGCTATTGTGATTGAACTATCTACTAAATACTTTAGTGATTTCCCCCAAAAACACCTTGGCTTCTATTATTAAAGGGTATGATTTACCTTGGGAAAAAGCATTAGTGGGTCGGATTTTTTTGTAAAAAGACTTGGTAAGAAATTTTGGCTTTCTCTATGTGTATTCAGCCCTTAAGAGGTCCCTGAATTCTAGGGATGGTAGGCTTTTGTTGGATGCTATTTCAACCCATAAAATTGAGCTGGGAGAACACCTATGCAATATATTTTTTAATAAATAAAAGTGAAGCTTTGTTTCTCCTTATTACTCTTAATAACCACCCCTCAGCTTGACCCTATAAACTCCTAAACAGGGAGGAAGAAAATGGCCTGTAAAATGAATAGAGCTTGCAACCATCTCAGGAAAATCACATGAACAATGCAAAAGTATAACTCAGGGAAGTGGTTGGAGTAAATGATAATGTTTGTGATCTTTATGGTGTCATCGAACCCATTGGTGTGGAGCTAGTGTGGAATAGGTTGGCTTAAATCACACACACTAAGCTTACATTTTAGATTTAAAAGTGTTAGACACTCAGAGTTGACTGACATTTTTTAGGCTTAATATGTTGCTTAAGGTGTGTGGTCACACTAAGAATACACTTCTAAGATTAAAAGTGTTAAACACTCAAAGTTGACTAATATTCTCTAGACTTAATATGTTTCTTAGTGTGAATGGTGTATTTGCTAATTCACTCATAGAAGATATTGCCATGGAAGCAGGTGGAGAAAACAGCTATGCTCTTGGTCTCGAAGGTGTGTTTGGAGCTAATGAAGATGAGGAAGCACAAGACTCCAAGACAGTCATGGACATGGATACAATGGACTGATAATTCCTTTCCAATAGAATGTGTTTAATTTCCTTCTATTTCTTTAAGTACTAAGTGGTTTATAGGGTTCTCAAAGGCAATGAATTTTATCTATATTGTTTCTAGTTTTTTGGTATATGTCCCAGGTTAGTTTGAGTTTCTAATATAGTTATATTAATGTCTCTTTTTGAACCCCGTAAGAGACGTGGTTTGGTATATAAGGAGTAGCATAATGGATCCCTTTGAATTGGTAAAAATTCACTATCTGATATGTAATGGGAATTGTAATGGACATTTTGAAATATGTCAGGTCCTCAAGTACACTATATGTTCAAAATTTGTCAAGTCAAGAATCATAATTATTGAGATATAAGATATACTCAACCAATGAGTATATGGAAGCATGTGTTACTATTAGAATTTTACACTTCTGCCCTCCTACATTTTTTTTAATCTTTACTAAATATCTTAATATATATATAAATATAGGGCCCTGGCCTTTTGCCTAGGAAAAAAACAATGAACAAATTTCATCTGTCACATTTTCAAACTCTGTTTTATTTCACTTTCTATCTCTACACAACTTATTTGGCATGGAATAATTAAGCATCATTTATTTCAATGTTCTCCCAAGTTTTTGGGATGACAAGATGAGGGGTTGTAGGAACGTGTTTCATGGACAAAAATTTTTTAGGCCATTTTTAAAGATGACAAGCAACAAAAAAGGGGACAACTAGATATAAAAAATATGATAAACTTTTAACATATAATAATTTTCAAATATCCATATGATAATCATTGGTAACAATGATAATGCATTTATTATATTGACATATACATCCTATAATCCTTCATACACACCAATAGAGTTCACATGAGAGTCAAACAAACTAATATTTAATTACTTCCCTAATTCATAAATTCAATATGCATCTAATATAAAATTAAAAAAATCATAATACAACAAAATGTTTGAAGGCTACAAGTTTAAACCAAAAATATCAAAATGACAAACTCACAAAAACATAGTGATAGAAATAATGAGGCTACCTCTAATTAGCTTCTACCAATTATATATCCAAATCATATTCTAAATCTAAGTCACTACCACTATGAGGGGCTACCTCATCTAATGGAAATCCAACCACTATCCCTTGTGTCTCATCCTCATCAATCTATGTGCCATCCTCTAGATAAGTATCTCACCATAAAGTTGGAGTCTGTCAATACTCTGAAATTTGTTAATCCTAAAGTCACAAATCATTATGCACAAGCACTAGCTTCACTTCTTGTCTATAGGTTACCCTATTCCTCTTGATAGAGTAAATAAAGGTGTATGTAGGCCAATTCCTCTCTACAAAAGGAACTAGAAATTTGTGAAAGGAGGTGAATAGCCAACATTATCAACTCTAGTGTATCCTTTTCATGCCATGTCTACCATTCAATAGGATCAATTTGAGCTAATGTATCTCCATCTTCACATCTAGTTTGTCGAATGTTGAACCATGAATATTAGTAAAGACAAGCAATTGTGTGCAATGTCAACTGAACTCCTCAATTAAATACATCTTGTAAAGTGTCTTCATTAACCTTTTTTTCACCTCTTCATCATCATAAGAAGGAAACCTACCAACCTTTGGTGCATACCATTTGGTATTTAGAGTAAAGTTTGTCATATGAAGCATAATTTTCAGTGTTCCACCACTGCATCACAATGGGCATAATATATTGCTCATATAATTTCATATCAAGATCCATGTTACAAATTATTTTCTTATTTTTTCAAGCATTTTAAATGTCTCATAAATGTATCCAAGACTAGGAGATCATGTATCAACATATCTAATGATGTCTACAACAAGTGAATTTAAGGAGCAAACATATTGACAAAAAAAATTTTGAAAATTAAGTTAAAATATTAAAATAACAAATTAAACAATCATATTATAAATTTATTAATAAAATCAATGTAATTATCAAAAAAATAATTTCTTACCTCATGATGGAACACCAATCATTATTAATATTTTTTTTGTTTATTGTTCCTCTCCTATAGTGTTTGGATTAGGCCATCTACTCCACTCTAGATTGGCCATCGTCAATTGTAGAACCTTGTATACTCAAGCATCCTCTCTAACAAAATCAAATAACTTGCATACCTTATCTCCAAAGGTTTAAATAATTACCTCTTTGAAAACATCATGAAGAGAGTGAGGTGTGGTAGTTGCAAATAAACATTTGAATATCTTTAGCTTCTCTCACTACTTGCTATACCCAATCTATTTTCCCTGTATTTTTTAATGCAGTGTTCAACCTATGAACACATGGGGTCCAAAAGATGTAAGCACCCTCCACCAACAAGCCAACTAATTTTCACATGTACATGCCAAACCAATGACCACATGTACAATATTTGAGGCCCCAAACTTTTCTATAGCATCTCTCAAAATATAAAACTGGAATTCTACATCCTTGCACTTTTTTAAATGATCAAATAGCTCTAGGGAAATAGAGTCAAATGAAAATGTGATCATGACATTGATAAATGATCAATGTATAATATCAATCCACCCATCCATGACAATAGAGAAACCCATCCTAATCCAATTATCTCATGTTTTCTATCACCAAACTCTCCTTGGAATATTCTTTGTCAAGGAGGGTATTGTGTAGTTTATGTTCTCTAGAGAGGTGAATGAGGAACAAACAAAAGCTACATTTTTTAAAATAAATTTGAAGTAAAAAGAATGTACTAAATAGAATGGGATGGTAAGGGAAGAGAAAAAAAATCCAATGAAAGACACTACCATATCACATACTTGGACAATGAATAGACTTACACTATTTTCCTCCTTTATCACTTTACAACCCTTGCCCTATATATCCTAATAGATTATAATACACTCTTGTGTATCTCCCTTTAAAATCAGTTTTACAAATTTGACACAACCACTCTAATACCCCCAAGTTTTTCTTTCTATCTTTGTCTAATGATAGATCACAAATTAAAGAAAAGTTTTATTGGAATTAAAGAGGGTTTTGTCATAAGGTTTATAACTTTGGAAGGGAAACCAAATGGATTTTGTGGGTATCCAACTTCAGCCATATCTTGCACCCAAATGAACCCCCAAGTGAACCTATAACTCTCACATTATGATTTTTATTTATTTCTTCCATTTCATCATGTTGAATACTCTCACTACTATTTCTCATGTTATTTTATTTTGTGAAACAATATGTGTATACACCTAAAAACGGTCTGAAGATAATTAATTAAATAAGTAATTATTTAATTAATCCCCCTTCTTAATTTAATTGAATTCATTAGCAATTTGATTAAATTCTCCCTTTCATCTACTTATTAATAAATCTATAGATTTATTTAATAGGTTCATTTCAATAGTCCCCTTTGATTAATCAATTCAAATTAATTAATCTCCCTCCCCCATTTCAATTAATTCTTTAAATCCTCTAATTAATTAAAACAAATCAATTTATGAGTTGTTGAAAATTAATTAGTCTTTTCCTATTATTTGAATTTTTAAATTCAAATTCTCAACATGTCTCCTAACTTCTAACCACCTAACCTGACCATCCCTCTAACCTAACCCTATCCTATCTTGCACATCCTAACCTCCATATCCTAACCTCCTATGGTGTGGATATTCTTCCCTTGAGACACATGGCACTTTGGCCTCATGTCTCCTCTCTTGGACACTTGCCCTTTTATGAGCAAGGCTCCTTAACACTTGTCACCACAAATATAACAAGTGTCCCTTCCTCCAACCTCTTCTCCAACCTCCTCCAATTTCACCCTTGATATCTTTAGACTCAATCTTGACCATTGATTCTTGCCACCTCACCCCTAGCCTTGGAAATCCTATAAATATCCCCCATTTTGGAGTAATAAGGATCCCATCTCATTATCAATTTAGGCATTGTTACTATAGGCATATCATTTGAGAATCATTGTTATAGGCAATTACATCTTAGATTTAGCTTAATTTGATCATTTTCTAGCATAATTATTGAATCATGTAGCTTAATCAATCTCTTTTCTAGCTTAATTGCATCATCATCATAGCTTAATCATGCATATCATTATCTTAATTAGTCTCTTGGATAAATCTAGCATAATCAATCTCATCTTTGCACATCATTATCATTTCAAATCCTCCATCTAGGTGTAGTCAAGTCACTAGGATTGTTTATCCAGATCTGAGAGCAAATCCATACTCACATCTCTTAGGAGGCGATAGGTCACTTTGTCATGGTTCATCTTTCATTTGCTTCTTATTTTCTAACCATGCTTGTAATGATGTATTAAGTGTTTGTGTTGTGGCTACAGGTATCACACTTCACAAGCACGACATTTTGGCACCCACCGTGGGGCCGGATATCTCATTTTTGGCCTCTTAGAATCATCAAATTTCCAATATAGCAGGTTTTTGGCTGGGTCTGATTTAGAATTTTGTATGAGTTCCCTTTCTGTCTCATACGAGCATGTGAGAATTTTCGTACGATCGGGTGAGAATTGTCGTACGAAATTTTGCTTCTATGTTTTCAAAACAAATTGCATTTTAGGGTTTTCATGCTTCAATTTGATTATTACTAATGCTAACCCTAGTCTGTTTGTGAGTTTTTTGACAGCCTAACTAGTTTTTGTAGGGTGCTTGTCAAAGCTTCATTTTATCAAAACACATCATGACTACTAACGTATCTGTTTTGCAGGCTGCCTAGGAGGACTCAACCAAACATTATGTCTTCTTTAAATTTTCTAAGCACACTTATTTTGCTAATGGAAATGAAAAAACATGTCTTATGTGTTTTGATGATAGGTGAGTATGCTCTCACCTTTCTTAGGTGATCAGAAAGCTATACTCATCTTTTCCTTTCAATAGTGCATATCTTTAGCGGGCATGCCCTCCCAAGGAGCCTATAAGGCTAAAGCCATTAAGGTCGGTGAGAGGGGAACTACCCAAGTGGGAATGGCTAACGCCAAGTACTCCAACTCACTATAAAATAAACGTGATTTCATGAAATTCAAGTCAACGGTAGTGCTTGAGAATATCTCTCCTTCGTACCTTTGGGTATATCAAACCTTGGTTTTCAAGGCTGGGAAACCTCTTAATTGAGTTTATACCCGATGTGCCAGACGGATCCCTTACTAGTTCTGATTAAGATTAGAAGCTACCTGATTCACCTCCGAAAGGGGGATAATCTTTGTGCAAGAGAGATAGTAACTCTCCCAAGACACTTGCCATATTGTGCCCCCATTAGCATTTGGAGTCGGATAATATGGCATTGAGAATCCATTGCATGAGACTCAGCGGTCGTATTCTGATTAGCTATTGGGTGTGTACCTAAGTTTGCAAGAAAAGGTTTTCTCTCTCATCCAACTTCCTTAGGATTTAGCATGTTTTGCTTGAAATCACTTATCATATCACGTGTTTGTTGTGTCTTCGTCCCTAAAACAGAAAATCAAACATCTAAAAAACTGGAAAATAGAAACAAAACATCAAACTTCATTAATCAAAAATTTGTCCAAACAAATTTTTTGTCTCTATTTTGTCCTCTATCGTACGAGTTTGTTATTTTTTCGTATGAAGCATCTAGTTTATCGTCTGGTCCAGTGATAATTGTCGTACGAGTCAATTTAGCAAAGAACTTTGTGTCATCTTTTATCATTTGGTCCAGTGGGAATTGTCGTACAAGTCAGTTTAACAGAGAATTTTGTGTCATCTTTTGTCGTCTGGTTCTGTGAGAAAGCTCATACAATTTTTTGTCTTATGTCATGCAAGATTTCTAGTTTTTCGTATGAGCCTGTCTAAATTATTTTTCAAGGATGTATAATCTGTTGTATGAATTTATGCCTTTGTCTGTCTAGAATTGTCTTCTTGCATGTTTTTTTCAGATCTGTCATATTTGCTTGGTCAGTTTACAGTGAGCATAAACACCTGTTATCTGCCATTTTGTGCTTAGATTGTCTTCTTGGTTAACTTGGTCAAGTTATCACCTGTCAAATTGGATTCTAGAAATAGACACCTCAAGATTTTCAAGTATTCACCTTCAACAAGTTCAATATCTAAACATCTCAAAGTGCATCATCACCCTCTTTGATAAATTGATCACTCAAAACATAGTTTCTCATCAGGATCTATCATCCTCTATCACGAAACTACAACGTTTGGTTAGGATAACCTTGTCCCACATCATAGGATATATCGTTCCTATTGGACTTGGTTTTTATCAAAATCATCGTCATTGCACTCCAAAATTGAAGATTAAAAATCTTGCAAACTTTTAAACACTTGAATCATCTTTGCATGTCATATCACTCTATCACATTTACATTAACAGTTGATCACTTATCAAAACAACTTTTGGACAATAGAATCCTAGCACAATATCTAACACACTTGTATGCCCATTTTAACTAGAGTGCAAAGACGAAAGATCGCAGAGACGGAAATCAAAACATTGGAAATAACTGAAGATCATAGAACCATGGAATCCAAAAATGAAATACAAGAAGGGGAAATAACATAACAACATCTCCGAGAAATCAGACAAGATCCTAAATTTGATAAATTTATGGAGAAAATATTGGAGAGAGAAAAATAAAAATACTTCCTAATGTTAGCTAAATCTGGTGCTACACTTCCCCAAGATTTTGATGTGAGAAAATTAGCACAAAAGAGAAGTGACTCTTCCCCTAATAAAGAATGACATGAGGATATTTTTGGTCTCAGAATTAATGACACGTCAATTCCGGATAACACAAGAACTAATGAGGAAACTTCCATTCCCAAAAAAGATGATGTAGAAATTCTCAACCATGTTAAATCTAATGAAGACACAAGAAGGGTTCGAGATGACACAAGAAGAGATCAAGATCATACTAGAACACACACTCATACAAGGACAAATTATGTTGATAATCCTATCACAACTCTTACACAACAAATTCAAATGCTACAAACACAAATTCAAGATATGCAGAGAGGAACTGTCAGAAGATACTCACTTCAAGAGATATGTCCTTACCCCTTCGATAGAAATCTAAATATGATACCATTTCCTACAGGTTGTGAAACTCCTCGATATGATAAATATAATGGAAGCACTGATCCCCAGGATCATATATGAGAATTTTTCACGCTGAGTATGGAGTTTGCACACGAGGATACCTACCTAATGAGATTATTTCTGAAAAGCTTAAGTGGACTAGCTATGGAATGGTTGTCGAAACTTCCACCTAGGATTAGATCATTCATAGAATTGGTGGATAAGTTTGTTTCACAATACTCTTATAACATCCAACATGAGGTAACAATGCTTGATTTATGTAACACTAAACAAAAGAGTGGAGAACCTTTCATGATGTTTCTATAGAGATGGAGACGATTAGCTTCACGATATCCTTGAGCGGTGCCAGAATACGAGAAGATATACATATTCATTGACAACCTAAATGGACAAATGAGTTATCATCTAAAAATGCAATGCCATCAAAATTTTGAAAAGATGATCGATAATGGTATCCGAATGGAAGAAGCTATGGTAAAGAAGGGTGAGTTGAAGCTATACAAAGAAGACGTTAATCCTCCTAACAACAATGTTAGCAACAATTACAATGATAAGCCTAAATTTTGGAACAAAAATCAAAATGTTGTCAATGATGGAATAGTGGATAACAACAATGTAAAACCAAAACAACCAGTTTTCAATTTATCCACTCACTCAGCAACAGCTCAACAAGAAACAATCACCAAAAATCAACTTTCAACAATTTCTTTCGAAGGAAATTTACAAACATTGGTGAGACACTTAGGTCAGCACTGAAGAAACTTCTCGCAAACAACTTGATTACTTTTCCAGAAGGAAGGAACTATGAACCTCAAGTAAAAACCCCTTGGTGGAACGATAACCATTATTGCGATTTTCCATCAAAACAAGGGACATCGCACAGATAATTGTCAGCGGTTGAAACATGTCATCAAAGATTTGATTGATAATGGAGTAATAATTGTGGATGGACACACGACAAATGAATCTCATACAACTTTTAAAACTCTGCTTCCAAACTATGAGAAGGATGAATCATCAGCAACAAATAATGGTAAGGGTAAATCAAAGGTAAACTATGCTCATACATATGATAATGTGGTAAATGTGATTGTAATTAAAGAAAAGCAAAATCAAGAACCTGCTCATGCTATCACAAGAAGAAAATCTAAAGTTGTTTTGTCGGGTCCTACCACTAACATATCATCCACTACAAAACAATATAATCTAGTAAAGCAATTGCAGAAAATGCCCATGCAAATATCCATCTTAGAACTTTTAAAGCTTTCACCTGCACACAAAGAAATTATTGAACGAGTATTAGTAGATACAATAGTGTCTAAAGATCTTGATATAGATCAATTCCAAACCATGGTGGGACACCTCACAACCCCTCACTTCTTATCATTCACCGAAGAAGATGACATGTCCTTGCAAAATCCCCATAATTCTCCCTTGCATATCAAAGTCATCATTCATAAGACGCAACTTAAACGTGTCCTAATAGATGGTGGAGATGGCTTAAATATTTGTTCATTAAGTTGTGTTCATGCTCTAGGTTATTCAAAAGATGCAGTTGATCCCTGTAAAAAGATTACCATCAAAGCTTATGATGAAGAAGAGTGTTCCTCTAAAGGAATTGTGATGTTACCTATCAGAGTGGGACCTTTATAGAAAGACACAGCATTCCAAGTTCTAGACTTGGACTTACCATACAACATACTCTTGGGAAGACCCTGGATACATGACATACAAGTTGTTCCATAAAAATATCATCAATGCCTAAAATTTCCCTACAATGGGTAGGAAATCATGATCTCAGCAGATTCAAATCCATTTCAGTATTGTAGTAATCTCAAACTAGCTCAAGAAGTCATTGTTCCTCATAATAGGGAGGCATCATCTTCAAACACACAATCTAAAGAAAAATCATTTGCCTCAATTTTCTCAAGTATGGAAAAACAAATGCAGCTAAGAGATTGAGGGAATGGAGAATATTCAATATCACAACTACCACTCTCTCCTAAGTCTTACGGAAAACCATCAAACTCTAAACAACAACCAATTGTGAAACATCTTCCAATATTTGATGGAGCATTTGTTAGTGTTGGGACCTTATTAGAGGAAATAGAATACAAAGATGTACTGCAGTGGTTATGCAAGGATGAACAATTCCAACAAAAGATCAACAATGTTCGCATACCTATAGAAGAGTATGGAAAAGGATTTAACATTCTTAGAAAAATGGGATACATTGGAATAGGCCCTATAGGAAAAAGAAAAGAAGGTATCTCAGAACCTATCCAATCTTACACTCAATAGGCTACAGATAAAGCAGGCTTAGGGTATGGACAAGTTACTCTACCAGAAGACACATCATCTAACCAACAACAACAAGAATATGAAAACAGACAACAACAACTTGCAATTGAAAGAAAAGAAGCATCTGCCAAGCAACAAGAACAAGCAAACATTAAATGGCAAAAGAAGTAAGCCTCAAATCAACAGGAAAAACAAACTAATGGTACCTCCCAAGTAGCCTTAAATCTCAATCAAAACAAGCATGAATCTAGTATTACTCAAGGAGAACTCATAGCAAGGTTGACAAAACTCAATCTCAGTCCAGATGAGGTTGAATATGAAAGAAGAAAAGATATAGCAAGAAAAGAAGAAGAAACAAATAAAATACTATATGAACAAATCTGTAGATTGCAAGTTGAAAGTGAGACAAGATTATAATGAATGGGAATAGGATTCCTATCACTTTGAAGAATTGGCTGAAGAAAATTGCTTTGAATAAGATGCAGGAGTCAATGTAGTTCACATGTATGCAGGGAAAACGTTAGGAACTAGCTCACTTGAATTAGAATCACATTCGGCTGACTTGGACTTAATCAAGGACGATCAGGAGCTCCTTGTGCAAGGTCATTCTGATGAGAGTACCATTCTAGACATTGTCATACATATCAAAAAATTTGACATATCTATCATGACTCTTGATACCCTCGAAACATCTCAACCTGAGGACCCCTTACCTCTAATTCACCCCGAACTTATTGATTGGAAAAATGAAGGACATACTGCCATTGATACCTTTCCTAATGACCACGTCATATCTGTATATCTTAATACAATTGAACCCGCAACAACTTTCACTAGGAATTTCAACAACCCATCTTCTAGTCAAGTGGGTGCCAAATCTCCCAGTCGCAAAAGTGAAAATAAAGAAAACAATATAAGGTCTAATGTTGAAAACCATTTCTTCACAACATTAGATTAGGAAAAAGTAAAAAGAAAGGACGCATCTAATGGTGAAAACCTCCTCAAGGTGCCAGAAGAAGGGAGATTTGACACTTTACCTGTGCACTATCAAGAAAGGTCATCCATTTTGATCGCACCAACAAAGGCAGTTAACATTGGGACAACAGAGCAACCAAAGATTCTCCATCCAGCAACTTCTTTGTTAGAGCAAGAAATGCAACAATATATGAAATTCTTCAAATGATGGCAAATCAATTTCACCTGGTCATATGTAGACATGCCAGGGTTGGATCCAGAGCTTATTATGCATCACTTAAATGTCAGTCTAGGAGACAAACCTATTAAGGAGAAATTAAGGAAAATGCATCCACATATTGCTCTTCTAGTCAAAGAAGAACTAAAGAAATTTTTGGATGTAGGATTCATTAGACCTGTAGCATATCCTCAATGGGTATCAAACATCGTTCCTGTATTAAAACCAGACAAAAAAATCAGAGTATGCACATACTTCAAGGATCTTAATAATGCATGTCCAAAGGATAACTTTCCTTTGCCTAACATTGACATCATTGTAGATTTAATGACTGGACACTCCATTTTTTCTCTAAGGGATGGTTTCTCTGGATACAATCAGATTAAAATAGCACTTGAAGGTCAAGAAAAGACAACTTTCACATGTCCATGGGGTACTTTCTGCTAGAACGTCATGCCTTTTGGACTAAAGAATGCAAGTGCCACATATCAGAGAGCTATGGCAATGATATTCCATGACATGATGCATACATTCATGGAAGATTATGTGGATGACATATTGGCCAAATCATACAACAAATAAGACCAAATAGGAATACTAGAAAAGATATTTGACAGATTAAAATAGTATAAACTATGACTCAATCCCAAGAAATGTGCCTTTGGTGTCACTTCAGGCAAGCTATTGGGACACATTGTTTCCGCTAGAGGGATCAAAGTAGATCCAGGTAAGGTCAAAACAATCATGGAAATGGCATCTCCCTAGAATATCAGTTAACTCATATCACTTCAAGGAAGACTGCAGTCAATTAGAAGATTTGTTGCTCAACTAGCTGATAAATGTCAACCATTTACTCATCTATTACACAAAAATGTTCATTTCAGATGGGACCATAAATGTCAGGACGCATTCAACAAGATCAAAGCATATCTCATGTAACCACCTGCCCTAATGTCACCAATTCCAGGAAAGCCATTGTTGCTCTATGTATCGACCACTGAAGTATCATTAGGAGTTCTACTTGCACAACAAAACAATGAAGGAAAAAATGAGCCACCTACTACATCAACAAAACGTTAGTAGGATACGAAATCAACTATTCTCCAACTGAAAAAAGCATGCTTGGTGGTAGTTTTTGCTTCTCAAAAATTAAGACACTATCTACTATCACACTCCATCAAGTTGATTGCTAAAATCGATTCATTGAAGTATTTGCTCAGCAAGGCAACATTAACAGGACGATTAGCAAAATGGATCACGATTCTAAGCGAGTTTGATATTGAATATGTAGACAGAAAATCTATAAAGGGGCAAGTCATTGCAAACCAACTAGCAGAGGCACCACTTCAAGATGATCATCCTTTACAAATTGAGTTTCTCGATGCTGATATCCTAACAGTCACCACAAAAACATGGCAATTATACTTTGATGGTTCATATACATAGCATGGATCAGGAACAGGTACTTTATTCATCACACCACAAGGTCATACAATTTTAAAAGAATACAAATTGAGCTTTCCATGCACCAACAATACAGCAAAATATGAAGCTTTGGTTATAGGTATCAAAATGGCTATAGAATGGAACATTACACAACTTCAAGTATTTGGAGACACTCAGCCCGTCATCAATCAAATCAACAATGATTATCAAACAAAGGATGAAAAGCTAATGCCTTATAAGAAGATGGTTGATGATATCAAGAAATATTTTGTAGAAATAAATTTTCAGCAGATTCCAAGGAATGACAACAAAGCAGCAGATGGCATGGCAACACTTGCTTCTCTCCTTCAAACACAGGAAAATCAAGAGCGTTACAAATTCCTGGTGGAAGAGTTGCTTTACCCTGCACATAATTGTCCTGATTCCCAAACTATTTGTCACCTTGTTTGACATGATTACTCTCGCTATGGCCAAGCTTACACATACCTGAAAGATAATATCCCCCCTCCTAACTTATCAAAAAATCAAAAGAGAAACGAGGTTTGGACAGTACTCTTTTAAGATGTCTTGAACAAGAAGAATCTAAGAAGGCCTTAAATGAAGTCCATAATGGTATTTGTGGCACTCATTTAAGTGGTCTTACCCTTTCAGAAAAACTCATACGCTTGGGGTATTATTGGCCAACTATGGAATGAGATTCTTTTCAGATGGCTAGAAAATGCAAACAATGTCAGATCCATGGGAATTTGATTCATGCACCAGCACAAGAACTTCATGCTTTGGCAACATCTTGGCCTTTCTGCCAATGGGGTCTTGATCTAGTAGGAAAGATAAATCCTTCTTTATCCAATGGTCACAAATTCATCCTTGTAGCTACAGAACATTTCACAAAATGGATTGAGGTAGTACCTCTCATCAATATCACAGGAAAACAAATTGTTGCATTTATCTTGAACTACATCATCTGTCGCTATGGAATACCCATGACCATTATCACTGATAATGGGTGACCATTCAAGAATCAGGATGTCCAAGAGTTATGTGACAAATTCAAGATCCAACATAGATTTTCAACACCCTACTATCCACAAGGGAATGGGCAAGCAGAGGCATCAAACAAAACCATTATGAAAATCCTCAAAAAGACCGTAAATGAGGCTGGCAGAGATTAGCATATTCAATTGAACCCTACTCTATGGGCCTACCGTACTAGTATCCACACACCAACAGGTGCCACACCTTTCTCTCTTGTTTATGGATCAGAATCAATACTGCCAATAGAAGTAGAGATACCTTCTCTACGAGTATCATTAAAAGGTCTTATCGTAGATGAAGAACAACGAGTATCTAGATTGCAAGAGTTAGAATTGATCTATGAACAAAGACAAAATACCTTTGATCATTTAAAGGTATATTAGCAAAGAATGTGTCGAAGTTATAATCACAAGGTCAAACCACTAGTCTTTCAAGTTGGGAAACTAGTACTAAAGGAAAATCCATGAAACCAGTTAGATCAAGAAAAGAAAGGAAAGTTTGAATCAAACTGGTTAGGTCCATTTGTGGTCACAGTAGTATTTGGATCAGGAGCATATCAGCTATCAACACAGGATGGGGATTAGCTCAAGGAACCCATCAATAGCATGCATCTGAAGAAGTTTTATGTTTGAAAAAGCAAAAAATCCAAAAACAGTGAAAAAGTAGAAAATCCAAAAAACAGTGAAAAAGAAAAAAATCCAAAAACAGTGAAAAAGTAGAAAAATCCAAAAACAATGAAAAACAGTGAAAAAATAGAAAAATCCAAAAATAGTGAAAAAGTAGAAAATCCAAAAAAAAAATCAAATATGAGAAAAAGTGCAATAAAAACAAATGGTGAAAACCTGGCAAACAGGTGCTATTTGTTAGCTAGCTCTTCCATCTATTGGTTCATGCATCCTTCTACTTGCATTTATGTCCATCAGCGTTGTTCATATCCATAATAAAGCCTTTGTATATACGCAGGCATCCCGGGTGGCTTCTCTGCATGGTTTGGATCATTGGGTATATCATAATGACTTTGTTTCTAGGCTTGCGGCAAAATCCTACACCTTGCTGGGGGCAAAATTATTGATCATTTTGCGCTTAATCAAACAAGTAGAACAATAATCAGGCACCTCTTATCAAGCGAAAACTGAGACACATCCAACGTTGAACACGAGATCAAACTGTCAACCATCAAACCATCGCATGTCATACTAAGCACATTGCACACTTTTCAATGGATGGTATCTTTTGGATAATGATTTTAGCATGATTGTTCAACTTTTCTATATTGATTTTTGCTATCATGATTTCTGAGTGACTCCAGGATGTCTCTAACTAGAGGAACAAGGAAGGAACGTGATATTTTTCTTGTCTGTTGTCTGTAAATTAATCATTAATATGTGCAAATTTGTCTCGGGATATGATCATCAGAGTATCATCAAAGATATTTCCGATTTGTATATTGAAATGGTTGATACTACCTGTTTTACACAAGCAACACTCAGGTCATCTTGGTTCAATTATACCTCAATGCTTGTGCTAACTTACAATATCAAAAATCTAGGAAAGTAGTGCTCAGGTCATAATGGTTTAATTATACTATCGATGTTTGCACTCACTTCCCACATTTTAAAAAATCTCAATGATGACAAAACGCAATAACCCAGTGACTGGTCCAGTCATAGCTTTGCATTGGCATTTGCATTTAGTTTGCATTTCATTCTTGCATGGGATCCCACAAGCTCATCTTATCCAAGGTTAAATCTATCGCAAGAATCATCAAGCTATCATCATAAGTGTATACGCAATCAGACCGATGACTTATCTCTCTCTAGATATTGTCGACCTAGCGCAAATCTTATGTTCCCCCCTCAACAAAACCAACATCAGCATATATAAATCTTCCTGCAACTTGATATCAACAAATTGTCAGTTCTTTATCCAATCAACCTTATCAATTCTATCAATTGATCGCATCTAAATCTATTCTATCATGTCTTATATAGGATGTATCTTTCCTAGAACTAGACATTTTGATCAAGTCTTATACAGGATATATCGTTCCTGAAACCAAATGCTTTGATCATCTTTGTCTTATACAGGAGTTGTTATTCTTGAAACCGGATTGAATCTCACTATTATCAATCTAATTAATAAATCTTTATCAATAATCAAGAACCACATCATCATGATCATCGAACTCGCACTTTCATCAACCACAGTTGCAGAAATTGAATCATATCTAATCGGGATATCAATTTCACAAAAAATCACACACTCCAAAGGTCAATTATCTTAATTGATCTCCTAAGGGGGAATCATCGTATCACAATTTAGAAAACAATGGTTGGGGCATCCTATCAAACCAATATCATCATTAAAATGAGATTATTCTTTGAATCAATGTGTCATCACACCTCGCTTCAAAGAGGGGCAAAATGTATACACCTAAAAATGGTTTGAAGATAATTAATTAAATAAGCAATTATTTAATTAATCCCTCTTCTTAATTTAATTGAATTCATTAGCAATTTGATTAAATTCTCCCTTTCATCTACTTATTAATAAATCTAAAGATTTATTTAATAGGTTCATTTCAATAGTCCCCTTTGATTAATTAATTCAAATTAATTAATCCTCCCCCCCATTTCAATTAATTCTTCAAATCCTCTAATTAATTAAAATAAATCAATTTATGAGTAGTTGAAAATTAATTAGTCTTTTCCTATTATTTGAATTTTTAAATTCAAATTCCCCACATGTCTCCTAACTTCTAACCACCTAACCTAACCATCCCTCTAACCTAACCCATTCCACCTAACCTTGGGTTTGCCTAACCCTATCCTATCTTGCACATCCTAACCTCCTTATCCTAACCTCTTATGGTGTGGATATTCTTCCCTTGAGACACATGGCACTTTGGCCACATGTCTCCCTCTTGGACACTTGCCCTTTTATGAGCAAGGCTCCTTGACACTTGTCACCACAGAGATGACAAGTGTCCCTTCCTCCAACCTCTTCTCCAACCTCCTCCAATTTCACCCTTGATATCTTCAGACTCAATCTTGATCGTTGATTCCTGCCACCTCACCCCTAGCCTTGGAAATCCTATAAATATCCCCCATTTTGGAGCAATAAGGATCCCATCTCATTATCAATTTAGGAATTGTTACTATAGGCATATCATTTGAGCATCATTTTTATAGGCAATTGCATCTTAGATTTAGCTTAATTTGATCATTTTCTATCATAATTATTGAATCATGTAACTTAATCAATCTCTTTTCTAGCTTAATTGCATCATCATCATAGCTTAATTAGTCTATTGGATCAATCTAGCATAATCAATCTCATCTTTGCACATCATTATCATTTCAAATCCTCCATCTAGGTGTAGTCAAGTCAATGGGACTGCTTATCCTGATCTGAGAGAAAATTCATACTCGCATCTCTTAGGAGGTGATAGGTTGCTTTGTCATGGTTCATCTTTCATTTGCTTCTTATTTTC
Source organism: Cryptomeria japonica (assembly GCF_030272615.1). NCBI lineage: Eukaryota > Viridiplantae > Streptophyta > Pinopsida > Cupressales > Cupressaceae > Cryptomeria > Cryptomeria japonica. The sequence goes on along the minus strand of NC_081405.1, from coordinate 466,044,055 downwards.
TAACCATACTTGTAATGATCTATTGAGTGTTTGTGTTGCAGATGTAGGTATCACACTTTAGAGGCACGACAATATGCAAGTGGAATTTCAAAATTGGAAATTAAAAAAAAAACATATATTTTATCCATTAAACTTAGAAAAAATGAAAAAACAAAAGCAAATGGAAGAACAACTTACCTTTTTCTCTTATCTTGCTAGTTGTCACTTCACTCCTCACTACTAGTACTAACTAATGTTGATTTTCCCAACTACACCTTTAACCCATGTTGGCTTTCTTTTCTAACTTGGTAGCAATTTTTTTGTATGTAATAATGAACAAATACTAGATACAAAGCCCTCCTTTTGTTATGTCGGGCCTAAAATGAGCATCAAAGCCCACAAACAAGATTTATTTTTTTAACCTCCAAGCTTTAAAAAAAACATGTTCCAACCATAAGGGATATTCAATTGTCTCCTACCCATCCTCTTCCCATCTCTACACCCCCGGGATGTTTTGACATGTTTTTTCAAATGGGGATGGCTATAGAATGTCCCCAAGCCATGCCCAAATCTCGAAGGCCTCCTTAATATGATTTTTTTTGAGAAACTATAGTGCCACTCCATGATTCATATGATATGATGGTTATGATAGATGATGAGCTCAAATAATGGCTCAATTTTGTCTTTGTTTTCTATACTTTTACTAGGTTTTGACAAGGGTCTGGATATTGTCTAAACCCTAAAAATTTGTTAAAACAATGATCATGTTATGATTTCATGAACTTGACAATATGGCATAAACTTGCCTTTTTATATATTTCATTTGGTTGAAATTATGATTAATGATAGAATGGCCATGCTATGTGATTTATCCATATTAATATTACTTGTAGTTAAAAAAAAAATTCTAACATGGAATAGATATACCTTTGTTTTGTACACACTAATGGTATGATGCGAGGAGTTAATGAAGAACATGAAAAGGTCAAAGATTCACAACATGGGAGTTCATGCTAGTTAGTTGGTTGAAGACAAAGTCTCAATGGGATGAGTATTGAAGGAGTCAAGAGTTGGTTATCTACAACTCAAAGATTGTAATTATGAGACTTTGATATTCATGTTTGTTGGAGAATAAATCTAGGAGAGATAGTTATGCTAGATTTCCTCTATACTTGAAATGACTTGAGTATTTCCTATTCAAAGTGTAACTCCCTATCCTCTTTCATATGTTGTAATAAATGGCATCCTCCTAATGTTCTGGGAGTGGACCTTCCAGTAGTTAGAGTTAGTTAAGAGTTTCTTTATTATAAATAAGTTCAAATATCCCTTCTTAGGGACAGTGAACATCGGCTATTGTAATTTCTCAGTCTTTTATTGCAGAACAGTTTTCAGCAAATACTATGATGTAACAAGTGTTTTCAAATTAATAAGACAATACTCTAGTTTGTATTACTTATTTGAGTTTTGTGAAGATTTTCTAAGGGGACCCACTTAGTAGGATTTTCACCTTTTGTGCTCAGCAGTTATTTTCCTTTAGTATTTAGTTTCTTGTCCTAGTAGTTGACTATTCCTGCAACCATTGGAAATCATGATGTGACTGTTCCTGCATCCAAGGCAGACATAGTAGATTCATGTCTACTTACTATGGACCAAGTTTCTATTTTTTTGAATTCAAGGTAGTTCCTATTCAAGCATTTCAGTTATTTACTTTGAGAAAAAATTCCATCTTAGTAGAATGACTACAATGAGGACTTTAGTGCATATACCTTACTGACCCATTTAAAGTATACACCCCAGGTTGACAGAGAAATGAGCTTTCACAATGATCATATAACTACTTAGTATGGATGTCCAATCCCTAATTCATGGCCTCATAGTTTAGTTATTAGAACCATTAAGAGAGAGAACATTTTTGGCATCGTTGATGGGGATGGTGTCAAACTAGAGAACCTATTGTAGTCATCAGTAGCAGTATTTTATTTCAAGTAGTGTCGGAATTTATTTTACATATAGTTTTCACTTTCATAAGAGTAATGATCTATTGTTATTTTTGAAGTTAACACTGCATGCATAGGATAAGAGATGCCTTAGGGAGATTTATTTCGAATGACCCTTATCCTGATAATTACTTAGAAGAAGCCTTTAATCAACCAAAAGAAGGAAGAGCCCAAGACATAAATCCTTTAGCTGATATATTTGCCAATTTCAACAATCCTAAGACCCAGCTGACCCAAATCCTCTTAAGAACCCATTTGCTTTGATACTTCATCAACCAAGGATGGTTGCACAAAATTAAAATAACCAAACCACTTTTGAATTCCCTATCACTGATCAAAACGATATCAATAATATCAAAAATATCCCTGCTTCAGTTCTCCCTAAATTATATGGTCTAATAACAAAGGACCCAGATATTTTTTTGTTTAAATTTGATATCCTCTATAGAAGCTATGACTATACCACATATTCTCATGGGCTTAAATTGTTTCCTTCTACTTTAAAAGAAGAAACATTAAGATGATTCATGAGTTTAGGAAGAGATGTTGTAAATAATTGAGACATCATGAAAGCAAAATTTCTTGACAAATATAAAGAGTATTGTAGAAGTGGTAATATGAGGGGAGATGACATCTTTTGGATGCAACAAAAGGAAGATGAGAACTTGGAGGACTACATTTAAAGATTCTTATTTTGTCTGCAAAAATCATCAGATCATGCACTTAGTCAAGAATCTCAAAAGTTTCTCTTCCTCAGAGGAATCAATGAGGGTTGTACTGAAGCCTTGGACCTGATGGGAGGAGATATTACTCAAGTCCCTTGGGAAGACATCAAGAAAATATGTCAAAACTACTCTAGAGCAGTTGCCAAGAAATGAAGAGGTTACCAACCTAGTATGGGTAAAACTTCCACTAATGGAGTCTCGAGGATGGAGATCACTAATTTGCTATCAAACTTCAAACAAGATATCATAAACAATATGGATACTTAGTTGGATACACTTCAAGCCAAAAAGAAGCATGATGAGGCAAAGGCAATGTTGGTAGAATATTGCCCTCATTGTAGACAAAAGAAAAAGGATTGCAAGTGCAAAACAATAGCTAATATTGAAAGCAAACCAATTCCACCAGAGTTCAAGCCAATTGATGGAGATGAAGATCAAATTTTCTATATTGCACAAAGAAGGCCATGGGCTCCAAGACAAGGTATGCCACAAGACCCACTATCTTTCAATGGTCCTTATACAAATAGTTATAACCCTAATAGTTACTGGAAACCTTCTTACTCACAAAACTATGGAAATTTTCCTTCACAACCTTGGAATAATCAAAATACATGGCCCAATTATCATAACTCCTCATCTTCATGGTCTCAACCTTAAGCAAATTGGCAACAACCTCAAGGTGGTTGGCAACCACCTCAAGGGAATTGGCAGAAGACATCCCAATGGAGGGGAGGACAACAATGCCCAAAATAGTCTACTGGTTACCTACATCCATCTCAACAACCTCAATAGAAACAAGCCCTAATGCCTCCTATGAACCCAAATACTAGTTCACCTAAACCTACTCAATTTCCAGCACAACCAATCCCTAATCCAAACAAAAAATCCCAATAACAACATGTTTATTCTATTGATGCAATTAATATCCTGCATATGTTGTAAGCATAAGTGATATATATCTCTGATTAGGGACAACTTTACTAGCACCCTCTTCCCCAGTGATAACTGAGTTACCTACAAAAGAAGTTGAGCAGGATAATTTGCCTAGTCCACCTATACCATCCGGTCAGCCACAAAAATTTGATGAAACACCTCCATTTTCTCAGAGGCTTGAGATGGAAGTAACAAAGCAAAAGGAGGAACCAATGTTTGATCTTATAGATCAGCTAAAACATGTTTGTGTCAAAATTCCTTTATTCCAAGCCATTAAAGATGCCCCAATCTACAGCAAAGCAATCAAAGAGGCTTGTTTAAAGAAACTAGGAAGAAAGAAAAAATATCCACAAACAGTGCATGTAGCAGGTCAACTAGCTAATATCATGCTTGGGAAGGTGATTGTTCCTAAGTATTATGATCCTGGTAGCCTGTAGTTGAAATTGTCATCAATGGAATCCAAGTTCAAAATTCCCTAGTTGATTTAGGTGCAGCTATCAATCTGATGACAAAATATGTCATGCAATATTTAAACACCACATCTCTAAAACCTACCCCTATCATCCTACAACTAGCAGATAGTTCTACTCTTAGACCTGATGGTATGGTAGAAGACCTTGTAGTCAACTTGTATTCTTGGGAATACCCACCTAATTTTATAATTCTATCTCCAAAGGAAACTCTGGGAGGATATCCCATTATTCTGGGAAGACCTTGGTTAGCTACAACAGATACTTTTATAAGATGTAGGTCAGGGGATATGACAATTTTATATGGCATGTCTACTAAGAAGCATGCACTTTATCCCCCAGCAAAACCTCAGCTTGACTTGACATAACCGGTGTGGCCCAATATAGGGGAAGAAACAGATGACATAAATTCAGTTGCACAACTTATGGTGATGGATAAGGATCCCTTCCTGCAACTTCAAGAGGAAGATGAAATACTCTCCAACATCCTTTAGAATCATTATGGAGCTGTTGAGCAACCAAATGGATGTTCATCAAGTTTTCCATGTCCATTACAATCACTCCTTCCTACTCTTAATTCAGAAAACTTTCCTATAGCCAAAGATTTACTTCATACACTATTGTTGTATGAGGCACAAATATCATATTTTACCGAAGCATCTATGATTGAATTGACTAAACAAATAGAGGTATCACTAGGCAAATATTTGAATATTAATAATAAGCTCACTCAAGATCAAACTATGTCTTTGATAGAATTGCTTATAGTTCACAATCAAGCATTTGTATGGAATTACCATTACATGAAGGGTTTGGATCCTAAGTTGTGTACACATAGGATTTATATTAAATAATATTGCATACTAGTGAGACAACCACAAAGGAGAATCAACCCTGCATTAAGAGAGATAGTAAAAGGAGAACTACAAAAGTTGCTAGATGCAGGATTTATATACCCAATTTCTGACAGTCAATGGGTATCCCCTCTAGTTATAGTGCCTAAAATTAATGGAAAATGGAGGGTTTGTTTATATTATCAAGAACTTAATGGTGCAACTAAGAAGGATCATTTTCCACTTCCTTTTATTGACCAAGTATTGGATTCTTTAGCAGGAAAGTAGTACTTCTCATTCTTGGATGGTTTTAGTGGATATAACCAAATAAAAATTGCACCTGAGGACCAATAAAAAACAATCTTTACCTGCCTATGGGGAACCTATGCCTACTCTATACTCCCATTTGGATTATGCAAAGCTCCAGCTACTTTTCAAAGGGCATTCATAAGCATATTCTCATATATCTCACATAATTGCATGGAAATATACATGGATGACTTTACTTCTTATGGGGGAGCATAGGAGGAATCACTTAGCCACCTGAAGAAAAAATTTCAGTGATGTGAGGATCACAACCTGTCCTTGAACAATGAAAATTTCTTTATGATGATGCAAGAGGGAGTTGTGCTTCACCATTTCATTTCACAAGCTTGTATCCAGGTTGACCCTGCTAAAATAGAGGTAATTCTAAATCTCTCTACTCCTCATAAACAAAAAGATGTCAGAAGTGTTAGAAAACTCAAATAACCAGAGGAAAACTAAGAGGGGGGGTGAATCAGTTCTCACCGGATTACAAAACTTTAAGCATTTAAATCCTTATTACCGGAATACATAAACTCAATACCAGAATGCATAAACCAAATACCAGAATAACTGATATAGCAATTAAACATAGACATAAATCACAGAATAGTTACCATCCATCCAAAACACATGACACCAAGATTTGTATGTGGAATACCTAGTAAAGGGAAAAACCATAGTGGGAAGCCTACCCATAGTCATATAATACTTCTGCAGTAAGTATGTGATTACAATATGAGGGCCCAGGGGCTTGCACATGTAGGAAGGCCTATAACCTAGAGTGCACTGCTCATCACAAAAAGGAGCCTCACTGACTACAAAAACATCGTACTACAATCTGAAAAGAAGAGTGAACTGCAAGTATAACATCTCCTATGCCTAAGTACAGTTTCGGTTAAGCTCAATACCAAAGGCCTTAAACCTATCTTACAAACCTAATTCAATCACCTATGATAAACCAAACCTTTTTCATATGATTACAACATTATTCGCAGATAGATAAACTTATAACCTTGACCTGTATATCATACATAGAGATCTTACATCATATTTATACCAGCCCGAGACCTAAATAATTAGGTCGGCCACCAAAAAGATAATACAATAAGTTCACAACATAAACCCACAATCCAATGATCAACCAAGTTGTCTTAGGCCAAAAAAAATATAAACCAATCATTAAATCTTGCTGGTAACGCATCAGGAACATCCTCCAACACGTTACAGAAACCAATCTATAACCTAGATAACATCGGACCCAAAATAGGTCACCATAAACCAAATCCAAAACCATCAATTAACTGGAACATATACATGATAACCAACAACATCCTAAAAGCCATCTAGAATCCACACCAACATCACTTATCACGTGCATCAAAAGATCTTCAACAAATCTCTGTTGGTAAAACCCTTACCGGTGACCAAAAGGCTTACTAGAACAAATGATAGCTCTTGAGTCATGAAATCCCAAACTAACTGATCGTGATACACATCTAAATAGCATGAATGACATATCTAAACCAATTCCATGAACCAAAGCATATCGGATCCTACCAGATCAATAACATAAACAACCACTCTACCGGAACCAACTAGAAACCGATAAAAAACCGGTGTTGCCATCAATGAAAAATATCAATGCAACACATAATGAATTCATCCAAATTTCCAACAAGCAGTTTTTTAGGACATGCAGGGTATTACAGGAGGTTTATAAAATATTTCAGTATAATGGTAGGACCATTGTATAATTTCTTGACAAAATTTGAGTTCCAATGGACACCACAGTGTGAGAAAGCCTTTTCTAAATTAAAAATAGCACTAACCCAAGCACATGTTCTTAAGGGACCCAATTAGGCACTCCCCTTTCATATACATACTGATGCATCAGATTATGCTATAGATGAACATGTTTTAGGACAAAAAGAAGCCAATGTAGAAACTGTTGTTTACTTTATCAGCAAAAATTTGCAAGGACCTGAATTTAACTTTACTGTCACAGAAAAAGAGATGTTAGAAGTCATATATGCACTTAATAAGTTTAGACACTACATCACTGGCTACAAAATCTTTGTTCATATAGATCATGCAGCCATTAAATACCTAATGAATAAACCCTCAATTTCAGGGAGATTAGTAAGATGGATATTATTGATGCAAGAATTTGATATAACCATTGTTGACAAGCCAAGGAAAGCCAATGTGGTAGTAGATTTTTTATCCAGATTAACAACAAATGAAGATCCACAAGTCATTAATGACTCATTTCCAGATGAACATTTTTTTTCTATTGTTGTCTATACACCTTGGTATGTTGACATAGCTAAATACCTAGTTGCTCTAAAGAAAAAAGATTGCTTGTTGAAAAGAGTTTCAATTTCTCTTGGGTAGCAGGGTGTCTATTCTATATTAGACCAGACCAAGTAATGAGAAGGTGTGTCCGAGAGGATGAAACTTATGACATCCTACATGCATGCCATGATGAGACCTATGGAGTACATTTTACAGCCAAAAGGATAACCATTAAGATACTCAATACAAGATACTATCAGCCTACCCTACACAAAGATGTAGCCAAATACACCATAAAATGTGATAGATGCTAAATAATGGGCATACCCACAAGATAAAATTAAATTCCATTATATCCACAAGTGGTGGTAACACCCTTTGACAAATGGAGACTTGATTTTGTAGGACCCATTGACCCTCCATCAAATGGAAAGTCTTACATCTTGGTTTGTAATGAATATGTGATAAAATGGGTTGAAGTTAAGGCCATGAAGAATGAAAGGGATAACAAAGTAGCAAAATTTCTTTATGAAGAAATCTTCCCCATTATGGAGTTCCCAAATAAATGGTAACAGATCAAGGAGCTCAATTTACCTCCACTCTTGTCACAACCTTGGTAAATGAATACAATATCAGGCATGGAAAATCTACACCCTACCATCAACAAGCCAATGGACAGGCAAAAATCACAAATAGGGAAATTGAGGCTATTCTCACTAAAATAGTGGCTCTGCATAGAAAATATTGGGCAGCTAGACTACTTGAAGCAGTATGGGCATATCATCGAAAACCACAATAGAATTTACTCCTTTTGAGATGTTATATGGCAAAACAATAATGATGCCCACTGAATTTGAACATAAAACATTGAGGACAACACTTAAACTAGGAGTTGGCATATCTGTGGCACAAAAGGAAAGAATTCTGCAGTTAAATGCATTAGATGAAATCCAAAAATCAACTTTACATTAGACAGAAATGCTACAAAATCAAAGGATAAAATGGCATGATAAATATATCAAGGAAAAGCAGTTCCACACAAAAGATTGGGCACTCCTCTATGACTCTAGATATAAGGATAACTTGTGAAAATTACAAACAAGATGGTTAGGCCCGTATGAAATTTCATAAGTTTTTCCAAATGGAGTTACGCAACTCATAATTATTGACCCAGTGAAATTGAAATTACTAGTCAGTGGTCATCACCTGAAGCTTTATCATAATCCCTCTTCCAAATAGGAGTTCCTGTAGCAATTCCATGCATCTTACCATTCTGGAATTTTTGTAGCTGAAGAAGGTGGACTTGATGTTCCACCTTCTCCTTCCACATTGTTGGGTCTCAAATCAATAGATTGGATAGGTTCTAAGGAAATGCCAACTCCTATGCTCAAACCCTCCAATTGACTTGGCCAACTTATAGAGTGAACCCATTTGGTTACTAACTCTCTCACTTTAGGATCTGCAGGACCTAGGTGGGTATACCTACTCACTAGTTGTTCCTTCAACTAATGCTTTTTATAGTAGATTTAGTGTCTTGATCTGACTTCCTCCTATCTCAGAATGGCATAAGCTTCTAAGATGGAGATATAGCAGATGAGTTCAAGATTTTTGTTGTAGAAGTTATTTGATCTTTGTGCTTGAAATATATATATATATATATACTATTGCTAATTTATTCTAGAATTCCTACTCAACTACTCCTATTACTTTTAATGTGAAAGTATGAATTGATGAGTTGTATTTTATAGATGACCAGTGCCTTTCTTTACTGTTTGGGCTACAGAGCCTTTATATCTCTTTAGGACTTATTGTGTAAACTTATGAGATGGGTTTTAAACCCACCCCCTCTCGATGAGTTTGTTAGTTATTATTTCTTATGAACTCTACTTCAATGTCTATATTGTAAACCGCCTGAATGAATTTAACTCTTACCTTAAGAGACCATTCAAGGAAGAAATACAAAGAACAATTGCAATTCACAAGTAAATCTTTTTGATCCAAATCTACAATATGAAACACATAATTTTACTAGAGGAACACAAATAACCTTATCTCCTTTAGATAATTGTAAAGCGGAAAAATCGAACCCTAGTTGTTCTCCCCTCCCCAACTCCAAGGAGAGAGAAGGGAGAGTCACTAGGGTTGATGGTTTTCACTTAGGAGAGACTTTACATTCAAAAGAGGGGCTGAAACCTACAAGATCCAATCCCACGCAATGCAAGATTGGATTCTATATGAGTTTCAAGGGTTAAGACATCAAGGATACCCTCTTTTGTAAAGAATGTAGATAGAAAGATTGAACTAGGAATGCATGTAAAGTAGGAAAGATTCACATATAAACAGAGATAGGGATATGAGATGAAGCTGCAGACCTAGAATTAGCAGTAAAATGTCGAGACGGTGCTGTTCTGCAAATTTGAGCGAAAGTTGACGGGACGATGCCGCCCGGCGTGCACACGGTCCTCCGAAAAATCCGCGAAACGAAGGTGGATCTGTTCGTCTCTGCACAAGGATTCTAGATCTTCAATTACAGACGCGTACCTGCAACCTACACACAGAAAAGAGAGGATGATTGGGGGGTTAGGGATGAGGGGTTTGCCTTTAGGTCAAACCCCAGTTTTGGAATTAACCAAGAAATGAGAATGTTGTAAATGTAAATGTTTGTAATGTAAACAAGTACTGATACCTTGTTGTAAGAATGTTTGTATTCTTACATGCGAAGGTGTAAATGTTGTTGTATGTTGTATGTTGTATGTTGTAAGTGATCTCCTCTTCAATGGTTGAATCCTTGTCTTGAATGCAACACTTAGCCTTGACTGGAGACTTAGAATGATTAATTGCTTGAAGGAATGCTTGAATGCTTGAATGCTTGAATGTTTGAATATCGCTTCCGCCTTTTTTTCCATCTTCTTCAACATGAGAGAGGAAATGTAGTTTTTATACTTGTCAATTAGGGTTGAAAGACTGATTTTCCCAACCTTAGGCCAACCAAGAAATATTATTTTCCAACTTGCAAACTTAAAGACCCGAAGCCCCAAAAGAGACCGGGCCCAAAATAGGGCCAGGGACCAGGGCACTGGGCGCCATGGTCCTGGGGGACTAGGGCACTGGGCGCCATGGTCCCACCTCCAGGGACAGCAAGGTGCAAGGAGGATCAGGCTAGGGTGCTAAAAAATGCAGTTTTTGGTGTCATGAACAAGTTTCGGGGTCTCCATTTAGGTTCAGTGTTGCGCCGCCATCGTGAAGACCCAAATGCGGTCGAAATTGCAAGTGTCGCAATTTTAGGATGCTACATTTAGCCCCCACTTTAGCGGGAGTATAAGCGTACGCTCATACTTCCGGTAAAGTACAAGGAAACAACATTGAAAAACTTTCACCACGTCAAGGAGGCAAGATACACCAAGCCCCCAGTGGACTAAGGATCTTACAACTTCAATTGACAAAGTAAAAGGGAAGATCACGAGGGAGAACCATGACTGTCAGTAGTAAGGTTCCCTCACTATGAGTCATGCAAGAAAGATATCAAAAATTTTCAAGGCAAAGCTAAATTTGTCAAGAAATTTTCAAGTATCTTGAAAAGATATGAACGGGATGTATGCCCCCCTACGTTAAAGCGATCGCACACGCCTCACCGGGGGTGATTGCTTTAAGGTAGTGATACATATAAGAAATGAGAAAGGAGCACGTTATCACAAGGATTAAGCCCCCAAGTGTGAGATAAGCCCAAGGATAATAGACACAAAACACAAAGCACAAGGTGACTTCGCTTTCCTCGGGGTCAGTATGTTGTATGATAATTCATGTATATCATATGTATGTATGCATAATTGTTCTTCATTCCCCAATCAAGGAAGGTCACCTAGAAGAAGGGAACACATGTGTCTTTTGAGTCAACATGAGAGAGACCAAAAGAGATCTCAATGCTTTGCATCATCCTCAAGTAGACAACACTAAGGACAACAAATAGAAGAATGAGAATAACACATAGAAGAAGTAACAAGTTTGGGTGTTCTAGGTTCACTTAGAGATAGGATCATATCTTTTTTCCACTTTTGATAAGATTTAAAAAGATGATCACTTCGCGGAGGAAGAGATTGGAATTGTTTAGGCCAAAAGTAATCAATAGGAACGCTAGAATTTCTTTCAGCTGGTTTAAAGAGACTATGATTGACAGTAACAACTTCACCATTATGGGGAAATTTCAAACACTTGTGAATAGGAGAAGCAATAGCTTTCATGGAAGATAGCCAAGGATACCCTAGCTTCACACGAAATTGTTTGGATGATGGAATAATAGCAAAGTCCACATCAAGGGATTTGTTATGGACCTCAATAGGTAATGTAATAGAACCAATTGCAGGAGAATAAAATGCATCAAATAATTTCACAAGCACATTTGTTTCATCATAGATCACTTGATTCAATTGCAAAGTAAAAAGAAATTCTTCAGTAATGATATTAACCATACAAGAAGGATCAATAAGCACTCCACGGCAAGGTGTATTCTTGACTTTTGCAACTATATATAAAGGACCATCAGGTGCCCTGATAGTCTCACTGGAATCAAATGTGATGGAAAGTTCTTTAGGGATTTTCTGCTGCTCTACAAAGTTAATCACATTCAGAGTCATAGACACAAGATCATCAGGTGAGACAGAGGAATCAGTAGTATCGATTGCATTAGAGGTATGAGAAGGTAATGGATCAGTAAAAATCTGAAGATTTTGGTTAGGAGAAGCTACAGATGTATTGCCTTTATCATTCACTCCAGAAACAGAAATAGTATTATTATCAATCAAATCTTGAATTTTTCCCTTTAAAGCAAAACTTTTTTCAGTATCATGCCCAAGATGACGATGAAATTGACAAAAAGATTTGTTATCAAAATAGGGTGAATTAATCTTTGCAGGATCTATTTGCCTTATAGGAGGAAGAGTAAGCACATTTTGTTCCAATAACTTATTCATAATACTATGCAATGATTCATGCAAAGGAGTAAACTTTCTTTCTTTCTTGAAAAACTTAGAAATAGGAGGCACACCTGATGCTGCATTCACATTGTTGTTGATGATGTTTTCATTGAATTTAACAGACTCTCTGTTCGGTTTAAACTTCCCAAATGGTTGTTGACTACTATCACCCTTATCACTCGGAGCCATAGGATGTGATTGTTCCATTTGACTCACAGTCAGTTGATAATTGTGAAGAGTTGCACACAACTGTTGGAAAGAAGTAAACTCAGAAAACAGAAGTTTATCTCGAATATCTTTTTGTAAATTAGAAATAAAGATTCTTTGAATATCATTGTCAGGCACTGGAAAAGAAATTTGAGCATACAAATGCTTATATCTACCAATGAAGTTAGTCACTTTTTCTTTAACACCTTGTTTACAATGCATTAAATCAATCAAAGTAACCTTAGGACTTATATTGTTTTGAAATTGTTGAATAAAAGCATTTGCAAGTTGTTCGAAAGAAGTAATAGAATAGGAAGGCAACGAGCAATACCATTGTAGGGCTTTATCTCTTAATGTTCTAGTAAACAGTTTTGCAAGCAACCTTTGGTCATAAGCAAAATCAGTACATATTGTTTGAAAGGTCTTAACATGTGTTAGAGGATCACTCTTACCATTATAAAGCTCCAAATGCGGAATTTCAACATGTTTAGGGGGGATAGCTCGAACAATGTCAAGAGAAAGTGGGCTCGCAACATCAAATGTGGGCACACTAAACTTAGATTGATTCATAGAGGCAATTTGTTGCTGTAAGGAAGAGACAGTTTGTGCAAGATTGTTAATGGTCGCTTCAGTCGAAGAGTTCATATTAGATGTGTTAGATTGTGATGGAGGTGTTATGTTATTGAAAGAAGGTAGAGAGTAAGGTGGTGGGACACTATGATAGTTAGTCATAGGAGATGATTGGAAAGGAGGAATGGAATGGTTAAATGAATTGCCCCCTTGCGTCATGTTTATTTGTGGAGATATAATAGGAACACTCATTGAAGGAATGAATGAAGAAGTTGGATTGAATGAAGGAAGAGGATTGATTGAAGAAGAAGGATTGCCCCCATGACTGGTGATCATAGGTGGAATGTCTTGTAGTGAAGTAGTCATTATGTTTGATGTAAAAGTACGTATACTAGCAATAGGAGTTGTCAAAAGAATAGAATGATTAACTTGAGTAGGAGGTTGTGTATAACCTAAGGTTTCGGCACAACTCTTCATAGGCATCACATTTGAATCCACAATGTGTGCAATACCACACAAAATATCAATTCCATTCTTATCACTTTGAACCATACGTTTTAGACCCTCAATTAATGAGAGAGCTTCACTATCAGGGTATTCTTGAGACATCCATTGTCGAAAATCATCAAATTGGTTATCCAATTTTGAAAGTTGTTCTACAGAAACCTCATGGAGAGCTTCTTCATCATTAAGATGATTAGAGGAATTACCCATGTCCTCATTAAAAAGGCCATTCAAATTAGGTTCCATCTCCTCGGTAATTACACCTTGGAAAGACTTAATTCTAAGGCTTCGTCTAACGGGAATAGTGTAAGTAGGGCTTATTGTTGTAAAACTCATGCACTAGGGAGAGAGAGAAGATTTTGAATTTTAGAGGTAGCAAATTTCAATAAAATCAGCCAATCTCCTAGATTTAAGCTGTTAAATGCAATCAGGACAATCTCCCGAAATTTTGAAAAAAATGTCCGGGACCGTGGTGAACGGAGTGCACACGGTCCTCGCAACTTTTTTCGAAATTTTCAGGGATGAAAGTTATGATGATTTTAAAGCTAATCTGAAAAAATTGAGTGATTTTACGATCTGTAGATAGGCCAAATTAAAGTTGCAATCTCAAAATTGAACCCTACCCAGATTGTTGAAAAAATGCAAATTTTGAATTTTGAAAAAGAGAGGGAAACTGAAATTTTGAATTTTATGATTTTAGAGGGAATGTTGAAAGCAATGCAAGTTTCGAAATTTAAAAGTTGACTCGATTTCATGCAAAATTCAAATTTGAAAGTGGAAATCAATGTTGCTGCAATTAAACACTTAATTTCAAAAGTCACAAATTGCAAAAATTTGAATAAAACACTGAAATTTTGAATGAATGCTAACACACTTTTCAGATTTAGGACAGTAAGAAACACAATTTTGATACAAATTTCAATTTCAACAATTTTTGAATGATTAGAAGCCTCAATCCAAGCAATCGCTAGACCAACTTTGACTTTAATTTTGAAAGTGTTAGATTTGATAAAATCAGCCAAAATTCTGGATTTTAGCAGAAAAATACAGTAAGATCTAGCTCCCGAAATTTCAAAAAAAATGTCGGGGACAATGGCGCTCGGGGTGCACACGGTCCTTGCAACTTTTTTCCAAATTTTTAGGGATGAAAGATATTGTGATTTTATTGCGGAATCCAAAGTTACAGCCGATTTGGAAGTGTTTTGATTAGTGACATTATCAGTCAAAGGTTGAATCAAGAAGGTCTTAAAAATTAGGGTTTTGACATTTAACCACTTAATTTTCAGAATTAAAGCACAAATATGAATTGACAATTTGCAATAGAAGGGTAGATCTGAAACAAGCATTAACAATTAAACATTTCACAAGTTTAATTACTTAAAAAGAAAATTTTAGGGTTTTTTATGCAATCAACCTCTAAAATTTGCAAAAGATCAAACATGGAAATATAATTAGGAAAGCAAAATTTTCAGATCTAACCATGAATAATCAGAATGAGGATGTTCACGTCGGGTTCACCAAAATGTAAAGCGGAAAAATCGAACCCTAGTTGTTCTCCCCTCCCCAACTCCAAGGAGAGAGAAGGGAGAGTCACTAGGGTTGATGGTTTTCACTTAGGAGAGACTTTACATTCAAAAGAGGGGTTGAAACCTACAAGATCCAATCCCACGCAATGCAAGATTGGATTCTATATGAGTTTCAAGGGTTAAGACATCAAGGATACCCTCTTTTGTAAAGAATGTAGATAGAAAGATTGA
Source organism: Cryptomeria japonica (assembly GCF_030272615.1). NCBI lineage: Eukaryota > Viridiplantae > Streptophyta > Pinopsida > Cupressales > Cupressaceae > Cryptomeria > Cryptomeria japonica. Next base: position 466,028,509 of record NC_081405.1, on the reverse strand, counting down.
ACTAGGAATGCATGTAAAGTAGGAAAGATTCGCTTATAAACAGAGATAGGGATATGAGATGAAGCTGCGGACCTGGAATTAGTAGTAAAATGTTGAGACGGTGCTGTTTTGCAAATTTGAGCGAAAGTTGACGGGACAATGGCCCCCGGCGTGCACACGGTCCTCCGAAAAATCCGCGAAACAAAGGTGGATCTGTTCGTCTCTGCACAAGGATTCTAGATCTTCAATTACAGCCGCGTATCTGCAACCTACACACAGAAAAGAGAGGATGATTGGGGGGTTAGGGATGAGGGGTTTGCCTTTAGGTCAAACCCCGGTTTTGGAATTAACCAAGAAATGAGAATGCTGTAAATGTAAATGTTTGTAATGTAAACAAGTACTGATACCTTGTTGTAAGAATGTTTGTATTCTTACATGCGAAGGTGTAAATGTTGTTGTATGTTGTATGTTGTAAGTGATCTCCTCTTCAATGGTTGAATCCTTGTCTTGAATGCAACACTTAGCCTTGAATGGAGACTTAGAATGATTAATTGCTTGAAGGAATGATCGAATGCTTGAATGCTTGAATGTTTGAATATCGCTTCCACCTTTTTTTCCATCTTCTTCAAAATGAGAGAGGAAATGCACTTTTTATACTTGTCAATTAGGGTTGAAAGACTGATTTTCCCGACCTTAGGCCGACCAGGAAATATTATTTTCCAATTTGCAAACTTAAAGACCCGAAGCCCCAAAAGAGACCGGGCCCAAAATAGGGCCAGGGACCAGGGCGCTGGGCGCCATGGTCCCACCTCCAGGGACAGCAAGGTGCAAGGAGGATCAGGCCAGGGTGCTGAAAAATGCAGTTTTTGGTGTCATGAACAAGTTTCGGGGTCTCCATTCAGGTTCAGTGTTGCGCCACCATCATGAAGACCCAAATGCGGTCGAAATTGCAAGTGTCACAATTTTAGGACGCTACAATAATATCATAAGCAACTGCCTAGAGAAAAATGCAGTAATCCACAACACATATGCATAGGAAAAACAACTGATTATATTATATATATTTGCCAAAATAGTACAGTCGTAAGCCTGAGGCTATAATCTACTCCTTTCTCTAATTATTATCCATATTACAAAATCTTCCTCCTTTATATGAGAGTATACATTATCACCAAGCATTGTGGCTTTTCAACATATAACCGTTAACTAACACTTTTGTTTCAAACATTACTTCGACTAGGTATTTTCTCCCTTCATCAAAATGCTATATTCAATCACTATGGTTGTCTCCTCATCGATACCTATCTGATATCCATCAGGTTTTTATGTCGAAGAAACCTTGGGCTTTGGTGACCTCCTTTATTTTTCCACCGAAATACCTCTTCCATCGATATCACTAAGCCCCACCGATGAATGGATCTATTGTCTCACTAAATCCTTTCTTTATCCTCTCTTGTCGTCTTCCACCAATAAAGTTGTATCGGTGAAACAACGCATATCGGAGACATACCTTTTAGCCTCCTCAAAACCTATATCCTTATCGATATATATCTAATGTCCATCGGGTTTTTATGTCGAAGAAACCTCGGGCTTCGATAACTTCCTTTATCCTTCCATCGAAACACTTTTTCTATTGACATCACTACACTCCTTTGATGAGTGGGTCTATTGTTTCATTGAGGCCATCTTTCTTTTGATGATTTGCTTCCACTATCATCTTTCATTGATGAGCTCATTAGTAATCTTCCTCGATAAAGTTGCATCGGTAAAACCACACATATCGGTAACATGCCTTTTATCCTCCTCGAAACTCATATTCTTATCAATATCTTTTATCAATGTAGCTTCCTTATGTTTGATCGATATCATTCTTTCGATAATAACACTTCTTTTGGTAAGTTTCCTTCATGTTGCGCCAATGGTATTATTTCCTCGAAGACCTTTTCCCGTCGATGAAAACCATCTCCACTTTCCTCGATATCTTTTGTCGATGGAATTACTATCTTCGAGGAGTCCTTTCTAAAGTTCATCGACATTTACTTTTCTTCGATGGCCCTTCTATGTTGATGAGACATCGTTGGGTCTCATTGATAATATTTGAATCCGGATATCTTTATAGGACACTATTATACCCTCTTGATGACTTGTGGGCTATCATGGTATTAATAAAAATGATGATTTCTTCTAAAAATAGGGGGCTTTTATGATTTAATTCCACAGATAAACATTCAAATTTGATGCTCAATAGTGGCTCTGACTGGGGATGGGGGTATGCTACAGATATTTCCAATAATCTAGACTCCTTGGTTTATATAAGGGAAAGGATATTTGAAGAAAATGAGGCTTTTTTACAATGGCAATGAGACCTAAACTATTGTACATGAGGATGGTTCCCCCTTTTCCCTTTAGGAAAAGAAATTTTTTAAGAATTGTTTGTGCACTGGCAGTACTTGGACTTCTCCTGTAACATTTTGGAGAAAATTGGAATCCTCTCCTAATCTATCCATAATTTTATAAGGTCCAAGCCATAAAGCTTTAAACTTACCATGTTTACCTTTATCTTGACTCCTAGCATTCCACATCAAAACCAAATCACCAATTTGAAATTCCCTATCTATTGTTCATTTGTCACACAACCTTTTCATCTGATTCTGGATTTTAATGTTTTGTTCCTGAGCTTCTGCCCTGACTTCATCGAGCTCTATCAACTGCATCAGCCTTTCTTGTAAAGGGTCATCAATCTCTATCCCTGTAGATTTTTTTACTGTTACTCTATTTGTCCATAATGCTAAATTCAATTTTGAATCCCATGCCTTCTTATTTTGTCCTAACATCTTTTTGATGATTTTTAGGATGTTTTTGTTACTTGACTCGGCCTTCCCATTACCTTGAGGGTCATATGGGGATGAATGAGATATTATAATGCCATAATCCCTGCATAAAGCATTGTACTCTTCAAACCTAAAGGTCATGTCGTTATCAGAGATGATCCTTGTAGGAACACCGAATCTAGTGATGATATTTTCTAGTATGAATCTTATCACCACCTTACCAGTAGCCCGTTTAGTAGGTATTGCTTCCACCCATTTGGTAAAGTAATCTGTGGCAACCAAGATCCATCTATGTCCCCCACTCGATTTCTTCGATATTTCTCCTATAAAGTCTATTCCCCACTGTTGAAATGGTTCTTCAACTTGCATTAGTCTTAGTGGGAGTGATCCTTGATAATTCATTTTGCTTGAAAATTTCTGATAGGCCTCACACTTCCTGACATAAGCATAGGAATCATTGAAGACTCGTGGCCAAAAATAGCCAGCTCTCAATATCTTGTGTGTGGTAGTTTTGGCTGAGAAATGACCACCACAAACCCCTTCATGCTTCTCTTGTAGGATTTTCTCTACTTGATGTTCATCTAGGCATAACAATAATATCCCATCCCTATTCTTCCAATACAAATCTCCATTGATGATCACATATCTTGCGGATTTTAATTTTAGTGTTCTCTTTTGATTATCAGTCATATCATCTGGACATTTAATGTGTTTGAGATAGTACATGATGTCTGTATACCAGGCTATATTTTCAATACTGAAGCTGGCTTCATCCATGCCAACCTCATTTACCTGAAATTATTCAACCTCTGCTCCTTCCATAAGTTTAGCTAGTCCCTGGCATTTGATAACTTGCAAAATTTTGAGCTCAATATTGAATTCTTGAATCTGATTGATCTGTTTGCACATTTTCCCTGTGACCTCAGTCTGGCTAAATATGTCTTTTACCGCTGCATTAGGAACATGTGCTATGACTTCTACACCTACCAAATATGGTATGAATTGTTTTGCTGCTTTTACTAGGGCATAAGCTTGCTTTTCATTTAGGTCATATTTAATTTCGGATGAATTCAGTGACTTACTAAAATATGCAATAGGTTGTTCATAATTATCCCAGTTCTTTTGTAGCAAGATTGTCGCTACTATATGGCATGATGCAAATGAAAAAACCAAGAAGGGTTTATTAAAATTTGGGGATATCAAAACTAGTGCCTCAGATATTGCCCTCTTTATGTTTATAAATGCATCTAATGCCTCTGCATCCCAATCAATTCTACATTCCTTTTTCAACATCCTCGCTATAGGTTTTCTGATATCTGCAAAATTAAGGATGAACCTCCTAACAAAATTGATTTGTCCCAAAAATGATTGAATAGCTTTGACAGTCTTTGGGATAGGCACTTCATTTATTGTAGCTACTCTTTTGGGGTCAATTTTCACCCCTTCCTTGGATACTATGTGTCCCAGGAGCTTCCCTTCTTTAACCGCGAAGTGACATTTCTTCGGACTGAGGGAAATTTCATATTCTAAGGCTTTCCTGAATATCTTCTCAAGGTGACCGCAATGGTCTTCAGCCCTTTTTGAATAGGTTGTTAAATCATCTTGATACACTACCATTATTACATCAATCAGTTCTGCAAACGCTACATCCATTGCCCTCTGAAATGTTGCTCCTGCATTTGTTAATCCAAATGGCATTCTTGCATACACATATGTGCCCCATGGTGTTGTGAAAGTTGTCTTATATTGTTCAGCTTCTTTAACTTTCACCTGATTATACCCAAGAATCCATCCATCATGGACAATAAATCACATCCAATTACTTTCTGTAGCATATTATCCATGTTTGGCAAAGGATAATTATCTTTTAATGATGATATGTTCAAATTTCTAAAGTCCACACATAGTCTTATGTCCCCATTTTTCTTTCTAACAGGCACCAGGTTTGAAACCCAGGTAGAATATCTAAAAGGTTTGATTATCCCTGCATCTTTCATCTTTATTATTTCCTCTTTCATTTTAGGTAGTGAAGTCAGATTTATAGGTCTTTTTTTTTTGTCTGAATGGTTTAGCATCAGGTTTGAGAGGTATCTCATGTTGAAAAAGATCTTCATTGTATGCTTTGAGGTCATCATAAGACCATGCAAATGCATGCTTATATTTTCTGAGTAACCTTACTAACTATTGCTTCATTTCAAGGTTCAATTTATTACCAATAAAAACATGCCTTGGTGATTCTTTGCTTCCCAAATCAATCCGCTCAACATCAGTCTCTTTGACTGAGGCTCCTTTGATCTCAACTTTGTCTTGTATGTTGAAAGCTCTTTCTAATGCGACTAATCCTCTAGGTATCTTATTAGATTTTAACTGTATGATTTCTTGTCCCAACAAAGTCTCCTTCCCATTTTTCATCTCTACAAAGTTATTAAAATTGTTAGCTTGTTCTTGGTAGTGATCCGCATAGTGCAAAAACTTTAACAAATCGTTGTCATCATGAAAAACTTGCAAGTTGTACAAATTATCCAGAACAGAAGGCCTGACTTTTATTTCCATTTTTGAGACTCCATTCAATGTTATATCATTCTCCTTTATGTAGATTATGTTAAAACTGCATGTAGTAGCCCAAGCCCCAAAAATTGAACACTAATTCTTTCCTCTATCAAACATCTGATTCTCATCATGAGGTATTATAAAAACTTTGAAATTATTGATATCACCCGATTGGCAATTCTTGTCATAAGATGCATCATCCATCCTTATTTTATAGGGATTCTTTATTTCACCTGGATTACCATTATCCCCTATTCCATAGGAAATGGTATTTATACTTTTACAAAAGTTTGCTTCTTGTGGCATCCGCATATTCTTCATCTCTATTTTATTAGAATGTTGCATATTATCTAACTGGTACTTCTTTACACCTTTTATTTTATCTCTATGTGATGTACCTTCCTTTTGTAACTCCCTTATTTTTGTGGTCCTTTTATCATGTGACTTAGTCATATTATTACCCATGTTTGTTTGTATTGTCCATACTGTCTGAAATTTTTTCTTCTTCATCATATAAAGGATTTGAGAATACATGAAAATCCTTTTCACACATACCATGGTAGTAGGGAATATGATTTTCCTCTATCACTTCATCACATAAGGGGTTTGAAAATATTTGAAAGCCATTTTCAAATTTGCATACCTCTTCTTTATCAATTGTATCATCAAGGTACTCAGGTATGGATTCACTTTCCTCATGACTGGTACAATATCTTCATCAATGTTAGCAACAATTTCTTCAAGTTTTGACTTGTACTCACTAACATCATCAATTTCTTCTTCATCAGATGGGACTTCCAAAGGGATAACTGATTCTTCTATATATTCATCTTCATTTGCATCTCTTATGTTGATGTTACTCGTCTCACGCAAATCATGTAGTTTTTTACTCAACTCTTCAAAAACTGAACATGTTGATTCCAAACTGTCAGGCCCACATTCTCTCATGATCAATTCCTCCAGTATAGCTGCATTAAGTTGTATATTATCAGGCATTTGAAAACAAGTCACCATTATTCTGCCAATCAGTTTTTCTATAGATTCACCTTCCTTTCTTCTTATGTTGTAGAGTGCATTGCCACAATCACAGTCTGATTGAATCTGATTTTGGTATGGAGAACCAATTGAAGGGCTAGTGGTTGAAGTGTTGTCCTCGATTACACCATAGAATTCATCCATGAACCACCACTCAATTTTTTCCCATGATGAGATAATTTGTGGGGGTAACAAACAAAATGACTGCTCTGCAACATCCTCCAATGTTAGCACAAACCATTTCATGATCGTTTCTTTTGAATAGATTTTGAAGGTCTCAATAAACTAATAAAATGATTTTAGATGCCCAATTGGTGATTCCCTTTCATCTACATGGAACATCAGCAAATAGATCTTCAACTCATAGGGAAATGCATATGGATACTCAAGGATGTTATCTAAAATCCAATGGCTTAAATCTTCTTGGAATATTCATGTCACTTTGTAGCTATGGTTGCCACTGTGCATATTTTTCTGAAGATGCTTCTCCATAAAAATATGAATATTGAAACATACTAAATGCTACTGATCTTTTTCATTTAATTTTCCTTTTTACAGAGTTGCCACCTCTTTCATAGAGGACATAAGCTATTTCTTTCTTCTGAGTTCTCTCCCATAGCAGAGTCTTAATAATTCTTCTCCAGCGGAGTCGCCAATATGTTGGGTCTCAAATCAACAGATTGGATAAGTTCTAAGGAAATGCCAACTCCTATGCTCAAACCCTCCAATTGACTTGGCCAACTTATAGAGTGAACCTATTTGGTTACTAACTCTCTCACTTTAGGCTCTGCAAGACCTAGGCGGGTATACCTACTCACTAGTTGTTCTTTCAACTAATGCTTTTTATAGCAGATTTAGTGTCTTGATCTGACTTCCTCCTATCTCAGAATGGCATAAGCTCCTAAGATGGATATATAGTAGATGAGTTCAAGATTGTTTTTGTAGAAGCTATTTGATCTTTGTGCTTGAAATATATATATATACACTATTGCTAATTTATTCTAGAATTCGTACTCAGCTACTCCTATTACTTTTAATGTGAAAGTATGAATTGATGAGTTGTATTTTATAGATGACCGGTGCCTTTCTTTGTTGTTTGGGCTACAGAGTCTTTATATCTCTTCAGGACTTATTGTGTAAATTTATGAGATAGTTTTTAAACCCACCCCCTCTTGATGAGTCTATCAGTTATTGTTTCTTATGAGCTCTACTTCAATGTCTATATTGTAAACCACCTGAATGAATTTAACTCTAACCTTAAGAGACCATCCAAGGAAGAAATACAAGGAACAATTACAATTTGCAAGTAAATCTTTTTTATCCAAATCTACAATATGAAACATAGAATTTTACTGGAAGAACACAAATAACCTTATCTCCTTTAGATAATATCATAAGCAACTGCCTGCAGAAAAATGCAGTAATCCGCAACACATATGCATAGGAAAAACAACTGATTGTATTATATATATTCACCAAAATAGTACATTGATAAGCCTGAGGCTATAATCTACTCCTTTCTCTAATTATTATCCATATTAGAAAAGCTCCCTCCTTTATATGAGAGTATATATTATCACCAAGCGTTGTGTCTTTTCAACATATAACCGTTAACTAACACTTTTGTTTTAAACATTACTTCGACTAGGTATTTTCTCCCTTCATCAAAATGTTGTATTCGATCACTATGGTTGTCTCCTCACCGATACCTATCTGACATCCATCGGGTTTTTATGTCGAAGAAACCTTGGGCTTTGGTGACCTCCTTTATTTTTCCACCGAAATACCTCTTCTATCGATATCACTATGCCCCACCGATGAATGGATCTATTGTCTCACCGAAGCCTTTCTTTATCCTCTCTTGTCATCTTCCACCAATAAAGTTGTATCGATGAAACAACGCATATCGGATATATGCCTTTTAGCCTCCTTGAAACCTATTTCCTCATCGATATATATCTGATGTCCATTGGGTTTTTATGTCGAAGAAACCTTGGGCTTCGGTAACTTCCTTTATCCTTCCATCGAAACACTTTTTCTATCGACATCACTACACTCCTTCGATGAATGGGTCTATTGTTTCATCGAGGCCATCTTTCTTTTGATGATTTTCTTCCACTAGCATCTTTAATCGATGAGCTCATTAGTAATCTTCCTCGATAAAGTTGCATTGGTAAAACCACACATATCAGTAACATGCCTTTTAGCCTCCTCGAAAGTCATATTCTTATCGATATCTTTTATCGATGTAGCTTCCTTCTGTTTGATCTATATCATTCTTTCGATAAGAATGCTTCTTTCGGTAAGTTTCCTTCATGTTGTGCCGATGGTATTATTTCCTCGAAGACCTTTTCCCGTCGATGAAAACCATCTCCACTTTCCTCGATATCTTTTGTCGACGGAATTATTGTCTTCGATGAGCCCTTTCTAAATTTCATTGGTGCTTCCTTTCTTCGATGGCCCTTCTATATCAATGAGACATCATTGGGTCTCATCGATAATATTTGAATCCAGATATCTTTATAGGATGCTATTATACCCGCTTGATGACTTTGTGGGCTATCATGGTATTAATAAAAATGATGATTTCTTCTAAAGATAGGGGGATTTTTTAATTTAATTCCATAGATAAACAATTAAATTTGATTCTCAACAGTGGCTCTGACTGGGGATGGGGGTATGCTCGGATATTTCCAAGAATCTAGACTCTCTGGTTTATATAAGGGAAAGGAGATTCGAAGAAAATGTGGCTTTTTTACAATGGCAGTGAGACCTAAACTATTGTACATGAGGATGGTTCCCCCTTTTCCCTTTAGGAAAAGAAATTTTTAAGAATTGTTTGTGTACTGGCAGTTCTTGGACTTCTCCTGTAACATTTTGGAGAAAATAGGAATCCTCTCCTGCTTTATCCATAATCTTATAAGTTCCAAGCCATAAAGCTTCAAACTTACCATGTTTACCTTTATCTTGACTCTTGGCATTCTCCATCAATGAATACATCATCATTCCATCTCATTTTCTTCTCTGCCACATTCACTCCACTTCCTTCCATTTCGCTTTTCAGCTAGTTAATCAGTTCAATATTATACTTACTTCCATCATGACCATATCTTGTGCATTCTACACTCTCCATGTATTTACTTAACATGTTCTGTATATTATTTCTTTCAGATGCATTTATTTTACTACAGTTCAATTAATATGAATACTGCACATAAGCACATTGTTTTCCGCTTCTATGTATGACATGTGTGGACACCTGTCAAACTTTAGGTTGGGGAAGGGGAAAGGTATTTCGTATCATAATGTGTTATCCAAGTCCGTCATAAAATATTACTTCAACAAATCTTTTTGAAATATGTCATTATGTCATTTATGATAGTCTGTATTAGGTGATGTGACCTCCCTTTTAAAATTGCACTCTTAAGCCTAGTTGTACTGACGCCGCCAATATTTTAAGTCATAATAGCCTTTTATAATGAACTTAATTTTCATTACTATGTGTAAGCCAAGAAACACAAATTTGAAGGGTTTTGTCTTGGCGAAAGGTCAAAAGTTGAAAGAAACATTTGAATTTTCATAACAGTGTTTTTAGAAATCAGAAGCATACAACTAAAGGTAAACCATGGGAGGGTCTCTTATTAGGAATGAGCCTACAACTCATACCATACTTCTGCAAGATCAAATTTGTGAGTCGGAATTCAAACAATGTGGCTGGATGGATTATTTCCTGAAGCTTAACGAGTTTGACAATGACATTGCTTTAGAATTTGCTCAAACATTTTCCAATGGTGAAGCAATGGTGAAAGGATTGAAAGTAATTTCTACAAAGGAATGAATAGTAGAGGTCTCGGGGCTACCGATGGAAGGAGAAAAATATCTTGAGTCTAAAGATGCTAGGTCTACGAGGGTAGAGTTCTCTAGACCTCATGACCCTCCTTTTAATGTGGACAAACATGGGACTAGGAGACTTTCTCTATCAGAAAAATAGAAACAAGTAGCAGTGCACGTGATCAAATTCATGAATAATGATGAACTAATAAGGTCCTAACTGGTACTGAGAGGGGGGGTGAATCAATACACACAAAAACTTGCTCAGATATTTTGACAAATCAAAACACAAATAACCGGTTGTCTTCACCACTGTACTTAACCATAGCAATACCGGTTAAACAGAAATACTTCAGACAACTAAATTGGTTAAGCAAAAATACTTCAGATAGCATTCAACAGATCTCAAATCTTGATGACTACTTCACCGATATAATCATGCATGAGTTGTATCATTAATACCACAATCATTTAACACTACATGCATATCTAACTTAATCATAATCACATAATCATCACATGAAAAACTCACAACCCATAACATAGATTTTTCACTTGGAAACCCAAATGGGAAAAACCATGATGGGGATGAATACCCACAAGCTTGTTTGTGAACTCTTTTGAAGTTTTCTATGTTAGGAGCCTAGTTCGGTTAAAGACTTTACAATAAAAGTTATGTTAGGGATCACCTAGTTAAGGGATGGCTATATACTCTATTAAAGGTTCAAACCCTATTAAGGTTACCTCGCTAGAGGATTTAAATAACTCAATGAACTTGAGCCACCTGGTTAGAGGATTTACAACAAAGCCTGTTAAGGCTACCCGATCAAGGGATTTTCCTTTTGTTGAAATGGTTAGAAGACAATAGGTAAAACACTCCGATCTAATAACAACACTTTTTGCTAAGGCAGATCCTTTTCAGTTCCTCTCTTCTGCAATCACACTCTACAGATTCCTCACTCTAGTTTGGCAAGTATCAAATCTCCAACATGCGAACACAAACACAACTTTTGCCAACAACTACAGTAACAAAACTCATCGACCTTATAGACAACAATTAGGTCGGTAGCATAAACCCTAAACCCTAAATATTTTAGGTTTATAATTACAAGAGGTCCAATCTTGACCATCAAATACATTACATAGAATGAAATGATCTAAAACATATCTCAAGTCATTCTGCATCATCCAATCTTCACCGCATCTAGAAAATAGTAACCCATCATGCGCTTTTTGCATACCTCTAAAAAAATGCACATTCCCGAGGTAGACATTCAATGCATTTGATCTTCACGCGCAAGATCCTCGAAGAAATCCTTCACGTGCACATAGCTAACATGGCATCTTAATCCTTATCCTTTTTCTTAACTAACTCATCACAAAACACCATCGGTTGCACCGCATAAGCCAAACCAGAAACCCTAGAGCTAAACTGAGACTACCAACCAATAGTCACACTTAGTGAACCCCAACACCGGTCCACTCCATCCTGGTTGACCATAACTGCTTCCAATATTCATACTGGTGCATACTGGTTCACCTGATTGAGAACTTATTGACATCAATGACAACATACATTATCATTGCTTCATCATATGCCAACAATCTCCCCCTTTGGCATTGATGGCAATACTCAATGTATCATTGCTCAGTATCTGCACCATGCTCAATAACATATACCGGTTCAACTTGAAATATCACCACCACCACCTGGACTGGTCAGTGTGCACTTAGCCATATATCCTCTCCCCCATATATCTTCACCATCAGATATCTTCTCTCCCTTCGATAGCAATACCAAAGTGGAGGCACAAGCTTCCAAGCTCCATTATGTTGCTCCCCTTATGGAGTAGTATCCTTCAACACATCAATCCTGTAAGATCTGACACAGTAGTACCTGAGTGATGTGGAGCACACAACTTTAATTTACTTCATGAAGGGGTAGAACCCCTAATTCACCTCTCAAATAGGTAAATGTAGCCTTCGGTAAGGGCTTAGTGAATATGTCTACTAGTTGCTCCTTACTGGAAACATGTTCTAATACAACCTCTTTATTTTGAACCTTTTCTCTCAAGAAATGATACTTGAGCTCAATATGCTTTGTCCTAGCATGCAATACCAGATTTTTGGAAATATTTATTGCACTAGTATTATCACAGAAAATACTCAGCAATTCAGATATACATTTTGAAGCCATTCAATATATGCTTCATCCAGATTGCTTGAGTGCAGTTCATAAATGTTGCCACATACTTTGCTTCAGCTGTAGACTAGTAAATATAGCTCTACTTCTTTCTCGTCCACGAGACTAGTCTTCCACCAACGAAGAATTCTCCACCAGTTGTGCTCTTCTGGTCATCCACATTACTTGCCCAATCTACATCGGTAAACACTTTGAGATCAAAGTCACCATTGTATGGATACCACAATCCATAATCAATTGTCCCTTTTAGATACCTAAGAATCCTCTTTACCGCTACCAAGTGGGATTCTCTTGGACTCTTCTGAAAATGGGCCACTATGCCCACTACATGAGCAATATCTGGTCTGTTGTGTACCACATAGTGCAACTTACCGATCATTAACTGGTACTCCTCATCTACCAATGTTGTATCATCTTCCTTTGTTAGTTTGCAACTGGTCACCATCGGCGTTCCAACCAGTTTTCTCTCCTCCATGCCAAAAGTCTTCAATACCTCTTTCATATACTTGGACTGGGTAATGAAGATACCCTCTTGCATCTATTGAATCTATAGACCAATGAAAAACTTTATCTCTCCAATCAGAGACATCTCAAACTCCTTTTTCATCTCATCTACAAATGCATGACTCATATCATCATCTCCACCGAAGATTATATCATCTACAAATACTTCACATATAAGAATCTAACCACCTTTAGATTTCAGGTAGATGTTGTTGTCCTCACTTATTCTCAGAAATCCTATCTTCACAAGATGAGAGTGTAACCATTCGTACCATGCCCTTTGTGCCTGTTTCAACCCATACAAGGCCTTGTGTAGTCTGCACACCATGTCACTATCTTCTAACAAAGAAAACCCATCTGGTTGCTCAATATACACTTCTTCCTCCAGGATTCCATTCAAGAAGGCAGACTTCACATCCATCTAGTATACCTTAAATCCCTTGAATGCTACAAATGCAAGTAGCATTCAGACACCTTCCAGTCTAGCCACTAGGGAAAAGGTTTCTCCATAGTCTTCTCCTTTTTCTTGAGCATATCCCTTGCATACAAGTCTTTGCTTGTTCCTTACCATTGTGCCTTCTTCATTCATCTTATTCCTGAAGACCCATTTGGTACCTATGACATTCTTGTGTTCTGGTCTAGGTACCAAGGACCATGTTGCATTCTTCTCTGTCGGGTCCAGCTCCTCTTCCATTGCCTTTATTCAGTCTTCATCAGTAAGTTCCTCTCTAGTGGTCTTAGGCTCAAATTCTAAAATCATGCAAGAGTTTTCTTTCACCTTTCTCCTTGTAAGTATTCTTGCATCCTTGTCTCCTATGATTTGCTTTGGATCATGATGCAATCTTACATACCTAGGAATGACCATAGTTGGTTCAGCTTGCTTTTCCTCTTCTTTTTCCACTTCATATTCTTCTTTACCCATTGAAGCTTCTACCAATACAAAAACACTGAGGTCTTTTCAGTGTTTGTCACGTGTTTCTTTCTTAACCGGTTCCCAGAAGGCTAAACCCAGTTCATACTTCATTTTCTTGTTGTCAGTTTCCTCAGGCTTCTCAAGGGATTCATCAACCCTAACATTGATAGTCTCAACAATCTTCTAAGTCCTCCTTTTGTAGCACTTGAGAGTTTTTCTTTTAGTGGAATATCCCAAAAATATTCCTTCATCCCACTTAGCATCAAACTTTCTTAGGTGCTCACCTCTCCTGATATAGCATTTACTCCCAAACACTTTGAAATAACTTCCATTGGGAGTTCTCCCATTCCAATACTCATAGAGGGTTTTGTCTTTACCTTTCTTAATGAGTACCAAGTTCATGGTATAGACTGCAGTGCTCACCGCTTCTCTCCAAAATGTGTGAGAGACATTTCCTTGGATCAACATAGTTTTGGCTCCTTCAAATACACTCCTAGTGTTTCTTTCTGCTATGTTGTTCTATTGTGGTGTCCTTGGGGCAGACAATTGCCTCTTAATCCTATTCTCCTCATAGTACTTATTGAATTCATCAGAAGTGAATTCACCTCCCTGATCACTCCTTAGGAATTTTATCCTTCTACCACTTTCCTTCTCCACCAATGCTCTAAAGGCTTTAAACTTTCCAAATGCCTCAGACTTGTCTTTCAAGAATGTGACCCACATCATTCTTGAGAAATCTTTGGTAATAATCATGAAGTACCAATCTCCCTGAATACTTCTAGTTTTCATCAGATCACACAAATCGATGTGTACTAGATCAAGTAAGTTATCTACTAAAAAGGACTTACCTTAGAATGTTGAGGAAGATATCTTCCCAATTTGACATTCTCTGCACAAAGCATTCTCCGATTTGTTCAGCAAAGGCAATTTTGTTACTGCTTTGATCTTACTATCCTTTACAATATTGTCAAAATTCATATGACAAAGTCTCCTATTCCATATCCAATTGTCATCAAATTTCACCATTAGGCATTGACTAACCTTGGCATTCAGTTGAAACAAGTTTTCTTTGGTCTTCTTACCACTGGAAATAAGTTCACCACTCTTTCCAATTATTCTACAGACTCCACCTTTGAACTCTAGAATGAGTCCTTTATCGTTCAGGTAAGCAACACTCAAAAGGTTGTGCTTAAGGCCTTCCACCCAGTAGACATCATCCGCACTACTCTTTCCATTCAGTGAGATGGATCCTTTTCCTTTCACCATGCAAGGTGCATCGTTACCAAACTTGACAACACCACCATCATATTCTTTAAGATTTAGAAACTTTCTCTGGTCATCGATCATATGGTGAGAACACCCGCTATCAATGATCTATTCATTGGAGTTGTCAATATGTGAGACAAGGGCTTTCTGGTTAGACAACTCTTCCTTGATAGCCACAAACATTATGGCATCATTCTCTTCATCCTCAGATTCCTCATCGATAACACCTTCATCCATTGCAACAAGACAATTTCTCCTACCTACTCCTTTATACTTCCTAAACCTCTCTGGTTTATCCTTATTGTCATTGTTAGGACAGTTAACAGCTATATGTCCTATCTTATTGCAGGAAAAAAAGTTCAAAGGAAGCTTACCTCTATATTTTTCGGTGCCTTTTGGAAGTCTCTTGGCAAGAAGAGTAGCAAACTCCATCAGAATCTCCTCATCATCCATATCTCTACTTGGCCTGGATTCATAACTGGTACTGACCTCTTTTCCTTTCATGGTTGGTGCAGAGGAAACAGACGCTCTAATGGCTAACTCGGTCTTCTGAACACTAACATCATAGCTATTCAATTCATATGCAGTCAACTTTACAATAATAGAGTCTAAAGATACCTTGGTTTTGTCGATAGACCTTAGCTCCTGAATAGAGGCAACCCTGATTGCATAGACCAATAAAAGTGATCTCAAAACTTTACTGATAATAGTGGCATCATCAATTGTTCCACCAGTTCTCTTGATCTCTCCAGCCACTATCTTGGTTCATATGCCATACTGCTGAATTGTCTCTCCTTCAACCATCCTCATATCTTCAAACTTTCCTCTAAGGCTTTCTTCCTTAGCCTGCTTGACATGTTCATCATCGCCATAAATGGATTCCAGTTTGTCCCACACATCTTTCAGATTGTCCTTATCTTGTACATCAATAAACTCTACATCAAACAAGTTTCTAATAAGGGCTTCCATGACTTGCCCATTTTCTTGTATCTCTCTTTTCTGATCATTGGTTAGAGTGCCAGTGGGGATTACATATGCATTCTCAACATAGCTCTAGTGTTGAGCACCCAAACTCATGATATATATATCTTCATCTTGTCCTTCCATATTGTAAAGTTATCCCTATTGAACTTAGGACCTTCCCTCTTCATCATTAAAACAGGATCTTTTGCCTCAAGCGGTTAAGCTTATATCACCAAGAACCTGAATGTGCTCTGATACCAATTGATGAATAATGATGAACTACTAAGGTCCTAACCGGTACTGAGAGGGGGGGTGAATCAGTACACACAAAAATTTCTCAGATAATTTGACAAATCAAAACAAAGATAACCAGTTGTCTTCACCATTGTACTTAACCATAGCAATACCGGTTAAACAAAAATACTTTAGACAGCTAAACTGGTTAAGCAAAAATACTTCAGACAGCATTCAACAGATCTCAAATCTTGATGACTACTTCACCGATATAATCATGCATGAGTTGTATCAATAATACCACAATCATTTAACATTGCATGCATATCTAACTTAATCATAATCACATAATCATCACATGAAAAACTCACAACCCATAACACACAGATTTTTCATGTGGAAACCCAAATGGGAAAAACCGCGGTGGGGATGAATACCCACAAGCTTGTTTGTGAACTCTTTTGAAGTCCGCTCTGTTAGGAGCCTAGTCCAGTTAAAGACTTTACAATAAAGGTTTTGTTAGGAACCAATCCTGTTAGGGATCACCCGGTTAAGGGATGGCTATATACCCTATTAAAGGTTACCTCGCTAGAGGATTTAAATAGCTCAATGAACTTAAGCCACCTGGTTAGAGGATTTACAACAAAGCTTGTTAAGGCTACCCGATCAAGGGATTTTCCTTCTGTTGAAATGGTTAGAAGACAATGGGTAAAACACTCTGATTTGATAACAACACTTCTTGCTAAGGCAGATCCTTTTCAGTTCCTCTCTTCTGCAATCACACTCTGCAAATTCCTCACTCTGGTTTGGCAAGTATCAAATCTCCAACACACGGACACAATCACAACTTTTTCCATCATTTAAAGTAACAAAACTCATCAACCTTATAGACAACAACTAGGTTGGTAGCATAAACCCTAAACCCTAAATATTTTAGGTTTATAATTACAAGTGGTCCAATCTTGACTGTCAAATACATTACATAGAATGAAATGATCTAAAACATATCTCAAGTCATTCTACATCGTCCAATCTTCACCGCATCTAGAAAATAGTAACCCATCACGCACTTTTCGCATACCTCTAAGAAAAACTCACATTCTCGAGGTAGACATTCAATCCATTCAATCTTCATGTGCAAGATCCTCGAAGAAATCCTTCATGTGCACATAGCTAACATGGCATATTAATCCTTATCCTTGTTCTTAACTAACACATCACAAAACACCGTCAGTTGTACCGCATAAGCCAAACTGGAAACCCTCATGCTGAACTGAGACTACCAACTGTTAGTCACACTTAGTGAACCCCAACACCAGTCCACTCCATCCTAATTTACCATAACCGCTTCCAATCTTCATACCGATGCAAACTATTTCACCTTCTTGAGAACTCATTGACATCAACACTTATTGATATCAATGATAACATACATTTAACCGCTTCATCATATGCCAACACAAATATCTTACCTATGAGGGTACACAATCCTACCTCCATTCTCTTCATTTCAAATTGTTGAGTCACCTAAGACATGGTCAAAGGATGAATGTGCCAAATGTCTCATACAATTTACTCTCATTCATGGCAACTAGAACACGAAAAGCTAGGTCAAACTTTGTCTCTCATCATTGTTTGATTAAATTCATTCTAGAAAGGTCTTTACAAGATGTCTCCCAAATGATTTGGGATGAATTCATGGCAATAAAGAAATTTAAGGTAACAAATACTAGAAGTAGGGGTAGAGGAAATTGTTAAATCAATCCCAGGAGCTTCAACATCTAGGGTTGCCTTTTTTACAGACTCTCTTGTAGCAGAACCTTCATCTAGTGATACAAGTGAATCTTCAGCGGACCCCAATGTCAATACTCAAACTGAAACCCCAAAAAGGACTAGAGTTTTTGTAAAAGAAGAGAATGCTAAAGCAAAGAAAAATGAAGAAATAGGGGAAGGGACACAAAAACATAAAATAGAAAAGGAAACCATGAGCCCTAGGAAAAGGAAAAATGAAGAGGGGAAGTCGCCTTCTACCACTACTCAAGCTGGTAAATCTGTTAAAAGACCTAAACATGCTAAATCCTCTAAAACAGTCGAGAAGACACCCCAAAGAATTAGCCATAGGCTGAGAAGAAAACCTAGGAAAATTAGACGTAATGAGCCTGGGATAAGAATTCAAATTGACTCTTCAAGGTCTGAGCACTCTACCCCTAGTGTAGAAGAAAGACAAGAAGAGGTGGCACACAATGAGGAAATGAGAGATGTATCTCCAAAGTAGCAGGGCCCAGTATTGGAGAAAGAGCATCTTCAAGAGGATATAGGTTTGATTGGCCTTATTGATTTAGTTGTTGCAATAGAGAAAATGACCAAGCAAGAACCAAGAAAGAAAAAAGAAAGAGAATTAGTTCAGAAAAAGCTCCCTGTTGAAAGACATAGACCTACTCATTTCGCATGGATGTCTATAGCTTTGGATTTATATAAGGATATGGTAGACAAAGAAGAAGAATGGAATAAAAAAAAACATAACTTGCAAAAAATAATTAGTTAGAAAGATGAAGAGATTGAGAAAAAAAATAGAAAAATTATTGCATTAAAAAATAAGGTGGATAATGTAGTAACCATGATACCACAGATTGTAGGATGCAGAACACCACCTCGAGTGTATGCCATGTATTTGAAAGAACTCAATCTCCCCTTCAAATTGTCAAAGATTATTTCAGACTTAGATCATTCTATTGAAACTCCTCAAGAGTTTTATCAGATGCATCAGTCCTCTCCTGTGACAACTAAAAATTTGCTTTGTCAGTTTTATCTTCACAATTATGTAGTTCCTAATGACAATGATTGGAATCCTTTTTTGTATATTGATTGTATTCATATCAAAACTCTCATGTCATGGATTCAGAATGAAAATAATTGGGGATGACAATTTAGAGCATATAGGGAAGAGGAACTTTGGATTCCCTTGTCCTTATGGGCTGAAGCTATAAATTCAAGGCGTCTCTACTTTGATTGGAAAAATATTTTATACAAACCTGAATGTAAATCTCAAATATTAACCCTAAGAGAAGAGATATTTCAAGAGTTTGAGCATATCATTTTTGCTAAAGGACAAACACTAATGGGATATTTGGCACAAAGATGGAACAATTTAATAGAGGAATTGCAGCAAGCAGAACCACATTCCCTCCAAAATTATTATGCAGAAGTTAGAAGAGAACCATTGTACATGCATCTGGGTTGATCAAAATAGAATAATTGGCTTCCTCTCATTTTTTAGCCACCAATGCTCCTATGGCCAATTCCAAATTACAAGTAGTATGGGAATGTTTTTGATGAAGTAGCAGAAAAAGCCAGATGAGACAAATTGGAGAAAAACAAAGGGTTCTACTAGAGTCTTGCTAATAAAGGATCAGGCCAGGTTATTCCTAGTGATTGTAGGTTGCAAGCTAAAATGTGAAACATTGTGCCTACTAGAGGACAAGCATGGAGATAGGTTGGGGTGAATGATGAGCTTAAATAATGGTTCAATTTTGTCTATGTTTTCTATACTTTTACTAGGTTTTTACAAGGATCTAGATATTTTTTACGTTAGACAGATCTGATACCAGGAGTAAACTGAGAGTGGGGGGGGTGAATCATTTTACTATCAAAAATCAGAACTATTGCATATCAAAGCCTTTAAACCGAAGCACAAAGGAACCAACACAATGAAGAATAAAACATGAAAGCACAGTACACACAACACCAATAATTATGACATGGAAAACCTGATAAAGGGAAAAACCACGATGGGAAACCCTACCCACAATTAGATAATACTTCTGCAGCAATATGTGAAATAATTACAATGGGGATTGTACCTGCAATCAGGCCAACAACCTAGAGCTCACTACTCATCAGAAAAGACAAGTCTCACTGACTTAAAAAACATCAAACTACAATCCAGAAAGAATGAAATGTGAAAGTAGCATCTCCTAATCCTTGATACAGTTCCGTTTAAGCACAAATGTCTGCCCTGCAACACCAAAAACCTTTTCTTGAATGATATATCACTTGTTCACACATAAACCTTCTTTTGATAGACATAATCATCGATCCCACATATGACATATTACATGAATAAGTCACCTATAAATATAGATCATCAATCATAAGAGAAGGTCAGTTAAACCCTAAACCCAAAAACCCATAATTACAAAAATTACATCACTGTACCACCAGACCAATATTATGATTTACATTACATAGCATTGACCTTATTCAAATATCCAAACAATTATATCTATTGGAAATTCCGTTAAGACCAAAATCCAACACGTTTCGCCAACCAATAGAAACCCTCAGTGCAATAACACACAAAGTCTAACCGGATCCAAATAGGACCACCATAACAGCACACCAGCCAATGTAAAGTCACCAAACACTCAGGAAACAATCAAGAAATACCTTCAACATGATAGAAATTGATTCCATAAGCTGGACCAAAATCATCTGATCAAAACATCAAATATCGCTAACCGATAAAGCTAACGATACCAAGAAATATCAATCGGGAACATAAGCAATAGTTACCGGAGCACCAAAACATGAACCAATAGAATATGGAAAGCATATAACCATCATGAATAAGCATCCAAAACCATATCCAAGGATCTGATCATACCAGATCAGAATCGAAGCCAAATCCAAGATAAACTCCAAGTCTAACCGGGATAGCAGAACCATATCCAACTGGGATACAGTGTTGACATCAATGACAACACTTAACCAAATCCAGCATATGCCAACAATCTCCCCTTTGGCCCTGATGGAAACACTGAATGTGGAAAACATCCAAGTGCCAAGGAATGCCAACGATCTCCCAAAAGCTGATCTGAAATGTATTTCCCCAAAGATTAACTAATTATCATATGAGCACCATCACTCCCACATATTTGACTATTTTTCACATGGATACCATCTCTCCCCCTTTGACATGAATGACAAAGTACGGATACCAAACCAAAACAATTGAACCGAACAACT
This sequence comes from Cryptomeria japonica, assembly GCF_030272615.1. Classification (NCBI taxonomy): domain Eukaryota; kingdom Viridiplantae; phylum Streptophyta; class Pinopsida; order Cupressales; family Cupressaceae; genus Cryptomeria; species Cryptomeria japonica. The sequence goes on along the minus strand of NC_081405.1, from coordinate 466,007,175 downwards.
GACTACTCCCCCTGAGTAGTAGCATCATCTCATCAATCCGGATCAAAGAAAATATATGATAAGCTTACCAAATTGATGCATTTCTACATCTCTAAGTCTCTTTGGGAGGGTTGGTAACCCCAAACTGATCTCTGAGATATTCAAAAGTATCTTTAGGAAATTATTTTGTTAGAATATCTACAATTTTCTCCTTAGTAGGCACATAAACCAATCTGACTTCCTTTGCTTCAACATATTTGATTTGGAATGAAATATCAGATTCTTTAACATATCGATAGCAGTAGTATTATCATAGTAAATAACAATAGGCTCATTATAACTTATCCTTATATCTTTGAACATCTATTTCATCCATAAAATCTAAGTACAGTTGGTTGCAGCAGCTACATATTCCACTTCAGTAGTAGATAATGAAGTACATGATTGTTTCTTACTAAGCCATGAAACAAATTTATTTCCAAGAAAGAATGCACCACTGGTAGCGCTCTTCAGGTCATCCACATCTCCTACCCAATAAGAGTCTGTATAGGCACATAGTCTGAAATCATCATTCTTTGGATACCATAACCCAAGGTTTGTTGTACCTGCCAAATATCTGAGTATCCTCTTGATAGCAATATCATGAGTTCCTCTAGGATCTGACTGAAATCTTGAAGCAATACAAACAACATTCATTATATCAGGTCTAGTCTGAGTTAAGTAAAACAATCCACCAATCATTGATTTGTATATACTTGGATTCACTTTAGGAGATTCATCATCCTTTAACAATTTGCAACCGGTTATCATAGGAGTACCGATAGGTTTAGAATTCTCAAGTCCAAATTTCTTAAGCAATTCCTTCACATACTTAGTTTGACAAATGAAAATAGCTTTATCATTCTGTGTAATCTGCAAACCTAAGAAAAATTTCATTTCACCAATCATAGACATTTCAAATTCATTCTTCATATCATCAGCAAATTTCATGCATAGGCTTTCTTCTCCTCCAAAACAGATATCATCCACAAAGACTTCAATAATTAGTATGTCATCATGCTCAATTTTAATGTAGACACCTAAAATTGTCCAATCTAATTAAATAAATATCTTTATTTATTTAATTATTTTAGCCTAATTCTTCTATTAATTAAATAAATCTTTATTTATTTAATTAATTCATTTATCCTCTTCTAGCCTTATTTCTAATTTAAATAAATACATTTATTTATTTAAATTATCCATTTTCCTAAATTAAATAAATATCTTATTTATTTAATTATCCCACTTCTTCTATTAATTAAATAAATCTTTATTTATTTAATTAATTCATTAGCCTTTTCTACCTATGGCACATGCCATTCATCTCTTAATTCCTACACTACCTACCCCTTTCATTATTTTATTATTTCCTCTACCTACCCTTTAATTATAGCCAACCTCCTTTTACACCTCTCAATCTTATCCCTTGATTTCATATAGTGTCTTCTATATAAGGAGATGCTTCCTTCATTATCAAACCCTAACTACTAGATCAATTTGACTACTTGGCATATGTGATCCTACTTGCAACCACATTTCGTTCTTTCTTGAGCTCTTGTGCACATAAAATCTGAGAGCAAATATATCAAGCAAGATCAATGGAGATAGGAAGAATGGAGATCCAAACCCTATTGGACATGTGATGGTATAATCTTTGTGATTTCATTTCATTTGCATTGTCTTAGGTAATCTTCATATGTTATGGTGGATCTTTGTTGTTGTTAGGCTAAGGTTTTGTGGTTGAATTCATTTAGCCTTTCAATATCATTATTATTGTTATCCATTTTCACCATATACATTTTGGCACGCCCGGTGGGACTCTTGTCCCTTTTGCATTTAACATTTTGTTGCAGATATTGTATTTTGAAGTTGCAGATCTGACATTTTCGACGATATTTTGGTATTTTTGCACCTGCATACTTTCAGATCGCGTTTTTGATTTTTTGTCGCATCTGTGACATCTGGAATCGCATCTATGTCCTTGACAATATTTTATTTTGCAGATTCTGAAAACCACGTCTGTGTTCCTCAGTCACGTTTGTGGTGTTTTTAGACATGTCTGTGTCCAAAAGTCGCGTTTGGGTTCTAGAGCTGCACCTGTGTCTCACAGAAGTGCATCTGCGTCAGAGAGACACGTCTGTGTCTGGGGTAACCACGTCTGTGTGCATTGATTTCATTTTTGGAGTTTTATTGATTTAGTTTTTGGTCATTTAATGTTTCAAATCTGGTTTATTTTGAGCTAACATTTTCAGATCTAGCTAACGAAATTGGTAAACCTTGTCTTGAAAGAAAAATTGTTTGGTTGAAGGCCCCTATTTCCACAAAGTCTTTTGGATTTAAAATTTACCTAACTTGTGTGCTTGCAGGAAGGGGTGATTATTTCAAACAATCCAAACTACTAACAAATCTTTGTTGCAGGTCCTTGGCAAGGGTTTTTGGATTTTTATTTGTGTGCTTTGTTTTCAATAGAATAGCAAACACTTCAATTGGTGCACTAAAATTGAATCATTGTCTTTTGTGTCTTGAGCAATAGGCTCTTTTTGTTTAATCTTTAGAGGGCCTGTCTTCCCGTGTGGTCATTAGGAATACTAGTGAGAAGAGAACGACCCAAGTGGTAGCAAAAGAAAAGCCATCTTCTTCCAAACCACTATAAATAACTGTATTCATGGTGAAAACTATGAATAACATGTGCTGATTAGTTCATACCGACACTATGTCTCCCCATAAACCCGTTTGATCAAATTTATTTGATCAGTTGTAGGGCGTAACCCCTACCGGCTGGGAGCCTTCTGTATTTATAGGGCTAAAAGTGTCACATGTATGTCCACACAAGCGGATGCCCTTACTAGCACCTTTTTGTTTTAGAAGCCCAAATCCTTCTAGTTGTTGGGGCAGGAGGTCGGACCTCTGGTAGCGGCCCACACACATACGATTCTTAGTAGAGATACAAAGTTCACCATAGGGAGTTTTCATGGGGACTGATGCTTGGCTAACCCGAGAAGTGATTGTCGAGGGTGGAGCCAATGAGGTCAAGCATCTAAGTATCCGCTCTGAATAGCATAGCCTCGGGGGTAAAATCCCATGTAGGATCAACAACTATTGTCTTGGCCAGCCATAAGAATTATGCTTGACTTATTTTAAACAATTAAACATTCAAGACCAAACAGCAAAACATTGTGTCTTTTGTGTCTTCAAGTGTATGCAAAACATTTATACATCAAACAACACACTTTTCTTGGAGTCATTTTGAGTCTAGACACTTGCAAACATTGGGTCTTCATCAACACTGTGTCCTCTTGTCACGACAAACAATCAAATAGTCAGATTTGGTCACAACAAAAATGACTTCACAGATTCGAAAAAATTGCACAAATTTTGCAGAAACGCGCCTATGTCAGACATAATAGCATCTGTGTTGTATAACTGCGTCTGTGAAGGGCAGAAACGCATTTGTGTTTCCAGAATCAACATTGCAATTTACAAAAAAAATCTCAGAAATGTGTCTGCGTTAAACAAGACCACGTCTATGTCAGGAAATCATGTCTGTGCAGTATACAGACACGTCTGTGTTCAGAATTCAAAAACTTTTATAGTCCAGCAAACAAACAATGTCAGTTTCAGAATTCTTGAGCTTCCTAGGTTGTTTCTCCAGGTTTTCATCTAGCATTCAACCTATCTTTGGGTCTCACACAGTCCATCATTGCTTTACACCTTACATTACATTTACATTTGTCTAAACTTGAGTCAAAAGGTCACTTGCTTGTCCTCATCATACTTTGTCAACACACTACATACAACAACATTTTGCTAAGTGGTCCCTCATCAAGGTCTATCACCTTTGGGTCTCATTTGGTCTTACTTAGAGTCAAGGTCAACTTACCTCATCAAGAGAAACTATCATCTCTTTGGAAGCCACACCTACTCTACTACATACATACTTGGTCTTACACTTTGGACATTGCAAGCACACTTCAGATTCATTTACATTCCATCCAACCCTTGGTCTTCCATACTTTTTCCATTTTCATCTAGTCTCACACATCTCGGTCAATACCTAGTTCATGGTTGAAACCCGTCTTCAAAAATCTAGGAGAGAAACTAAAGAGGCTCAAGAGTCCGCAAACATGAGTTCTTATGAGTATGACAATGATATCTTTTTCAATTCTGATCATACTACATTACCTGACATGGATGCCTATAGAAACATTCCAAATGTTGAGAGCATGGACACTACAAACAACAATGATACACACAATCATGATATGGACAACTTTTCAGTACATTCAGCAGATGTGGAAGAATCCATTATGGATCCCCGTTTCAATCGATTGGTTGAGGAAATAATGAGGAGGGATAGACAATAATTCTTACAAATGATGGCACAAAGTGGAGCCAAGATACCTCATGATTTTGACATGTCTCAAATAATGGAAAATCAACCTTTGCAACAACTTCACTCCAACATGGATCAAAGGAGGCCTAATAGTGGAGGCAATAGAAGATTACATCTTGTGCCTAAATCACCATCATCTTTGTTTCAAAAACCAGAGGTCCCACATACACATGGTCAAGCATATGTTACTCACCTTCGCAGACCATTATGGAAGTCTTATGCAGAGAAATATGCTCAATCACATATCAATGCTAAGGATCAACCACCAAAGCATTTGGATATTCAAAGGCATGCTCAAAATTTGGACACAAGAAAACCCTGTGTCAAATTTGGGGGCAACACATTAGAACAAACTCATGACATTCCTATAGAGTATGGTATACATGGACAAAGTAGATATTCTATTCCTCATCATGACTCTATACCAAGTGGTCCATATACACAACATCACTATAGACCTCCTCCATATGAACATGTGTATGATGAATACCATCCATATATGCAATATGTTCCTCCTCCACCTAGTGGTTTAGGCATGGGGTATGGTCCAAGAAGTCAGTCTCCACCTAAGAACAATTTGGAGCAACAAATCAGGGACTTACAAAAGAAAATGGAGGACATAAATACACCAAAGCCAACTTACACAATGAGAGACATATGTTCCTATCCATTTGACAAGAGCATTCCAATGCCTCCATTTCCTACACACTTTGTGACACCTAAGTTTGATAAGTATAGAGGCAAAGGGCATCCTAAGGCATATATAAGACAATGTTTCACAGCATGCATTGAGGTAGCAGCAGAAGAGACATATTTGATGAGATTATTCCCACAAAGCTTAGGTGATCAAGCTATGGAATGGTTCTCCCAACTTCCACCTGGAATTAAGTCATGGGGTGACTTAGCTGAGGCATTTATCCAAAATTTCTCATACAACATAGAGATAGACATATCAGTCACTACTTTGTGCAACACCAAGCAAAAGGATGGAGAATCTTTTTCATCATTTTTACAAAGATGGAGGAATCTAGCTAGCAGATGCTCTTGTGAAATTCCACAAAAACAAATGGTAGAAATGTTCACCCAAAATGTTAACAAAGACATTGGCTATGATCTAAGGAAGGCTTGTTTGTCCACCTTCAAGGACATCATTGAAAAAGGCTTAGCAACAGAGATGGTCCTAACTGAACAAGGAGTCATTAAGATATTCAAGGAAAACAAAGATGACTTTAAAGGAAAAGACAAGCCAAGATTTTGGAAAAAAAACAAGAACACAGTCAATGATGGTGTTGTTGATGCCAATACAGTGCGACCCAAATTCTTTTTTTCCAGATCAAATCAGGTGAATACTCAAACAACTTCTAAATCACGAAGAAAGTACACTCCATTGGGAGAACCACTTGAGTCAGTTTTCAAAAAGCTAGTGGTAAACAAAGTAATCACAGTTCCAGATTTTCCTCCATATGAACCAAAGGTTAAACCAAATTGGTGGAATGATGATGAGTATTGTGAGTTTCATAAGAGAAAAGGTCATAAAACAGGAAATTGTCACCGACTGAAGAACATCATTCAAGATCTCATTGATAGAGGTGACATTGAGATTGAAGGACACTCATCCAATCAAGAACATGAAATGTTTAAGGAACAATTCCCAAAGCATGACAAGGGAAAAGCTGTAGCCACAGATGACCAAACCAACTATACCAGAGCATCTTATAACTATGATTCAACCATCAATCACATCTCGATGGACAATTATGTCTCTACCATTATCATCAAGGACAAAACCCCTGAGAATTCTACCGAGAGACCCAAGATCATTTTGAAAGGCGTTGGATCTTCTTCTGAACCTACCTCTGAATGTCATGTTACAACCCGCCGAGGTAAATTCACTTTGCAAGGTGCTCCAACTAAAAACAATGCTTCCTCATCAACCAAGCCTGAGTATGACCTTGTAGAACAGTTAGGGAAGACACCTACGCTCATCTCCATACTTGAACTCTTGCGCATATCCCCCGCACATAAATCCATTCTTGACAAAATCTTGAGAGAAACTGTTGTTCCTACTGATCTAAATATGGACCAGTTTCAAGCCATGGTGGGATACCTTTCCATTTCCACTTCTCTCCTAGACTTGGGTCAACAAGAATTACAAAAGCCCTTACTAATTAGGGATGAAATATTAAGCCTTGAAAAGAAAAATCTAAAAGTCAAAAATAAAGAGAAGTCCTTTAGTCCAAATCAAAATCAAAAGCTATTGGACTCGAAAAAAATCAAGGTCAAGGATAAAAATCCTATGAAAGAAAAAGAGCAAGAGATGATCTCCCCTAATATCAAAATAACTGGGGGCAAAATTTCTAAAATTTCAAATCAAAAAGCATACTTGTTGATCCTAAGTCTCCATCATGCTATCCTACTTTCAATTCTTTTCACAATCATAAGCCTTTATCACTCATCCACTTGTTCTGTACATCCTTTCCCTTCTGGTGATACATCATGGACCTTTAATGGAGCTTACTCAAGGGACTTTGTTGTCAGGGATGCCCAAACTTCTTCAGGTGACACGCATACGGGCCTGTGTAGTCCACACATTAGTAATTCTACCTTAGTTCCTTTATCAAGGAAGACAATCACTCAAGCTACATGTCATTCACTCAAGGAACAATGCATTTACAATCATAAGATAAAGCCTCACACATTTGAGGTAGGGGACTTAGTTCTTAGAGAAAATCCTAAAAATCAGCAAGACAGAGAGAAGAAGGGCAAGTTCGAACCAAATTTGCTTGGTCCCTACATCATCACAGCAACATAACAACATGCAGCTTCGCAGGTTTTACACATAGCTCTTCAGAGTATCCCAATTCAAAAATACAAAAAAAAATCAAAAAAAATTCCAAAAATTCAAAATACAAAAAAATCATAAAAAACATAAAAATCATTACTTGGTGAAAACCTGGCAAACAGGCACCTTGTGACAACAAAAAAATCAAAAAAATCAAAAAAGTGAAGAGAAATAAATCTGTCCAACGGTGAAAACCACTTCGGTGGCACCCTGGGCAAGTACCATGGTGAAAACTAGGTCACTAGTGCCATGCGTAGAGACATTGCTCCTCTCTCCTTCAGGATTCACTTTTATCCTTTCACTTTGCACACACTCACAACCTATTCGTTCATAATAAACTTACCCATTCCCATCATGGCTTGTTATTGATCTACCCAAGATTGGTTAGCCATTCATAATAAACCTCCCTTTTCACCTCCCTTTCCATCCATAATAAATCAGATCCTATCTGTGGCTAAGGCAAATCCTATGTCTAGTGATGGGTGTGGAACTGAGAACATCACATGTTTTGAGGAGTACAGTTTCTTCCAGTTTTCTTCAGTCTATCTGTGCACAATCTGCAATAAAACAACACTTGCATCACAATCTACAATAAAGTTTCATCTTCTCCACAATAAAGTATCAGTTGCATGGATTCAGCCAATTTCAGATGAGACACAGCAACAACAATGGGCTTCAACAAAATCAAATCTTTCAACAAACTCAGACAACATATGGTTTTGTGCTATCTATCCTTTTTGTGAAAGTAAACATTGTGACCACAATCAAATAGACTTATACAAGTGACAAGAGACACTAAACTTGAGGACTACAGTGGATGTTGGTGTAGAGTCTTGGTTTTCTTTTGATTTTATCTTTTGGTGACATGTCTTTTAGCTTTTCCAGGATGTCTCTGACTAGAGATTCTATCTCCAGGATGTCTTTGACTAGAAAGGCGAGGATGGGGTATCGTCACCTATTTGCTATCTGTGGATTGTCTCTTAGTAATTCTATGACTTGTCCAAGGATATGAGGACACTGTGAGTCTAATATGAATTAGGGCATTCCTTGTTTGTGACTGTCTTATCTCCATGCAAATAGGTACAATGACTTTCTGGGTCGAACATATGCCTCGATTGTCATAACCTACTTGCCATAATAAAGCTCAATGATGATAACGCACAAGAAGCTCTTTCACTTTCATATCTTTTGCCTTCCATCCCCCTTTCTTGATTGACTTCCATCATCCTTCTCGAGTCTACATAGCCTGCTATCACATGACTGAGTATAATGACACACCAAAAACATTTGCATTTCATGTAGTTGCACCTGCATTACCACATATAAGCATTTCATACATACATATAGATATCACAACTGCATCACATCCTACACACAACACCTGTTAGCACAATTTACATTTGCATTATCATATTCATCTGCATTACATACATTCACATTTGCATCATGCATACACATATAAAACATAAAAGAACCAAAAAAAAAAAAAAAATTGCATTGCATCATATACATATTTGCATCCATATCATAAGCATCACATAAGAACATCTCATCACATAGGTACACATGCATATAGTTGCCGCAAAGATGAATCATCTCATATATATAATCATAAGTGTCATGATACAATGATGTCAAAATCATATGGCTACAATCACCCGAAGGTGTCTACATCAACATACAAAGTGGTACAAAATTGATACATAGGGAGCCCTCTACGGCTATGATGAACTCCCTCCCTCGGATTTGGCTGGCCTCGACAAAGTCTAAGCCTTGGAAGGACCCACCCCATGATCATCTCTCTTGTCCCCTCTGTCTCTTGAGCCTAGTTGTCTCATCCTCCTCCTCTCCTCCTCCTCCCCGATCCCCCAACTAATCCTCGTGTCACCCTATCCGGATAGAGGAACCCACTGATAACTCCTGCCAACACTGTTGGTAGTGCTAATCCTGTCCATGTCATGGTATCCCATGCCACATGTCCCACCCTCATCTCCAATCCTGGATCCTAAAACACTCATCTAAGGGCATCCCTGTCTCCGTCTTGATTGTACGGAATCAGCTCCCCATCGATCGGTATCCACAGAATCCTGTATACATCCTCCAAGGTGACTGTCATCTCACCCATCGGCAAATGAAACGTGCAAGTCTCAGAGTGCCACCTCTTTTCCAGTGCTATCAGCAATCCCATGTTCGCCCGAAACTCAGGTACATACAAAATATGTCTCAGACCCATAGCCTCAATAGTAGCTCTGTCCTCTAAGGTCAGCTCAGGTCGCAACCTCTGAGTCGATGGGAATCTCTCCCGTGACTCCAGCATAGGCAAATACTCCTATAGTCAAGCAAATCAATCATGTCAATCATAGTGGCATTCACTATTCATCACAAAATGCTACTTTTTATCTAAGTACATATGGTACACTATCCTAGTAACACTCACTGTTCATCACAAAGTGTTGCTTCTATCCTAGTGGTACTCCCTGTTCATCACAAAGTAATACGTGTTTGGCACTCCCTGTTCATCACAAAGTGTTGCACACATTTGCACTCCCTATTCATCACAAAGTGTTGTGCACATTTGCACTCCCTGTTCATCACAAAGTGCTACCCACATTTGCACTCATTGTTCATCAGAAAGTGCTGCTCATATTTGTACTCCATGTTCATCACAAAGTACTCTCTATGTCTTGGTACTCACTGTTCATCACAAAGTGCCTTGACCTATCCTAGTCTTCCCTAGAGGACCTGCTTGAGTGTATCCTCTCAGCAGCTTATCCAATCGACAGCGTATGTTCATCTCAGAACCGTCGATTTGACCTTGAAGACATAAACGCACCTTCATGACATAAACGCGCTTATAAACTGCATAAATGCGCCTGTTTTACATAGATGCGCCTAACACACACAGACGTGCCTATGCTCTGCATAAACGCGCCTGAAAGACACAAACGTGTCTACATAGCACAGACGTGCCTGCATAGCACAGACACGACCGCATTCTGCATAGACGCCTTTTCCCGCACAGACGCGCCTGGCACAAACACAGACGCGCCTAGCGAGCACAGACGCGCCTAGCACCAACGCAGACGCGCCTGGACATTTTTGACATTTGTTTGGACCCTATTATAAGCGCATTTATTACTCTACCTAGCATAAATTAATGACAACAATAAATGCATCAAAGTACAAGGAGGTTTTGTGGTACTTACCAGCTCTCTTGCATCTGCTAGTCTCTGAAATCAGCGAACACGATCAAATCTGTGCACCAATGCCATCATTGTTGACTGTTGTTGCTCTATTCTCTCTCTGCACTCTGATCTCTCAATGTGTGGATGACAATGAGGATGTTTTCCCCTTGTGGTCTATCTTATAGACTGCCCTAGCCCTGGCCCTAGCCCTAACCTAGTCTCCCGTGTCAGTCTTCTTTATCCCATGACTCTGTCACTTTATCTGGTCAATCCATTCTATCTCGTCTTTCTTATCGAGAGATTGTCTGCGATCTTTTCAAACATTTTTTCATCCAATCTCTCGAGGGGGCATATCATTCCCATCTTGGGGTAACTTTGTATCAGTTCATCTTATCTTCTTTGAAACAACGCGACAAGCCGCATTGTCTCAAAGAGGGGCAAAATGTAGACACCTAAAATTGTCCAACCTAATTAAATAAATATCTTTATTTATTTAATTATTTTAGCCTAATTCTTCTATTAATTAAATAAATCTTTATTTATTTAATTAATTCATTTATCCTCTTATAGCCTTATTTCTCATTTAAATAAATATATTTATTTATTTAAATTATCCCTTTTCCTAAATTAAATAAATATCTTATTTATTTAATTATCCCACTTCTTCTATTAATTAAATAAATCTTTATTTATTTAATTAATTCATTAGCCTTTTCTACCTATGACACATGTCATTCATCTCTTAATTCCTACACTACCTCCCCTTTCATTATTTTATTATTTCCTCTACCTACCCTCTAATCATAGCCGACCTCCTTTTACACCCCTCAATCTTATCCCTTGATTTCATATAGTGTCTTCTATATAAGGAGATGCCTCCTTCATTATCAAACCCTAACTACTTGATCAATTTGACTACTTGGCATATGTGATCCTACTTGCAACCACATTCCGTTCTTTGTTGAGCTCTTGTGCACATAAAATCTTAGAGCAAATATATCAAGCAAGATCAATGGAGATAGGAAGAATGGAGATCCAAACCCTATTGGACATGTGATGGTATAATCTTTGTAATTTCATTTGATTTGCATTGTCTTAGGTAATCTTCATATGTTATGGTGGATCTTTGTTGTTGTTAGGCTAGGGTTTTGTGGTTGAATTCATTTAGCCTTTCAATATCATTATTATTGTTATCCATTTTCACCATATACAGATATCATCCACAAAGACTTCAATAATTAGTATATCATCATGCTCAATTTTATAATATAGGTTACTGTCAGCATTACCTTTGCTAAAACCGAGCTTAGAAAGATATCTATCCAATCTAGCATACCATTCTCTAGGGGGCCATTTTAATCCATTCTGCTCACAAAAGTTGTTGAACTCACCGAATGTAAACTCACCGCCTTGATCTTATCTTAAGTATTTTATCTTCATTCCTATCTCAATCTCAACCATAGAATTGAAGATTCTAAATTTCTCAAGAGCTTCTGATTTTATTTTTTTAAATGCAACCCACATCATTGTAGAGTAGTCATCAATAAGTAACATAAAATATCTATCACCTTGAAAAAATTTAGTCCTTTCCAGTCCACGTAGATTAGTTTGAATAAGATCAAGAATTTCATTAGATTTATCATGTATGCTTCTAAAATAAGTTATGACTTTCTTACCAATTTGACATTCTCTACATACTGGATTATGAGGCTTGACAATCTTGGGCAAATCTTTGACAACCTATGTTGAACTGATCTTTACTATGCAATCAAAATTTACATGACGCGTCCTCTTATGCCATAACCAACTTTCATCAATCTGAGCAATCAAACAAGCTTTCTCACCAGAGTTCAAATGAAAAATGTTTCCTCTGGTTTAGGTTCCGAAAGCAATTTCCAATCCAGATCTATTGATGATCTTGCATTTTCCATCCTTGAATTGCAAATGAAATCCTCTATCCACCATCTGACCTACACTTAAAAGATTATGCTTCAAGCCTTCAACATAATAAGCATTATCAGTATTAGTCTTACCATCCAATGATATTGTTCGTTTGCCTTTGATCATACATGCCTTGTTGTCTCCAAATCTGACTAGTCGGCCATCAAACTCTTGTAGTGATAGAAATTTTCTCTTGTCATTGGTCATGTGATGTGAGCATCCACTGTCTATAACCCATCCATCCTTTTCTTCAATTTTAGCAGCTAAAGCCTTCTCCTTAGTATGAGTTGCTTCAATAACAGGTTTTGGAGAATCATCCTTGATAGCAATAAAGACCCAATCTTTACCGGAGCTTCCATTGTTGGTTCCACTTATAGGTTCATCATCATCATCATCAGTAATACCAAAATCATCATCACCAACATCATAGCATGATTTATCCTTATTCCTTCTAAATCTAGGTATGTTCTAATATTCTAGATTAGGCTTATAACTCTTCACAAATATTTCATGTTTCCTAGCAGCTCTTTCAGGGCATCTAGAAGCAAAATGACCAATCTTATTGCATGAAAAATATTTAAAAGGCACTTTTCCTTCATACTTACTTCCAACCGGTCCTTTAGGAATTCTTCTAGCAATCAGGGCTTCCAACTCTTCAAGTTCTTTGTCTTCCCTTTCAATATCCTCCAAATATTTAACATACAATTCCTTCCAATCTATCTTTTGCTTACCGAAGGTAGATTCTTTAAATGTAGTTTCAGTTTTAGTAGTACTCAGATCTCCAAGTTCCTCAAGTTCAAAAGAATTCAATTTCCCAAGTAATGTATCTCTGGTAATAGGGGTACTTGACATTGTTTGGAGTTCATTAATTGTAGTAGCCTTCATCTTATAAGCGGGAGGTAGAACTCTCAGAATCTTTGACACAACGTCATCCTCACTAATTGATCTATCACAATATTTGATTCCCATGACAACTTCATTTACTCTATCCATGAAAGAACTAATCTTCTCATCTTCTTCCATCTTCAAAGTTTCATATCTTATGTAGAAACCTTCAAGTTTTGCAATATTTACTACTTGATTTCCTTCATAAAGGGTTTCAAGCTTTGTTTGGATCTTCTTTGCATTCTCCAACTCTATGGCATTCAATAACTTTTCATCAAATAGGGCACTCAACAATTCTTCTTTTGCTCTAACATCATTTTCAGCTCTCTTTTGTTCATCACCAGGTTTCTGTGTTCCAGAATTAGGATCATGAGGTATATACCCTTTCTCCACTATCTCCCAAACTTCAACTCCAAGACATCTCAAATGAATCTTTATTCACTCCTTCCATATTTTATAATTTGTACCATCAAATCTAGGACTCTCCTTCTGATAGGGGTTGAATGTAGAACTAGATGCATTGCCATTGGATCACCTCAAGCGGTTAAGCTTCTGTGGAGAGGACCTTTCTCTAATACCGAGAGTAAACTAAGAGGGGGGGTGAATCAGTTTACTATCAGAAATCAAAACTATTGTATATCAAAACCTTTAAACCAGAGCACAAATAAACCAACACAATGAAGGATAAAACATGAAAGCACAGTGCACACAACACCAATATTTTTGATGTGGAAAACCTAGTAAAGGGAAAAACCATGGTGGGAGACCCTACCCACAATCAGATAATACTTTTGCAGTAGTATGTGAAAAAATTACAATGGGCATTGCACTTGCAATCAGACCAACAACCTAGACCTCACTGTTCATTAGAAAAGAGAAGTCTCACTGACTTACAAAACATCGGACTACAATCTGAAAAGAAATAACTGTGAAAGTAGCATTTCCTAATGCTTGATACAGCTCCGTATAAGCATCGATGTCTTCCCTGCAACACCAAAAACCTTGTACCAAATGATATATCACTTGTTCGCACATAAACCTTCCTTTGATAATGTAGACATAACCATCGATCTCATAGATGACATATTACATGAATAAGTCACCTATAAATACAGATCATCAACCTTATGACAAGGTCGGCTAAACCCTAAACCTAAGAACCCATAATTACAAAAATTACATCACACAATACCACCAGATCAATATTATGATTTACATTACATAGAATGGACCTAATTCAAATATCCAAACAATTTATCCACCATAAATTTCATTAGGACCAAAATCCAGCATGCTTCACCAACTGGTAGAAACCCTCGGTGCAATAACACAAAAAGTCTAATTGGATCCAAATAGGACCACCATAACAGCACACCAACAAATGCAAAGTCACCAAACACTTAGGACATGATCAAGAAGGACTTTAAGCATGATATAAACCAATTCCATAAGCCGGACCAAAATCATCTTATCAAAACATCAAATATCGCTAACCGGTAAAGCTAACCATGATAAACTTATAAGGTACTCAGAGGGGAGGGTGAATTAGTGCAAGGAGAAGAAATATGAATCTGATCACCAACTTAAACAACTTAAAACTTAACAAGCATAAGAGGAATATCACCACATAAGGTAATGCCCAATAAAAAAAATTCCACATAACACAAGATATTTATATGTGGAAACCCAAAAGTGAAAAACCGGTGGGAGTTAATACCCACAAGATTCACTATCTGCAGAATAGAAATCTTGATCGGTTGAGGTCTTACAAACATGCCCTGTTAGGAGTAGGCCTAGTTAGGAGTCACCTAGTTAAGGGATTTGAATTATGAGCTTCGTTAGGAGTTTTAACTTGTTAGGATCAACCTCGCAAGAGGATTTAACACTCTGATATAGAGCTACCCTGATAGAGGATTTACAAGTTAAGGTATGTTAGGACCTACCTAGTTAAGGT
Source organism: Cryptomeria japonica (assembly GCF_030272615.1). Lineage (NCBI taxonomy): Eukaryota > Viridiplantae > Streptophyta > Pinopsida > Cupressales > Cupressaceae > Cryptomeria > Cryptomeria japonica. The sequence goes on along the minus strand of NC_081405.1, from coordinate 465,991,954 downwards.
ATTTTTCTGTTGTAATTGTTAGGATAACAATAGTTCAAATGATCTTCATATAACACCTTTGTGTCTGATAAGATCCACTTCAGATCCTCAAAACTTCAACAACACATCAATACAGAGCTTCACTAATCACCGTACAATCAGAATCTCAATATTTGCCTTCGATCTCTTCAATATATGCATGTCCATCTCATAACCCATCACACTTTTTATAGACATTAACTTAGTTGGCTACAACCTTGGAATAATTTTTTAGGTTCAATTAATCTAGACAAAATAACATTTCACACCGAACTTATGTTGGCCACCGACATAAAAAATCAAAACATGTGTCATTTTACCGATTTAAGTGACTTTATCAGTACCGGTTAAGTGTTCATCAAAATACCTGCTTTGTACATCAAATCTTGCTTGTCCAGTTGAATCTGCTAGTGTGGTCATGAACATACCTCCAAATACCTATCTCCATCACTCTTGTAAAACCACATCATTCAACTCTTCACTAATCGCCTTTACTGGTTGCATGAATGCAACTATGTCTTTGTTTACCGGCTAAGAACCTATTTGTCGGTTCACTAGTAAATTGTCATATGTACCGGTTATACCTTACCAGTTGGCTTCCAAGACTTAGATGACTAACAAAAACATTGTTGCCATCAATGATAATACAAGACCTAGTCATCAAACATGAATCTCAATCTCTTCATCACATTCACCAATCAATCATTTATCATTTCAGTCAAATGCCAACAAACCGGTACAAAAAAATATCAACCGGAAACATAAGCGATAGTTACCAGAGCACCAAAACATGAACCAACAGAATATGGAAAGCATATAACCATCCTAAATAAGCATCCAAAACCGCATCAAAGGATGTAATCATACCGGATCATAATCGAAGCCAAAGCCAAGATAACTCCAAGTCTAACTAGGATAGGTCCAACCGAGATAGCAGAACCATATCCAACTGGGATACAGTGTTGACATCAATGAAAACAATTAACCAAATCTAGCATATGCCAACAATCTAAACCCTAAAACTCTATTAAAACAATGATCTTGTTATGATTTCATGAACTTGACAAAACGGCATGAACTTACCTTTATATATATTCCTTTTGGCTGAAATTTTGATTAATGATAGAATGGCCATGCTATGTGATTTATCCATATTAATCTTACATGTAGTTAGATAAATGTTATCATAACATGGAATAGATATATCTTTATTTGGTACACACTAATGGTATGATGCAGGTTTTAATAAAGAACAGGAAAAGGTCAAAGATTCACAACGTGTGAGTTCATGCTAGTTAGTTAGTTGAAGACAAAGTCTCAGTAGGATAAGTATTGAAGGAGTTAAAAGTTGGTTATCTACAAATCAAAGAGTGTAATTATGAGACTTTAGTGTTCATGCTTGTTAGAGAATAAATCTAGGAGGGATAGTTATGCTAGATTTTCTCCATAGTTGAAACAGCTTGATTGTTTCCTATTTGGAGTGTAACTCTCTGTCCTCTTTCTTATGTTGTAATAAATGGCATCATCCTAATGTTATGAGAGTGGACCTACCAGTAGTTAGAGTTATTTAGGATTTTCTTTATTATAAATAAGTTCAAATATCTCTTCTTAGGGATAGTGAACATCGGCTATTGTAATTTCTCAATCTTTTATTGTAGAATAGTTTTCAGCAAATACTATGATGTAACAAGTGTTTTCACATTAATAAGACCATGCTCCAGTTTGTAGTACTTATTTGAGTTTTGTGAATACTTGCTAAGGGGGCCCACTTAGTAGGAATTCCACCCTTTGTGTTCAGCAGTTATTTTCCTTCAGTATTTAGTTTATTGTCCTGGCAGTTGATTGTTCCTACAGCCACTAGAAATTATCCTATGATTATTCCTTTAACCAAGGCAGACAGAGTAGATTCATGCCTTCTTGCTATGGACCAAGTTACTATTTTTTTGAATTCAAGGTAGTTCCTATTCAAGCATTTCAGTTATTTACTTTGAGAAACATTTTCATCTTAGTAGAATGAGTACAATGAGGACTTTAGTGCATATACCTTGTTGACCCATTTCAAGTATACACCCCGGGTTGACAAAGAAATGAGCTTTCATGATGATCATATAACTACTTAGTATGGATGTCCAATCCCTAAGTCATGGTCTTAGAGTCTAGTTATTATAACCATTAAGAGAGACAAACAATAGATATTGGTGGACTCTTTTCATGTCTTGATATTTCTTGTTTTCATGCTTTGCCCTTTCATATTTTGTGATACTTCTTCATATTAGTGGATACATTATTATATTAATGATTATGATTCTATATTTATGGATACTTGATGATGTTAGGGTTTACTATTTGATGGACTTTGTGATTATACATTTCCTAGGTGATTAAGTTTGTGTTTATTACTTATGGTGTTATATATTGTGCTAACCCTAATTCTGATAATCTCATTGGATATGGATGATGGTTGTGTCATTTGATTATGTTATATTTATGATTATGATGTTTTACTATTTGCAAGTGTGTAAGGGATGATATCACATCACTCATCATGAGAATAATGTGATGTTATAATTCCCCTTCACTTGACTATGATGATTTGATATATATGTGTGTGTACATACACATACACATACACATACACATACACATACACATACCCATGCCCATACACACACATACACATACATATATATATATATATATATATATATATATATATATATATATATACTTGTAGATATATATAATATAATGTGGGAAATTTGATCTAGCGATTCGCAACATAGAAGGGAGAAACCACTAAATTTTCACTTGGGAAACATTACATTCAAAAGAGGAAAGGGAATCCACTAGATTCATAGACAAATCAAATAAGGATTGAATACTAAAAGGATTGAATTAATTTTGGTTTCCTCTTTTGTAAGTTGAAATGCTGATTTAGGGTAAAGTGTTGAAATTGAAGACAAAACTGAGAAAATTAATGAGATACAGGTTTGGGATTTTGTTGTGCACCTAGATATGAGTAATATAAGCTTATTCATATCTGCCCTATGAAAATGCCCCAAAAAAGCAAGGATCATGATGTGGCAACACATTCCTCCAAATTTTATTCACACCAAAAAGGGTTGTTTCATCTCTATGTGTGAAGCTTATTCTGAGAAGAACAACTACGCACTTGTTTCCTGCACACACAAAGAAGGGAAAAAAGGTTGGGAATAGGGTCTTGCCTTAGGTCAAACCCTGGTTTTGGAATTAACCATGAAATGAAATATTGCAAATACTAAAATAAAATGATGGAAGGATATACCTCAAATCTGTAATGAATGATAATGATGCTTTTCTTCTTGAATATAATCACTTATGTTGTATGAAATGGCATGAACATGACAAAACCCTAATCACACACACATGCTTGCAAATGAATGATGCAATGATTCTCCATAATTGATGAATGAAGAATGTACATCCTTGAAGACCTCTATAAATGCTTGATGATGAATACTTCATGCTTGAATTCTTGATTTCTTTATTATAATTCTCCCAATACCTGTCTTATTTCCAACTTATGCCCAAATGAGAGGGGAAGTCCTCCTTATATACTTGTGTGTCATCAAACATATTAATTTTCTAACATAGGTCGGCATGAAGAAAGGTTTCCCACTCAAATTTGAGATAGGGCCAAGAGTTTAAATTAGGGCCCAATTTAGGAGGACCAAGGTGCAACACCCTGGTCTTAACCCAATTTAGGGCTAGGACTAGGGGTCCAAACAAGGTAAAATGTGAAATAGATGCCATTATTGCATGATACAAGCATAAATGAGTCCAGATCAAGCGTGGGGATGAGAACACTAAGGCAAGGGCCCCAAATGTGGTCAAAATTACAAAGGGTGCAATTTTAGGATGCTATACACACACACACACACACACACACACACACACACACACACACACACACACACACACACACACACACACACACACACACACACATATACATATACATATACATACATACATGCATACATACATACATACATATGTGTGTGTGCACATGTTTTGTCCAATGTTGATGTTGTGCAGGAGTGCAGGTACTAGGAACCAACTCCACCTGGTTCCATAGGTTTGAGCATGCCTCCTTTCCCAGTGGTAGTTGATCGAAGGTGACACTAAGGCCCTACCACATCTCACCTTAGTTTGTTTATTTGGTTTTGTCTCTTGTCTTGATTGCATTATCTATAATCTAATCCTTGTCCAAGATGTGTGGTCTTGTGGATGGTTGTGTGAGTAGTTGTGCTTTATCCTTTTTATTCTATTTTATTTTACTTTATTTATTTAATATTTATTATGGGTTAAGGTTAAGTATTATTAATATCAATTTATTATATAAATTAAATGTTAAGTGGTATTAAATAATATGTGTCCAAATCAAGCGTGGGGATGAGAACACTAAGGCAAGGGCCCCAAATGTGGTCAAAATTACAAAGGGTGCAATTTTAGGATGCTATATATATATATATACACACACACATACATACATATACACATACACATACACATACACATACACATACACATATATGTATTAATTATGTGTATTTTGGTTAAGTGGTATTAAATAATATTTATATTTGTGTTTCCTATTTTCTAGGAGGAAATTAAGTGATGAGTTATAGTGTTTTTTTGGTGGCATTAAATATTTATAAACATAAAATAAACCTAAGTAGGATATTATGTTTATTGTAATGTAAGTTTGGATTATGTAATTTAATTTTTGGTTTGATTGGTTGAGGGGAAATTGGTTGTTTGTCATAGAAACACTAACTAGGGTGGTACAATTGCACACTTGGTAGGGTGGTACAATTTCACACTTGCTAGGGTGGTACAATTGTACGCACTTGCTAGGGTGGTACAATTTCACACCTAGTTTAGCACCCGCCTTGGCGCAGTTTGCATTTTGCATTGCATTTCCCCTTTAGCACTTAATTAATCAAATTAATTAGGTCTAAGGTCCTATTTCATCATCCTCCACATCATAAAGGTGGGCCCTTTCATTAAAGTGTGCCCCTTTTCATTTTATTCCTCCAATACATCATCTAATCAAAAACCCTAATTAGGCCTTCTTTTGAACTTGGGGGCTTGATTTCGGGGGTCAAAACATCTCGAAATCACCTGTAACTTCGGGATTCTCTCTAAAATCATCATATCTGACGGCCCTGAAAATTTAGTGAAAACTTGCGAGGACCATGGCGCCCGGAGTGCACACGGTCCCGGAAATTTTTCCCGAAATTTTAGGAGCGTGATCCAATCATAAAATAAAGCTTAACCCCAAGATATTGGCGGGAGATTCAATCTCTAGGTCGGCCAAAAGTTGAAATTAAGACCTAGGGTTTCATATATAAGAGCTCTCTTTCTTCATTTGAAAGGATCCAGATTTTTTGGTTTCAAGGGCCTTCTATGCAGCGAAAGAGCAGATCTTTAAGACTTCAACAACATTCAACATCCATCCATCAAGCATTCATCAATTTCATTCATCCATTTAGGGCTTTGAAGGCATTGAAGAGCAATAGGGGATCACCAACTGAAGATTGGCTTGTACCCCTCCCTTGGGGTTGGGTATGATTTCATGTTGTTTTCATGTCTTTGCATAAGCCTCATTATATCATTTTTATTCATGCTTTAGATCACTTTGCATCTTGATTTGGAGCATTTACATTATCATTTACAAGCAATTAGGGTTTACTTTCTAGGTTGCTCTAGTTTGCTTACTTGCATTTTAGGATCTTGCACACACACAAGGTCTGCACACACATTACTTTTTACAATACAACTTGGCTATTCGTGGAGGTGGAAATCACCAAATTGGGGGTTTGACTAAGGCAAAACCCTATATAGCCGCCCAACAACCCTTTTCAGATATAAGTGCAAGTTTCGGGATTCGGACGATGCCGCAAGTTGCAGATCCAACGGAAGCAGACGGAGACTGAACTTCACACCAAATTCCAGCCCAGAAAGCTAGGACAGGGGCGTGGGGCACCCTGGTCCTGCCAGGATAGGGGCACTGGGTGCCCTGGTCCTGCTAGGACAGAGACGCTGGGCGCCCTGGTCCTTCTGTCAGACAGCAAGTTTCAGCATTTCCGACATCTTTTCAGGTTGCAAAACAGCAGTTTCAGGAGCAGAATCAAGACAGTGGCACTCACGCCCCCGTTCTGAACATTTCCACTCAAATTTTAACCCCAAGTACACATCTGCATTCTCCTTTTATCCTTGTGTTTACAGCTTTTCATCACTTAAATCTCAATCTTGCAATCTTGTTACTAGTTCATACTTGCACTCTAGGGCTAGCAGTTGAACTTGCATCATTTTATCTATCATTTGCAACAAAGGAATAGAAATCCTAATAGGTAGCCCGTGGCTCTCTCTTCCACAAAAAGAAGTAGCCAATTGTGTGATACCTCTAGGCTCTTTCGTATTCCACAAGTGTGTGATTGAAAGTGAGATTAGGGCATGTTTGCTTAGTGTCACTTTTTCCCCCACACATTTTGGTGAACCCGACGTGAAATTCCAATCTTCTCTAATTCTGATTTATGTTTTCAAATTTGAGTATTTATGCTATTTCGAATTCAAATTTGTATTTACAAGTTTTAATTTCTTGCAAGATTCAAAAATCTAGAGGAAATTTTTGCTAAAACCCTAATTTTTCAATTCAAAGTTGAACTTGTGGATAGCTTAATTGGGATCAATAATTTCAAATCTGATTTAAGAACTCATTTGAATCATAAATTTAATTTTCTAAATCTACATTCTAAGTGCTTGCATTGGTTTAAATTAAACATTTCCTTCTATTTTGCATGTGTTATCATTTGAAAAAGGAAAATTGTTGTCATGATGCATTCATTTCATAGATGTGATAATGGGTTAGCTTCCCTTGTTTCAATTTTTCCTTCTCCTAAAGAACCTCCCCCCATCTATAACAACATTTTAGTGTCTAAAAGAGTTGCTTCCAATCCCTTTGAGACTCTCCCATGCTCTAAGGATGAAGACTTTAAGAGTGATCTTGACAATTCTCCTAAAATGTGCCCTCCCTATTTAGCTATCCTAGAGGAAGAGAATGATATCATAAACACCTTTCTTAATGTTACTTCATCTTCCTTACATGATGCCTCTCTAAGTGAAAAGGTATTGATGGACACTGACTTATTTTCTCCTAAAGTTGGTCCATTCAATGGGGGCATGTTGGTGCAACAAGAGGTTATGAACACTTCTTTCAAAGATCTCCTTCCTAAGCATGAATCTTTGGAGAAATATGTTCATGTTCCTCCTAAAAAACACTCCCTTCATGAGGATCCTTTTGTGCAAGAAGATGACATGATCCCTACATTTCCTAGTGATGGCATTTCCTTTTCCAACAAAATTCCAACTAGAGATGATGAATTAATGATAAATGCTTACCCTTCTCCTAAAGTTTGTCTTACCCATAAGCATCCCTTAGAGAAAGAAGATGAAATAATAAGAAATTTCCTTAATTCTCTCTCCCCTAAAGATCATATTTTGAGGAAAGAGGATGAGTTTGACACATCTATTGATGCTCTCCCTCCTAAGGATGAGGAATTAATAAACAATGTTATCTCCTCTCCCGAAATTGACAATACTTCAAACATTCCTTTCAACTACTTCACTATTTGGGATGAATCATTAGAAGAAGGTGTAGATTATTCTCTACCCCATGAGAGAACCCTAGCCAAAGGGGATGAAATCAAGATTGAAAACTCCCTTGATAGTTTCTCACCTTCCTTGAATCTCAATTATTCTCCCTCTCCTCAACTTGGTTCTACTCATAAGGATACCCTAGTTCAAAGCAAGATGGTTAACATCTCTTTCAAAGATCTCCCTCTCAAAAGTGAGACTTTAGAGAGTAATGTTGATCCTTCTCCTAGAGAGTTTATTCCCCATGTAGATCCTTTGATGATAGAGGATGATACGACCTTTCCTAGTATTACTTTTCCTACTAGAACATCAATGCCTACCCCTTGTCTCTCTCCTAAAATTGATTTAATCTGTGATAAGATTTTAGTGCAAGAGAAGACTATCAATAATTCTTCCAACACTTTTGTTCATTCCTCTAAACCATCCTCAATAAATTTGGTACATGTGAATGAAACACCTAACAAACCTCTCTTCACTATCCAAGGTGCTTGTCCTTCTCAAAATTCTCAACCTTTAAATAAGCCTATCTTAGTGGTTCAAGGTGGTTATGCTAATGATTCTTTTTGCACTCCTAAGAAACCTATTATTACTGTGCAAGGAGGTTATTCTACTAAGAGCCCTTATGAGTATGCTAAGCAATTAACTAGAGAGAGTTATCATGCGGTTGCCCATACTTATCATACTAGAAATAATAGGCAGCCTAATCCTCCTCCCGTTACTCCAGTTTCTCTTCCTAATCCTCAACCTATTCTTCCGCAAGCTCCACGTATTTCACAAATGCTTAGTAAGGACTATGATCTCATAGAACAACTTAAAGCTACCCCTGCTAAGATATCCCTTTGGGATTTGATCCAAACTTCTTCCGCTCATCATGGAATGTTACAAGATGCCTTGAAAGATTTGAATGTTCCTCCACCTAATACATCTAGTAATATAGTGTCTTTGGTTAACTCTGTGATGAATCCTAAAGCTCAAATTGTGTTTACTCAAGATGAGTTGCCTACTAGTGAAATTCAACATCAATATGATCCCTTGATGATTGTGGTTATCATAAATGACACTGCTATAAGACGAACACTGGTAGATAATGGCTCTGGCCTCAATGTGTGTAGCATTAATCTATTGCATAAGATGAATGTGGATACATCCCTTATTGAGCCTGACTCTCATCCCATTCGAGGCTTTGATAATGTGGCTAAGTCTTCATTAGGTATTATCACCTTACCCATCACAGTGGGACCTGTTACTTTGCCTACTCCTATCCTTGTTATGTCGAGAAATCTAACATACAACTTGTTATTAGGGAGACCTTGGATTCACAGTATGCAAGCTGTCCCCTCTACATTGCATAGACAAGTTAAATTTATTTATAATAATAAGACATATACCTTGATAGGTGATGCTAATTTTCAAGCTTGTTTGCAAACATCTACTTCCAAAAGGAGTTCTTCTAAGCCTTCCTCTTCTAGCGATGACTCGTTAAACAAGATACCTATGGATGAGTCTAAAGTTCCTGAAGAAGATTCTTCTCAACTTGAATTTACACACAAAAAGGCTTTTGATCTTGAGAAGGTTCTCGCAGAAGATGATTGGGGATCTCTTGATTTTAATCCCACCTTTGTAGGTGAGTATAGGGTTCCTCCTAGAGAGCTTAAAGTTAAAAAGAAGGAAGAAACTAAAGATCAATCAGTCTTACCTGAACTTATGAGCAATAATTTGGTGGCCGCTTCTCAAACTTCTTCTCCTCACACCTCTAATTCTAAAGAATTTGATTCTTTGTCTTATGAAAAACCACCTTTTCTTTCTGAAATGGCTAATCGTTATGGTCGTGGTTTTCATATTTTGGCTAAGAGTGGCTATAGTGGAAATGGTTGGGGTGCAAAGGAACAAGGAATTAAAGTTCCTTTAGAACATAACATGCATGAATACTCATGTGGACTTGGATATAATCTTTCTAAGCCCACCAAAGCATCTAAAAGACCATCTCTCAATGTGAATGCTATATTTAGTAGTGATGATGATCTCAATTCAACTAAATCATCTTCTACTTCTATCAACTCTCATTCCCCTCATAAGGAAATCTTGGCGATGAACAAATCTCTTTATGAATCCCCTCAAGTTTCTAAATCCACTTATGAATCTTTATCTCCTATTCATCATAAAGTCCTTTCCTCCAGGGATGAGGCTCTAATAAATTACACTCATCTCTCTTCTAAGATTTCTCGTAACTTTCCTTCTTCAATTTTTATCATTTTATACATGTTTTTTATCTCACTTATAGTTGAGCATTCAACATGTCATATTCAAATACCTCGTTCAATCTATCATGTCTTTAAATAACATTAATGGCTATTATGTTGCTCATCATTATGTGACATTGGTAGCTCATTTACTGGGGGCTCATTGTCATGCATGATGGTACAATCTCAAGTGCAATCATATTTTTGAAGCAACATAATAGCCTAATTTTTCTATGTTATCTCTTGGGGTAATAGTGTGGAAATATTGATCATCTTTTTGTTAGAATCCTCTTTTCCTAGATATGGGAGAAGATGTGTATTCTCTTTCTTATCCTACCCACTTCTTATGAGGAGCATTTTACATACACTAATGTCTTGCTTGCATGAACTCATGTGAGTATGTAGTACATTTTGCTTATGTCTAAATCTCTCCCTGGAAGATTGTGTAAGTCCTTCTCATTGACCTTATCCTTGGGAGGCAATGATCTTTTCTTATTTTTATCTAAGGATCCACTTTTTCCTATTTCGTGGATGGTGTGAACTTTATTACTTGATGTTATTCCTTGTATGCATTTGTTGTTGTTTGTTCAAGGATTCTCTCTTACAAGAGGTGTAATTCCTTGACTACAACCTCTTTTGCACTTGGTAAAATACATCCATAATGAATTCACTCTCCCAATTGGGTTAAAAAGAGCGTCATCCTTCATTAAGAATCACTTTCACCTCGCAAAAGAAGGAAGTATTGCATTCTTATTCTCTTCTTTGTCTTATTCTAGAAGATGTTATATTTGTCTAAGACAATTCCTCTCGAGGATAGGTGTCTTTTGTACAAAGATTTCTTCTCCTCTAAGGATCTCCTTTACACATACTACAAGATATCCCTTTTCAACTATCTTATCCTTGCTTAAAGAGTGCAAAACTCTCTTGCTTGGATCTATGACATTGTTGCATTTTTGGGGTATCTTCTTTTGTGATGAAGGTAGGTATCCTTGTTCTACTTTTTCTTATGATGTAAACATTACACTTTTTGAGCAATGGGTCATTCTCGGAACCAGAGCACAGACTCTTAGAGCGAGATGTCTCCATTTTTCTTTTATGCAAGGTGATTATTCTCGAAACCAGAGCACAGACTCTTAGAACGAGATGTCACGCTTTTGTACTATACATATACAGGTTGTAGCATACTCGAGCATAGACTCCTATGAGGTGCTTCTAACCTCCCTTACACACACATGCACGAGGTTGAGTGGAACTAGCGGCATAAGGCTAGACTTTCTCACTCTCCTCCCTTACATGGATCACCTAGACAGACTCTAGGGGCTAGTTTTCCATGTCCTTTTTCCCATGGATCACCTAGACAAGATCTAGGGGTGATAAGTCCGTGTTTTCTCTCTCACTATTCTTTTCATGGATCACCAATGTGTGTATTCATGCTTTTTTCCTTTCTTTGCTTCTCTTTGCATTTTGTTTCCATTTACATCCTTCATCTTGTGTTAGAGAACTCTCAAATCCTCACACTCTTTGTTGTGTTGGAATTGAGATTTAGTCCTCTTTCTTACCAAATGATTCTCCATTAGTTTTTGATCTCATATCAAATCTTCTTGTGAGCATTTGTTATCAATATTCTTTAACAATTCGAAGTGGTAAACATGATACCCTGTTTCAACTCACTAAAATTAGCAAGCTGAAACAGGGGGGGCATATAGCTACCCTCGAATTTTCATCACCTTCCTTAGTAAGCATTAGGTGATTTTGTGATCTAACATGTGGTTTTGTAGGTTGTGGTTCCTAACTGAGTACTGCAGATGCCGCTGGGGGCTTCGTCCGACAACTTATGGATATATCCTTTTTCAAATAATGTTTACTTTTCTATACTTTAGCTTGCATATGCACGTAGTGTTCATATGACCGCTAAAGTGGGGGTTAAATGTAGCGTCGTAAATTGTACGCACTTGCTAGGGTGGTACAATTTCACACCTAGTTTAGCACCCGCCTTGGCGCAGTTTGCATTTTGCATTGCATTTCCCCTTTAGCACTTAATTAATCAAATTAATTAGGTCTAAGGTCCTATTTCATCATCCTCCACATCATAAAGGTGGGCCCTTTCATTAAAGTGTGCCCCTTTTCATTTTATTCCTCCAATACATCATCTAATCAAAAACCCTAATTAGGCCTTCTTTTGAACTTGGGGGCTTGATTTTGGGGGTCAAAACATCTCGAAATCACCTGTAACTTCGGGATTCTCTCTAAAATCATCATATCTGACGGCCCTGAAAATTTGGTGAAAAGTTGTCGGGACCATGGCGCCCGGAGTGCACACGGTCCCGAACATTTTTCTCAAAATTTTAGGAGCGCGATCCAATCATAAAATAAAGCTTAACCCCAAGATATTGGCGGGAGATTCAATCTCTAGGTCGGCCAAAAGTTGAAATTAAGACCTAGGGTTTCATATATAAGAGCTCTCTTTCTTCATTTGAAAGGATCCAGATTTTTTGGTTTCAAGGGCCTTCTATGCAGCGAAAGAGCAGATCTTTAAGACTTCAACAACATTCAACATCCATCCATCAAGCATTCATCAATTTCATTCATCCATTTAGGGCTTTGAAGGCATTGAAGAGCAATAGGGGATCACCGACTGAAGATTGGCTTGTACCCCTCCCTTGGGGTTAGGTATGATTTCATGTTGTTTTCATGTCTTTGCATAAGCCTCATTATATCATTTGTATTCATGCTTTAGATCACTTTGCATCTTGATTTGGAGCATTTACATTATCATTTACAAGCAATTAGGGTTTACTTTCTAGGTTGCTCTAGTTTGCTTACTTGCATTTTAGGATCTTGCACACACACAAGGTCTGCACACACATTACTTTTTACAATACAACTTGGCTATTCGTGGAGGTGGAAATCACCAAAGCAGGGGTTTGACTAAGGCAAAACCCTATATAGCCACCCAAAAACCCTTTTCAGATATAAGTGCAAGTTTCGGGATTTGGACGATGCCGCAAGTTGCAGATCCAACGGAAGCAGACGGAGACTGAACTTCACACCAAATTCCATCCCAGAAAGCTAGTACAGGGGCGTGGGGTGCCCTGGTCCTGCCAGGAGAGGGACACTGGGCACCCTCGTCCCTGGGACAGAGGCGCTGGGCACCCTGGTCCCTGGGACAGGGGCGCTGGGCGCCCTGGTCCCTGGGACAGGGGCGCTGGGTGCCCTGGTCCTTCTGTCAGACAGCAAGTTTCAGCATTTCTGACAGCTTTTCAGATTGCAAAACAGCAGAATCAGGACAGTGGCGCCCACGCCCCCGTCTTGAACATTTCCACTCAAATTTTAACCCCAGGTACACATCTGCATTCTCCTTTTATCCTTGTGTTTACAGCTTTTCATCACTTAAATCTCAATCTTGCAATCTTGTTACTAGTTCATACTTGCACTCTAGGGCTAGCAGTTGAACTTGCATCATTTTATCTATCATTTGCAACAAAGGAATAGAAATCCTAATAGGTAGCCAATTGGCTCTCTCTTCCACAAAAAGAAGTAGCCAATTGTGTGATACCTCTAGGCTCTTTCGTATTCCACAAGTGTGTGATTGAAAGTGAGATTAGGGCATGTTTGCTTAGTGTCACTTTTTCCCCCACACATTTTGGTGAACCCGACGTGAAATTTCAATCTTCTCTAATTCTGATTTATGTTTTCAAATTTGAGTATTTATGCTATTTCGAATTCAAATTTGTATTTACAAGTTTTAATTTCTTGCAAGATTCAAAAATCTAGAGGAAATTTTTGCTAAAACCCTAATTTTTCAATTCAAAGTTGAACTTGTGTATAGCTTAATTGGGATCACTAATTTCAAATCTGATTTAAGAACTCATTTGAATCATAAATTTAATTTTCTAAATCTACATTCTAAGTGCTTGCATTGGTTTAAATTAAACATTTCCTTCTATTTTGCATGTGTTATCATTTGAAAAAGGAAAATTGTTGTCATGATGCATTCATTTCATAGATGTGATAATGGGTTAGCTTCCCTTGTTTCAATTTTTCCTTCTCCTAAAGAACCTCCCCCCATCTATAACAACATTTTAGTGTCTAAAAGAGTTGCTTCCAATCCCTTTGAGACTCTCCCATGCTCTAAGGATGAAGACTTTAAGAGTGATCTTGACAATTCTCCGAAAATGTGCCCTCCCTATTTAGCTATCCTAGAGGAAGAGAATGATATCATAAACACCTTTCTTAATGTTACTTCATCTTCCTTACATGATGCCTCTCTAAGTGAAAAGGTATTGATGGACACTGACTTATTTTCTCCTAAAGTTGGTCCTTTCAATGGGGGCATGTTGGTGCAACAAGAGGTTATGAACACTTCTTTCAAAGATCTCCTTCCTAAGCATGAATCTTTGGAGAAATATGTTCATGTTCCTCCTAAAAAACACTCCCTTCATGAGGATCCTTTTGTGCAAGAAGATGACATGATCCCTACATTTCCTAGTGATGGCATTTCCTTTTCCAACAAAATTCCAACTAGAGATGATGAATTAATGATAAATGCTTACCCTTCTCCTAAAGTTTGTCTTACCCATAAGCATCCCTTAGATGTGTTAGAATAAGCGTGGGCCTTTAGGTTCCATATGGTCAGGTGGTTGATGCTTTCTTCCATTGGAATTTTGATGATATGTTCATCAGCTTCATGGATGGACTGTCTTCTTCAATTGCTAGTTCCTTGGAATCAGGATGCAAGATGTATTGTCTTATGTAATTATTCATTCATGTAATTATAATATGTTTCCATTTATGCTCATTATGTAATAATAACACTCTCTTGAGAGAAAAATTTAATGTAAATCTAATGTAATAATGGTAATTAGGTGATTGTTTTATGAGTTTAGATAGTACGGTGTTGGTATTGTCTATCATTTATGAATGATTAGATTCATAGTGAGTAAGATGCTAGTAGTAATGCATAAAATGATATTTTATGATCTTGGTTTCATTTAATTATTTTATTTACTATGGTTATTTGATAATGTGAAAAGTAATCTTAGGAACATTTGGATTTGGGGATTTAAAATGAACCTAGTTCCTAGGAATAATCATGATGCTTAGTTCTTATATGATATCATTTCTATGTTAAGATTCATTTATTTATGTTAATGCATTATTTTATTTAATGGTTAGATTATATTTCATTCTTATTCTTTAGTATGTTGTAGTGTTGCATGGTAGCAATGTAGGGAACCCCCAAGAGGATTAGTTAGGAGAAATATTATCTTCCACATGTGAAAATGTTGTATTTAAACTCATGATGACTTAGTAATGTTATGCAATCTATTTTATTAAAAAAAATTATTGCTATGTTAATTTATTATTAGTTGTTGACCTTTGGGATTCCTTAGTGGGGTGTTACAGAAAAACAAGGGCATGCATCCTCAAGGAACATAGCATTTTTTCCCTTTTTTGTGAATATTTCACTTCTATAGTTTCTCAATTTTTTTCTTGATTACATTGTGAGAAATTGAATTTCATTTATATTTTGGTTTATTGAATCATTTTTAATAGAAAGTAATGATACTTATATACTTATATACTATGATATGATCAACAACAAATAAGTTGATAACAATGTTTGAGCTTGATAAATTCATGGTCCTAATGAGTTTAAGAGGTTTTTTGTTATAATCACTTGATCTGAGTCCAACATCATTTACTAAATATTTAAATGGATTAACAAAGTGGAGTTCACTCCCCAGCTTGAGTTACAAAGTCAAAATTCAGGGGCTATAACTTTAACAACATATAAGGTACAATGAATAAATCATCATGCTCACATAAGGTGAGTTCATAAGCTCATATGCATTTTTTTGCAAGGGTGAGGCCTAAAAAGATACTTGTTTCAAGAAACTTAGCCCCAAGATAGATTTACTTAGACAATACCTTGGTAACATTATAGTTCTTGTTGAGTAAAATATCATGCAGTTTTCATATAAAAACGCACAATATATTGTTGGTGAGAATGTGGTTTTGGCTCATTGACATGACTTAAGTTTACATAGTCCTAGGTCATACATAGCTGAAGTTTACTTATTCCTAGGTGGTATACACATGGCTTATGTAGTGGAAATGGGATTCACTAGCCTAAGCATGTAAACTAGGAATCAAACTCAATCCCATCAAATTTACATTGGAAAACAACCAATAACCCCAGGTAAAAACCCTTGGGAGAATTGGGTACAATGATTTATTGTTCTCTTTTTTATTTGATTGATTGGATAATGATTTAGATATGAAGATGCAAGAACTAGGTAAAATGATTCAAAAATGGTAATAATTGGCATTAACAAACAAATGCAGAACTAAGAATCAACAAAAGTATACACAACTAGAAAGGGGGTGCAGAGAGGAACCTGTTTGAAACTAAGGTCAAAATAGGTGGACACTATGGCTAAGCACCCTAGTCTTGATAGGTGTCCAAGTGAAAAATGGGAATCAAACTAATCTCAAGAGCTTCTAAATTGTCTTCTGGTAAACTTTCAGGCCAAAACACTTGGACTATGGCATTAGATGTCCTATGTTAGATAGACTATACCACTAGGCACCCTAGTCTTTGCCTTTTCTGATAAATTTTCCCCAATTTCCTCTATCTTTGTCTTCATTGTGCTCTTGTACCTTCCACTTGAGTCTGTAGCTTGTTTATGAGCCTGGGCATGCACAAAAGGAGAGGAAAACGATGTGGTTGTATAGTGGTATGCCTAAGTCAAATCTTGGGCTGGAATTAACCCTACATTAATGATAAAAAAGAGAGACTACCCCTAGTAGGGCGAAGGCCTAAATCTTAAATGAAATTATTGAATTGAAATGCTAACATGATATTATTATGTCTTTGATTAATGATGCAATTCTCTTAGGATAAGTCCTCAAAGTGTTGATGTAATAACATGATAAATCATCACAAAATCCATCATGAAAACATAATTGAAGATTTCTTATTGTAGCTTGATGTTCCTTGTACTTAATTTTCTCTTAAAAGAGTTAGGAATGCTTGAGAATGAAAAAAAAATTGATGACAAAATGAATTAGGGATGATGTCTTACATAGGGTTCTCAAGGTATTTTTACTTTTCGGCTGACTTACAATGGTCATATTCCAACCTTGAGGAAAAATCTGAAAATGTCAAGGATAACACATTTATCTCCAAAAATTTCAACCAAAAAGCATCAGACTATGTGGCTAACCAACAAAATTAGCCTAAATTTTAAGGGAAGTGAAATAATAGGACCCTACTATTGGATCTATAATTTATATTAGGATTGAGAAAATCTAAGTGGGGGGGAAAAATGATTTGAAATTTAAAATGAGATAAAATCCAAATATATTTAAAATGATATAGAAGAAAGGGAACAGTTAAAATAAAGGCCCAATTAGGAATGTGTTGAAGATTTAAAATAGGATAGGACTCATATTATTGAATTGAAGATTAATTTAAGGCAAGAAATGGTCCCAAAAATGCTTAGAGGAATGGGAAAACTAAAATAAGTGCTAAGGAGAGTGTGAAATTGGACTCATAATTAAACGAGTATAATTTATGACACTACATTTAGCCCCCACTTTAGCAAGAGTACGAACTTACACTCATACAAGGTAAAGTAGAAATAAAGATATAGAGCATCTGAGAGCAATAAAAGCTAGGAATAGGATGACACTAAGTCTAGGAGATGATCAATCCCCTAAGCTACGATCCTATCAATCCATGTAGAAACCTTCAAATATATCAAAGAAAATGACTTTAGTATTAAAGCAAACAAAAGGTTCCAAGTCAACTAGTTCAAGAGACCTCGATGTCAAAATTTCTCAACTGCTAATATCATTATCAACATGTTATTGCAAGAGCACAAGTGGACATATAAAGAGAGGATGTACACCAATTGATAGGAGAGGAGATATGGCTTCTAGGTCTAGTAAGGAGTTGCTTACTATGAGCCATATGAGAAGAGAGAAAGAGAAGAGAAATGATTTCTTGGTCTACTATGGAGCGTCTTACTATGAGTCATGTTAGCCAAAAGAGATATTAAAAATTAAAACCTCAATTTGACCAAAAGAGAACAAAATGGGTATTGCAGTGTAGATTAACACAAAGGTTACCAAACAAAACCCTTTGTTTGTAAGGTAATCTGAAAAATTGACTACAAATGGATACTACAGAATGCACCAAGTATAAATATTACCAAACGAAACACTCTATTTTCAAAACAACCCAAAAAATTGACTACAAAATGGGTGTTGTAGTGTGCAAAAAACACAAACAACAAGGAGGCCTCATATGCCCCCCCTTAAGATGTCAAAATATTGCCATGTTGATATCTTAAGGAAGATAGAGATCCATATCAAGGATAAACACCTTTACCACCAACGAGACATCTTAAACAAATATGCATGTGTTCCAAGCTAGGAAGAAAGATCATTGTAAGGGATGTGTTTCTTTAAGAAAGGAAGAGATAGTTGTAAAAGAGATGTCTTGCCACAAGTGTAAAGGGATTTGTTTATAGGATACATGAATATCAAGGAGGGATGAAGATATATTTTACTAAATATATCTACCTCTAAAAAAGAGAGATCTTTAATAAAGATGACATCGACTAAAAGGGAAAAGAGATAAAGAATATGCACCTTTATAATTGCTAGGAAAGGAGATTCTTGATGAAGGATTAAACACTTTCTATTACCAAGGAGATATGATTTAAAAATATATATTCTTTCAATCAAGGTAGAGGTCCTCAATCATATGCAAAAAAAGGAAAACCACCACAAAAGATGCAACTCAACAAGGGGAAAGTGGATCCTTAGGAACGAGGAACAATTGAGAAACTATTCTTGTCTCCCAACATAGAGATAAGAATAAATAAGCTAATATGTTGATACACAAGTATGATTGCACTTGAAATTATAATGAGCCCCCAAAAGATAAGCTAGCAATGTGACATATTGAGGAGAAACATAATAGAAACTTAAATGTTATTAAGAATGGAGATGACAAAGGTGCCACTTATTGTTATTTGTCATTTGAATAATACCAAATTCAATAAATTGTTGAATTTTAGTCTTCAAAGCTTGACATTCATTTTTCGAATGAGCATACATGTATGGTACACACAAATAAAATAATTATCAAGATCTTGTCTATATTTTCTCCTTTGTTTGGGACAAGGAAGAGGAATCAATTTGTCTTGAAGAAGGTCGAATGAAATATTCTCTTGTTTAAATGAAATGTTATGAGAAAAAGATATGGATGTACTAGACAATGGAGGAGGGGATGCTAACAAAGGAGGAGGTTGGAAACCTAAAACCTCTTTGTAAAATTGTGATGTAGATTTCTCATTATAATGGTGAAAAATGAGTATTCACTAGTTTATCTATGTAAACAAGGAATCAACCCATTCCAATTACCATTACATTAAACTGAATGAAATCAATAGATTTAAACCTAACTATTTGAAAAGGGTTGAATACTAATTGAATTTTGTTCCTCTTTGATTGAGTTGAAAATGATCTATAGAAATGATGTGACTTGAATGCAAGATCTAGGATCAATGACGTAAAATTTGTTGGCAATTGACACTCATTTGGCTTAGTTGTGTTGTCATTGATGGCAACACACACCATTTTGGGTTGGTCACTTAACCGGTACTCACCGGTATGCAATGTTTGGCAACTGACATTCAGTGATCCGGCACACAAGGAATTGGCACCGATAGGAAAGGGAAACCGGCAAACTAGGAACCGGTATATTAGGCTAACACAGGAAATTGATCCGGCAGGTCTACACGGCAACGATCAAAGGCATCGGTCTTGAAGTTTAATGAATTTATTTTTGCTTAGGATGACATGTAAATAAATTGTAATATCATTGTAAGCTGACATAAGGCATTTATGTTTGTGTTTGGGAAGGGTATTTAAGTTGGTCCAGTTAGGTTATTTTAGTGATACATAAGAAGGTAATGGAATATAGTAATGTGATGTTGTGTGAGCAATCTTGATCGACAGAATGCAAATGTAATATTTTGTAGTCAGTCTTGGATTTTGGTTTTAGAGGTTTGCGAAGCGAAGCAAGATACCGGTAAGGAAGGATACAATGTAAATTGGTACAAATTGTGCTTTAACCAGAACTCATCCAGCATAAGAGTTCAGAATTTTGTGTGTAACTCAATATGTGGTGTTTGTAGTCAATGAGGCTCCTTTTGTGATAAGCAATGTGCTATAGGCTATTGGCCTTCCTACATGTGCAAGCCCCTATTGTAATATTTATTAATTTGGCTAGTGGATAGATATTGTGGGTCTCCAATCCCACCGTGGTTTTTCATCTTTGAGGTTTTCCATGTATAAACTTGTGTTGTGGTGTATGCTCTTGTTGTTGTTATATTCTATATTCTTTTATGGTTACTAGTTACTAAACTATATTGTAAATAAGGTTAAAATTGATTATACCAGTAGAAGATTCACTCCCCCCCCTCCCCTCTCAGTGTTCTTGCATTCCAACAATTAATAATAATCAGCATGTACAAATAGTCTCAAATCAGATATGTAGAAAAAATGTACAAATTTGGAAACAGGAAGCAGAGAGGAACTTGTCTCTAAAATCTAAAAGTGTGGGACAATTGTGCTTGGACGCCCTTGTCCAGGTGCTCAAATGCAAACAACAAAAATATTTTCAAGATTGGGATATTGTTCAAAATATTTCCCTAAATTTTTGTTAGAAAAGAGTCAGACAGTGGTGCTTGGGAAACCTTGTCCTCCACTTTCTGCCTCTACAAAAGCTAGTTATGTGTGCCTTTGTCTTCTCTTCCTGAATCTATACATTTTTCTCTAGATCTTGCCACTGGCATGTACAAAAGAGGAAAATGGTGTTATTTTATAAGGGTTTGCATGGGTCAAACCCCAAATTGGAATTAACCCTTGAGTGAAATTAAAAGGAAAGCTATGAAGTAAAATATCGAATGTTATACCTCAAGCTTGTTCTAGTTCATGATGGTTGATGATGCAATGCTCTTTGAATATTATCATGTGTTGATGAAATAACATGACATGACATGACAAGACACAAATTAATTAATCATAATCATGCTTACATGAATATATTTGTAACTTGTTGCTCCATAATGCTTAGATCTAAAGAATGCTTGAAGGTATTGTAGGATGAAATGTCACCTTGATGTTTGAATACACAAATGAGAGATGGATTGTGGAATGGATGAATGAATGGATATAAAAATAAATTGAAAGGATGATCTTATAAAGGGTTCTTAAGGTACTTTAAAAATGAGGCTGACCTCCAATAGTCATATTGATATATCGGGATTGGGAACCAACTGGCAAGAACTGTGCACTAACATATCCAAAATTGGGCCCAAATTAAGGGGACAAGGATGACCAAATGCCCTTGTCAAGAACAAGGGTTTTCACCCTTGTGCACCCAAAACAAGGTGAAACAAGTGTGAAACAGGTGCATTTGGTCCTAGAACAAGGGTTCAAATCACTACACAATGAGATGACTTTTGTTTTGCAATATAAAGGCCATTAATACACTTGATGAAGAGCTAGGAGAAAACACACTAAGGTAAGAGCACAAAAAGTACTGTAAAATTCTAAAGGTTTATAATTTATGACGCTACATTTTAGCCCCCACTTTAGCAAGAGTATGAGCCTACGTGAAAACTCGCAATAAATGAAAAGAGACAGAGATAGAGGCACACAGAGATAGAGACAAAGAGAGACAAAGAGGGATGAACAAATGATAGCAAGGTTACAAAGAGGATAAGACATCACTAGATTAAAGGGAACAAGTCTCCAAGCTTAGGAAATTAACTCACACAATCACATACAAGGACACACAAAACAAAGCAAAAACAAAAAAGGCAAAAAGACAAAGACAAAAGACACACAAAAAGGGTTAGTACTCAAGACAAAGGCTCCAAGTCAACTAGTTGAAGCGTCCTTGATAATCAAAATGTCTCAGCCACTAATATCATTCTTGGAATGTTATTGGAAGAGCACCAGTGGTCATATTAAAAGAAAAATAGCATACATCACATGATGAGACAAGAAACCATGATCCAATGACTAGCAAAGTGTGTTATGTTATGGGTTCATAGGAAAGGAGAAAGGAAACATGGATTCCATGAGCTAGCAAGTTGTGTTATGCTAGGTGATCCATGAAAGCACCAATTCTATGGGACACATTGTGTTATGTGGTGTGATTTGTGTGAAAGGGAAAGGAAGAGTCAAATAGTCTAGCAAGGTGTGCTATGCTAGTCAACTCATCTTGATGAAAAGAAAGGAAATTTCTAAGAAAAAATTTATTTTTAGAAGGCAATTGATCAGTACAAATTGAATAAGGAAATTTAAAAGGTCGAGAAAGTTGTGTTATTCTATTCAATTTAACCTATAAAAGAAAGGATGTGTTATTGGTACAATGCAACAAGGATGACCAAACAAAACATGTTTTTTTAAGGAAATTCGCAAAAAAAAAATTATAAATGAGCAACAAGGAGGTTGCATATATGTCCCCCCCCCCTGCCCCCCTTAAGATGTCAATGTAGCCCTATGTTGATGTCTTAAGGTAGAAATAAAACAAAAGGATAAACACTTTCATCACCAAGGAGATACTCTTTAGGAAAAAATGAACATACACTCCAAGCTAAAGAGGGCATAGCTCTTTGAATCAAGGAAGAGATAGTTCTATAAGAGATTTCTTGCAACAAATATAAAGGGGTCCTTTTGAGAGATACAAAATAAAAGGAGGGAGAGATATTTGTTCCAAAGACATCTACCTCCAAGAGGAGATCTTTTAACAAAAAAATCATTGACCAAGGAGAAACAGAGACAAGGATGCACTTTGAACACCTAGGAGATTCCATGTATGAATATTCTTTCAAGAAAAGAAGTCTAAAACCAAGTATACACACCTCCAATCAAGGGTAAAATCCATATAAAGGATAAACAATTCTATACAAGAAATGAGATTCATATAAAATATGCTACTCACTAAAGGAAAAATGAATCCTTGAAAAGAGAGAATATAAAAATATACTATCCTTGCCCCTAAAGCATGGAGACAAGAATAATAAGGCTATTATGTTGCCAACCAAGTATAATTGCACATGAAATTGTACCACCATGAATGAAAAAGATCCCCCAAGAGGTAAGCTACTAATTTCATATAGTGAGGAGCAACACAATAGGAAAAGGGAATGCTAATGCACTACTTTCATATATGTATTGAGACAAAGCATGCGATCCAATGTAATATGAATAAGAGCTCTATGATGTAAATCCTGAACAAATTCTTTGAAAGCTCTATAATCAGCAAGAGAATGAGAATGATTGTTATGAAATAGAAAAAATGTATTGATATCACCTTTCTTATGACTTTTTTGTAGTTTCTACAAGAGAACTTAAGATTCTTGTCATCTTTAAGTCTCCAAAAGATTCTTTGTTCAATTTTCAAGTGATCATTAGCAAAAATAGGTTTTATCTCTTATGGTATGAATGGATAAGGAAGGGGGAGGATTTTCATCATGGACCTCTTTGAAATTCACTTTGTAAGTACATCTTGAAGGTCCACCTGGATGAATGGATGAAGGGGGATCAATCTTACTAGGGACATTCTTATTCCTTGTTGGAATCACCATTGCCATTACACCAAAAGCTCAAACTATCAGTGAATAGGCATGTGGCCAGAGTTAAGGATCCATGGGAGGTGGGAGAAAGCCATGACATGAATCCACAGCAGGCACTGACCCACCTAATGGCCAACAATCCCCCCTCATCGACTACTGAGGATTCTAGGGGCAACTCCAAGGATTCAAACCCGTGACCTGGTGCTCTGATACTATTTGTTGGAATCATTGATGTCGTTACACCAAAAACTCTAACTATCAGTGAACGCACGTGCGGCTAGAATTAAGGATCCACAGGAGACGAGAGAAATCCATGTCATGAATCCACATGAGGCGTTGACCCGTCGAACAACCAACAATTCCTATCAACATTATTAATGTCCACTTTGTTAGGTTGGGAAGAAGTATTTTCATCATCTAAAACTTCATCTTTACTCAATGTTATGTGAGGGGATATATCATGAACAAAATACATTACATCATCTTGTCTAAAAATATGTTGATGATTAAGATAAGCTCTTGGAGAATAAGAAAGATGTAGAGTGATAGATGTAATACCCTAAAAATGGTCATCTAAACCATGCGCCCCTAATCTTGACAACATCACCAAGGTCCTAACCAAAGGCAATTAAATAAATCTTGAGCACACAATTAATTCTTTAATCATCAAATGTCACATGGCAAAATTAATCAACCAATATTAATTAAATATTTATTTAATTAATTAAATCATTCCAACTAAATCATTTTAAATAATTATCTTATTTATTTTATTGAATATCCTCGCATATTTAATTAAATAAATCAATTGAGCACAAATCTTCAAAAATGGAAATAAATCAAAAAAGGAATTAATTGACCAAGAAAGAATTAAAAATTTGAGAAAAGAAATCAATTGGTGATAATCTTGAAAAACAAATTAAAAATTGATAAATAATCTCAAAGAAAGCAATTAAACAATTAAATCTTAAAATTGAATGAAATAGAGAATAAATCAATTTTTCCTGATTTTAATCTTAAATTTGGTTCAATTTCCTTTAAAACTGAGAAAAGCATCCAATCACATCAATTCACCTAGATTGTGCTTCCTCTTGGAAATTCTTGACCGCTCATCATCATTTGATCTCAGCCTTTGGTTTCTTTCTAAATTTTCTATAAATTCAGGCTCTCATCTCTCATCCTAGAGGCTGGAAAATATATTGTTATTATACTATTTTTGCTCTAGGTTCATTGATATATTGCATATTAATTATTTCACATTGATTACATCATTTAGCTTAATATTGCAAGAATCTTGTTAGATTAATACTGCATCCATCTAGCATTCATCATGTTCATATAGATAAAATCCTTCATCTTGATGTTGTCTAGTCACTAGTATTGCTTATAATCTGAGAGCAATCATATACTCGCATCTTTTAGAAGGCAATGGGTCGGTTTGTTATGGTTTATTATTCATTGATTATATCTGATTTACCATGCATGTAATGACTTGATTGAAGTGTTGTGCTCACAGATAGAGGTCTACTTTTCACACACACAATAGATATAGTAAGATTAACATGTTTACCTTGTCCCTCTTTCACCAAAGTATCTTTGTGAGGAGTATTCATCATTACTCTTTCAATGTTGCATCTCCATTGGAGAGATCATTCCATTAACTTCTTTAAAAATGTCATTATATAGCAACATGAAATATGTATCAAAGCTTTGAGAAATGAATTAAATATAGGAAAAACCTTTCAAACCCTCATGATACAATAAATTAAAGTTGTATGAATGAATGCAAACAACATGAAGTGAAACAGACTATTATCCAACACATGATTTTGGTAAATAGAGTTGATAGGTAATGTAATCACATGTGAAATAGAAAACCAATCAAATTTTTAAAATTCCTTTATGAAAAATTAGATCTAAAAATACCCAATCAAAAATATGCAAAATGTTTTTGATTACAGAACAAATAGGTTTTTAAGGGATCTGAAACCCTTTAACAAATTTTGGTATAGAAGCACCCCATCAAACCCTTCATGATGATAAGTCAGACTCTTAGAAGGAAGGCTAAGGCATTAAATATGTCTTTAGGATGTTTTGTATAGGTTTTCAATCATGCATTGTGTGTTTGTAATAAGGAACCCCATCTTGTGAGCCAAACTCCTATTTTGGCATTTCTATGAGCCAATTAGGATTTTTGGACAATAGGGGATTAGATGTGTTGATTTCATGTGTATTAAGATGTTTTAGGAGGGGTTTAACTTGACCCAAGGCTTAGGAGGCAAAAGATGACATTTTGACAACTTTTGCAAAAGTTGTCATGAGCAACTTTTGTGCACTTTTTGCATTTTTGATATTTCAAACTCATCCAACGGCTCTAACCTCTTGTTTTTTTATTGAGAGTAGTTGTAGAGAAGTATTTTAACCTTGTGGATCCAATTCCCAAGGAGTTATTGTACCAAGGAGAATTTGAGGCCTACAAACTAATAAAAATCTGAGTTTTTCTTGCATTTCTGAAGTTTTTGTTTGTGGTACGGTTTTGTACAGATTGGTACCCATTCCCAATGATGTAAATATGTTGAAGGGGAGAGTTAAAAAAAATTTGGTTTTGATCTGAAGTATTGATTGTACGTTTTGCTCATGTTATTCAAGTTTTGTTGTAGCTACCTGAAAAACTAGGGTTTACCTTGATTTTTCATTCTTCCATGGCCATATCTTGCACTTCACCAGTTTGAGACTCATGGGATTTGGTGGAAGGCAAGTATGGTCATTTTATTCTAGGACTCCAAGAGGGTTTTTCAGGGAAAGAAAGGAAGAAGTGTGTTTGGGATGATCTTAGGTAGACATCTCTATGTGGCTACCTAGACCTTGAACAGATAGATCACCTTTGTGTGCAAATGGCGATGATTCCAAGCGTGTAACTCTGGAATCCCTCATTATTTAGGGTCCCCCAAATTCCCAAGGGGTTTTAGTTAACCGGTTCACTCATCTGAGCATAGTTTCTTCACAAAAGAGGCCTAATTAGCCCTATAAGACACATCCTACCAGCAAAGACCCTTATTTTGCAAACCTTGATCCTTACTTTTATGGATTTGTGTAACTTTCAAAAGGGTGTCTAAATCTATAATTTTTTTGCCAAGGTGTTTGATAGAATATGGACTTAAGTTCCCTTTACCCACTAAATAGGGTTACAAGCCACTAGGCCTAATTGGGTGAGTTTCTTAAGGAATGGGCATGAAAGCTTGCAACCAGTACTTTGTTTGACCTTGATGAGTCTTGTATGACCTAAAACTGGTATGAAATAGAAGGGTAACCCTTATAGGTATCATGGAGTGTGTTGTAGCAAGATATCCCTATTGTGTAGGCATGGCTCTTGGAGATTGTGAGAAGTTATACCTAATGTTGTAGAGCCTTATCTTGATAGGTTCCCATTCTTGGTTTGAGGGGTCGATGTCATACATTTGGAAGTGTTTGGCAGGTTTCAAGGAGGGCTCTGCATCAAGTGGTATCAGAGCTAGTAACAGCTTTGGTAAGAAGACAGACAATTGAGAGATGTCAGAAGGACAAGAGGAAGAGGTCCCTAGAGGACCAATCACCAACATGGAATTGGCAAATATTGTGAGAGAGAAGGCCACTTCTTGCAAGTCAATGCAGACGGAGCTTGAGAGGTTGAGAGGCAGAGTAGATGAGACGGAAGATGGAGGCACCGATAGTGGTGATGAAGGGGATGAGGATGAGATCCCTATGCCAGAGGAAGAGGCCATTCCTTTTGACTAGAGGCACTTCCTTAATGCCCTCAAATCCATGGAAAGGAAAACCATGGAGCAGAAGATTGATTTGCCAACTTTCACTGGGAAGATGGAGCCAAATGTTGTGATGGATTGGATAGAGTACCTATCTAGTTTCTTTGAGTGTGAAGACATTCCAGGACACCAAAAGGTGAAGATTTCTAAGTCCAAGTTGAAGGGAGTAGACCTAACTTGGTGGAACTTTGTACAAGAAGAAAGAGAGAAGGATAATAAGCCCAAGACTATTTCTTGGAAGAGGATGGATGCCTTAATTAAAGAGGCCTATGTACCCAAAGATTATGAAATACAACTCCATAAGAGGAGACAAAATCTCAAGAAAAAAGAGATGGATGTGAACTCATATACAGAGGAGTTCCAAAGGCTATGCATGAAGTCAAAAACAAAAGAGGAAGAGAGAGAGAAAGTTGCCCGGTACCTAAATGGACTAAGGTACAACATTCAAGAAGAATTGAACCTTCTTAGTCCGGATACCATTGGTACATGCCATCAACTTGCTATCAAGGTGGAAGAGAAGATCAAAAGGAGACAAGAGCAGAATAATAAAGGAAGAGGAAGACAGCATAGGGGTGGAAGAAATTTTTTCAGAAACAAAGAAAATGGCTTTGGAAATCAAAGTGAAACCAATTAATAAGGCACTAAAGGAGAGAGCAGTTCCAATAACAATGGAGGATACAATCAGAGAGGTAATTTCAGAGGAAGAAGACTACCGTTCAGAGGGAGATCTCAAGGTAGAGGTCCAATCAGATGTTATAACTATAATCAAGAAGGACACATGGCTAATAGATGCCCAGAGAAGCCTACTAGTTCCATAGGAGAAAGAAGAAGTAACCTTATTTTAGAGGCTGACTGACAAAGTGTGGCAAGTGAAAACACATACAAAAGTATCAATACCCCTGACAGTTATGGATACCCTGAAAGAGGTGAAGCCTTGGTGATCAAAAGAGTAGTAACCACTATGAAGGTGTCTGATAGAGAACCCCCACAGAGGAAATCTCTATTCAAGACCACTTGCAAAGAAGGTGGAAAAGTCTGTAAGGTCC
Organism: Cryptomeria japonica; assembly: GCF_030272615.1. Classification (NCBI taxonomy): domain Eukaryota; kingdom Viridiplantae; phylum Streptophyta; class Pinopsida; order Cupressales; family Cupressaceae; genus Cryptomeria; species Cryptomeria japonica. Next base: position 465,963,482 of record NC_081405.1, on the reverse strand, counting down.
TAATAGATTCTGGTTCAACTGAGAACTTTGTGTCTCTAGAGATGGTGGAGAAACTGAAGTTGAGGAGACTACCTCACCCTTGCCCCTAGAAGGTCTCATGGCTCACACAAAGACAGCAAGTTGTTGTGGAAGAGTAGGCTTGGGTAGAATTCTAGATTGGAACCTATAGAGATAAGTTGATGTTTGACATTGCAAAGATGGATGCTTGCCACCTCCTATTTGGGAGACCATGGCAGTTTGACTTGAAGGCACAACATGATGGTGCTAGAAATACATATTCCATTACCAAGGATGGTAAGGTAATTGAATTTCTACCTTTAATGGAGAGTGAGGAGGAGACCAAACAAAAGGAATCCAAGGTGTTGATATTAGGAGGGAAGTAGTTCATGAAGAACATGGAAAATGAAGGCATGGTCTATTATGCCCTTATCCCTATTCCAACAGCAACAAAGGTGGAGAGGTCTGAGGATAAGAAAGAGGATAGATTGAGATTGATTGACCCTGCAGTGCAGCAACTACTAGAAAAATACAAGGGTGTCATCTTTGATGGCATGCCAAGGTCACTACCTCCGATGAGGGATATAAACCATTGTATAGACCTTATACCTAGATCCACATTGCCTAATAAAGCAGCATACAAGCTCACACCGGATCAGAATGTTGAGATGGAAAAACAGGTTGAAGAATTGTTAGAATCCGGAGTGATTGGAAAAAGTTTGAGCCCATGTGCAGTCCCTGCAGTCTTGGCACCCAAAAAGGAAGGCACTTGGAGGCTTTGCACTGATTCAAGATCTATCAACAATATTACTATCTGTAGACACCCGAAATTGTCATGTCTAATTAAATAAATATTTTATTTATTTAATTATCTAAGCCTAATTCTTCTATTAATTAAATAAATCTTTATTTATTTAATTAATTCATTTATCCTCTTCTAGCCTTATTTCTCATTTAAATAAATGCATTTATTTATTTAAATTATCCCTTTCCTATATTAAATAAATATTTTATTTATTTAATTGCCCTACTTCTTCTATTAATTAAATAAATCTTTATTTATTTAATTAATTCATTATCTTTTTCTACACATGACACATGTCATTCATCTCTTATTTCCTACACTACCTACCCCTTTCATTATTTTGGTATTTCTTATACCTACCCTCTAATCCTAGCCGACCTCCTTTTTACACCTCTCAATCTTAACCCTCCATTTTCTATTGTGTCTTCTATTTAAGGAGATGCTTTCTTCATTACCAAACCCTAACTACTGGATCAATTGACTACACTACAATTCTACTTGCAACCACATTCCGTTCTTTGTTGAGCTCTTGTGCATACAAAAATCTGAGAGCAAGCATATCAAACAAGATCAATGGAGATAGGAAGAATGGAGATCAAAACCCTAGTGGACATGTGATGGTATAATCTTTGTGATTTTTGAGTTATTTGCATTGTCTTAGGTTATCTTCATATGTTATGGTGGATCTTTGTTCATTGTTAGGCTAGGGTTTGGTGGTTGAATCCATTTTAGTCTTTCAATATTGTTGTTTATTGCTATCCATTTTCACCATATACATTTTGGCACGCCCGGTGGGACCCTTGTCCCTTTGCATTTAACATTTTTGTTGCAGATTTTGCATTTTTGAAGTTGCAGATCGGACGATTTCGACGACATTTTAGGTTTTTTCCGCGTTTGCGAGTGTTCGGATCGCGTTTTTGTATTTCAGAGGCGTCTGTGATATCTTGGATCGCGTCTGTGTTTCTGTCATTTTATATTTTTGCAGGTTTCCGAAAGTCGCGTCTGTGATCCCGAATCGCGTCTGTGATCCCGAATCGCGTCTGTGAACCATCTGATCGCGTCTGCAGAATATAGAGGCGTCTGTGTTCTGAAATCACGTCTGCGAATCACAGAACCGCGTCTGTGTCGGACAGACGCGTCTGTGTCTGGTATAACAGCGTCTGTGCATTCTGTTTTGCAAAATTTTTTTAAGTTTTTCGATTCGGCTTTTCGGATTCTGTACTTAGGGTTTCAGATCTGGTTTATTTTTGGCTAACCTTTGCAGATCTAGCTAACCTGGTTTGTGCAGCTTGCTTTGGAGGCAAATACATTTTTGTTGAAGGCCCCTTTTCACAAAGTCTTTTTGGGTTTTCTTAAAATTTACCTAACTTGTGTGCTTGCAGGAAGGGGTTATCATTTGAAACAACCCAAACTACTAACAATTTTGTTGCAGGGCCTTAGCTAGGGTTTTGTAATTTTATTTGTGTGCCTTGTCTTCATAGCTTAGCAAACACTTCAATTGGTGCACTAAAATTGAACCATTGTCTTTTGTGTCTTGAGCAATAGGCTCTTTTTGTTTACTCTTTAGAGGGCCTGTCTTCCCGTGTGGTCATTAGGACTACTAGTGAGAAGAGAACGACCCAAGTGGTAGCAAAAGAAAAGCCATCTTCTTCCAAGCCACTATAATCAAATGTATTCATGGTGAAAACTATGAATAACGTGTGCTGATTAGTTCATACCGACACTATGTCTCCCCATAAACCCGTTTGATCAAATTTATTTGATCATTTGTAGGGCGTAACCCCTACCGGCTGGGAGCCTTCTGTATTTACAGAGCTGAAAGTGCCGCATGTATGGCCACACGAGCGGATGCCCTTACTAGCACCTCATTGTTTTAGATGCCCAAATCCTTCTAGTTGTTGAGGCAGGAGGTCGGACCTCTGGTAGCGGCCCACACACATACGGTTCTTAGTAGAGATACAAAGTTCGCCATGGGGAGTTTTCATGGGGACTGATGCTTGGCTGACCCGAGAAGTGAGTGCCGAGGGTGGAGCCAGTGAGGTCAAGCATCTAAGTATCCGCTCTGAATAGCGTAGCCTCGGGGGTAAAACCCCATGTGGGATCAACAATTATTGTCCTGGCCAGCCATAAGAATTGTGCTTGACTTATGATAAACATTCAAACAATCAAGACAAAACAGCAAAACATTGTGTCTTTTGTGTCTTCAAGTGTATGCAAAAACTTTTTTTTACATCAAACAACACACTTTTTGGAGTCTAAACAGTCTGCAAACATTGGGTCATCAACACTGTGTCCTCTTGTCACGAAAAACAGTCGAAAAATCAGATTTGGTCACAGCAAAACAAATTCACAGATAGGAAAGATTGCACTAAGGTTACAGAAATGCGTTTGTGTCTGTTAAAACCGCGTCTGTGTCTGATAAACGCGTCTGTGAAGTACAGAATAGCGTCTGTGTTTTTATCAGCGTCTGTGTCGAACAGAGACACGTCTGTGTCTGGAAATCGCGTCTGTGAAGTATACAGGCGCGTCTGTGTCCACAATTGCAAAAACTGTTACAGTCTTAGCAAACATCAACAGGAAATCTCAGAATCACGTTTGTGTCAAACAGAATAGCGTCTGTGTCTTCAAACCGCGTCTGTGAAGTATACAGAGGCGTCTGTGTCAGGATTTCAAAAAAGTTTAACAGTCAAGCAAACAAAGAAATCAGTTTCGGCACACTTGAGCTTCCTAGGTTGTCCCTTCAGGTTTCATCTAGCATTCAGCCTGTTCTAAGGTCTTACACAGTCCATCATTGCTTCATACCTCATTTTACATTCATACTTGTCTAAACTTGAGTCAAAAGGTCACTTGCTTGTCCTCACTATACTTTGTCAACACACTACATACTACAACACTTTGCTAAGTGGTCCCTCATCAAGGTTTATTACCTTTGGGTCTCATTTGGTCTTACTTAGAGTCAAGGTCAGCTTACCTCATCAAGAGAAACTATCCTCTCTTTGGAAGTCACACCTACTCTACAACATACATACTTGGTCTTACACTTTGGACATTGCAAGTAAACTTCAGATTCATTTACACTCCATACAACTCTTGGTCTTACATACTCTTGTCATTTTCGTCTAAGTCTCTCACATATTGGTCTAACACCTAGTTCATGGTTGAAACCCGTCTTCAAAAATCTAGGAGAAAAGCTAAAGAAGCTCAAGGGCCCGTAAACATGAGTTCTTATGAGTATGACAATGATGTCTTCTACAATCCTGAGCACACTACATTACCAGACATGAATGTTTATAGACACAATCCAAATGTGGAAAGCGCAAACGCTATACACAACGCTACACACAATGATAATGTGGACAATTCTTCAATACTATCAGCAGACATACAAGAATCTATAATGGACCCTCAATTCAATAGATTGGTTGAAGAGATAATGAGGAGAGATCGTCAATACTTTCTAAACATGATGGCACAAAGTGGAGCTAAAATACCACATGATTTTGACTTATCTCAACTTATGGAAAGTAGACCTTCACAACAAACTCAACCTAATAGTGGAAGACCCAATAATATGATGCCGGAGTCACCATCAGTTTTGCTTCAGAAACCAGCAATCCCACATACACAAGCTCAAATGCATGATACTTACACTCAAAGACCATCATGGAGGCCTTATGTTCAAACACATGCTCAAGATATGGGTCAACCAAGACAAATGGATACTCAAGGACTTCCTCAAAATTTTGACACAAGAAGACCTCATGCCAAAATTGGGGGCAACATAATGGAAAATGAAAGGCCCATTGAATATGGTTTATATACACAAAACAGATATGGGGTCCCTCAACAAGAAGTTATGCCAAGTGCTCCATACATGTCGCAACAATATAGACCTCCATATGGACATGTCTACGATCAGTATCATCCATATATGCAACAAGCTCCTCCTCAAATGGGTGTTTCAAACATGGGATATGCTACAAGAAATCCATCTCCTCCCAAAAATAATTTGGAGCAACAAATTAGAGATCTACAAAAGAAAGTGGAAGACATGGACACATCAAAACCCACATATACTATGAGAGATATATGCCCTTATCCCTTTGATAAGAGCATTCCAATGCCTCCGTTTCCTCCGCACTTTGCAACACCGAAATTTGACAAATATAGAGGGAGAGGAGATCCCAAGGCACACATAAGACAATTCTTCACAGCTTGCATTGAGGTAGCGGCAGAAGAAACATACTTAATGAGGTTGTTCCCACAGAGCTTAGGAGATCAAGCAATGGAATGGTTTTCTCAATTACCTCCTGGTATTAAGTCATGGGGCGACTTGGCAGAGGCATTCATTCAGCATTTTTCTTACAACATTGAAACAGATGTCTCAGTTACTACCTTGTGCAATACGAAACAAAAAGAAGGAGAATCTTTTGCGTCATTTTTACAAAGATGGAGAAACTTAGCTAGCAGATGCTCTTGTGAAATCCCGCAAAAACAAATGGTGGAAATGTTCACACAAAATGTTAACAAGGCTATTGGTTATGATCTCAGAAAAGCTTGTTTGTCTACATTCAAGGATGTCATTGAAAAGGGCCTAGCAACAGAAAAGGTCTTGATTGAACAAGGAGTTATCAAACTATTCAAATAAAACAAAGAGGACTTTAAAGGAAAGGACAAACCAAAGTTTTGGAACAAGAACAAGAACACAGTTAATGATGGTGTTGTTGATGCCAACACAGTGAGACCAAAGTTCATCTTTTCTGGATCAAATTCTACCAACAATCAAGTGAACAATCAAACGGCTGCTAAACCACGAAGGAAGTACACTCCATTGGGAGAACCACTTGAATCAGTATTCAAGAAGCTTGTAGCAAACAAAGTGATCACGGTCCCAGATTTTCCTCCATATGAACCAAAGGTAAAACCGAATTGGTGGAATGATGATGAATATTGTGAATTTCATAAGAGCAAGGGTCACAAGACAAGTAATTGCCATCGATTGAAAAACATTGTACAAGATCTCATTGACAGAGGAGATATTGAGATTGAGGGACATTCATCTAACCAAGAGCATGAGGTGTTTAAGGAACCATTCCCGAAACATGACAAGGGAAAAGGCAAAGTCACAGATGATCAAGCCAATTACACCAGAACATCTTACAATTATGATTCCACTATTAATCACATCTCAATGGACAATCATATTTCTACCATTACTATCAAAAATAAAAATCCTGAGAATCCTCCTCAGCGACCTAAAATTGTCCTAAAAGGTGTGGGATCTTCGTCCACATCTACCTCTGAATGTCATGTTACAACCCGTCGAGGTAAGATCACATTGCCAGGAACCTCTTCTAAGAATACCAATCTTCCGTCAACTAAGCCTGAGTACGATCTTGTAGAGCAATTAGGGAAAACACCCGCACTCATCTCTATTCTTGAGCTCTTACGTATATCTCCTGCACATAAAGCTGTCCTTGACAAAACCTTGAGAGATACTGCTGTCCCTACTGATCTGAACGTGGATCAGTTTCAAGCCATGGTGGGATACTTATCCGTTCCACACTCCCTCACATTCACAGAAGCCGATGACGCCTCCATAAGTCAGCCTCATAATGCACCTCTACATATTGAAGCCTTCATACATAAACACCGAATAAAACGAGTCCTGATAGATGGAGGAGCAGGTCTTAATATTTGTACATTGAGCACCATCAGACAATTGGGATATTCTGACAAAGCTGTGAATGCTACAAACCAAATCACTATTAAGGCTTATGATGATGAAGAGCGTTCGTCCAAGGGCACAGTCATCTTACCACTAAGAATAGGGCCAGTCACAAAGGACGTGATTTGTCAAGTCCTGGATCTAGACCTCACGTATAACATATTGCTAGGACGTCCGTGGATTCATGAAATGAGGGCAGTCCCATCAACGTACCATCAGTGCATAAAATTTCCTCATAATGGAGTCGAGGTAATGGTCAATGGTGATCCAAATCCATTCATATATTGCAATAACTTGAGATCACATACTGAGATTATCATTCCCAGCAATCGTGAGGCTACTCCTTCTTCAGCATATATTGATCCTGAGTCATTAAAGCCCTCGACATCCAAACAAGGTGAACTTAGAGCCAAGTTTCAAGACAAAGGCATGGGAGAATACACTCTGAATCAAACAATGTTCTTACGACAAGTCATGAACTCCCCCAAGGAATATGGGAGACCACATCCTAATAAGCAAATCTCCATCATGCTCCTCAAATGGGATCCTACCGTCTTTCAAAAATGGGGCGAACTAGAGGAAGAAAGTTTATATAAAATGCTATATAAGGACGCTGAAGATGATACACATGATCAAATTATAATACCCTGTGAAAACTATGGTAAAGGTTTCAAAATTCTGCAGAGATTCGGGTATGATGGAAAAAGTCCTCTCGGACTACGCAAAGAAGGTGTCATGGAGCCTCTACAACCTGAGCTAACTACAAGAAGGGAACGCTCTAAGGGGCTTGGTTTTCTAAATCCCAAGATTCAAAACAAGAGAACAAAACAGATATGGCGAGTCAAAGTGGCTGAAGTTCAACAAGAGGATAATTATTCCACAGACTCCAATGAGTGGGAATGGGGTTCAGACAAATCCTCCAGCGACTATGAACTTAATGAGACATTTAGAGAGCCAGATGAACCTACAGAGGAGGAGGAGTTTTACAAGAAATTCAGAGTTGGTCAAGAACCGACCCATAAGGATCCCGCACAAGCTTCGTTTCAGGGCCCTAGGTCAGGATCACATAGGATGAGGACACCTGTCCCTGAGGGTGCTACTAGTGATGATAATTTGGAATCACTCACGATCGACACTGATGAGGAGAGTGCCATTGACGACCTCGATGACTATCTTGACATACCTGAATATAACCACATCTTCACTATTAGCCTTGCGGACTCTAAAAACACTAAAGACCTTCCCCTCGTTCACCCCCAACTCATTGACTGGGATCAGGATGGACCACCACAGATTGATACATTTCAAAATGACGAAGCTATTGTTGATTATCTTGGCATTCGCGATGATCTTCCTCTTGGAGACCATAAAGCAGGATACGCCATAGAGCTAAATAACATGGCATACTTTGGTGAGGGTGTTGGGCCTTCTAGTCGCAAAAATGTGAAAATAAAGACAAAACAAGGGTCTTATGGCGAAAACCACACTGTGGCGCTCTCTGACTCTAAAAAAGTAAAAAGAAAGGACGTATCTGAGGGTGAAAACCTCTCTGAGGCACCCGAAGATGGAAGGCTTGACATTCTCCCAGCATCATACGAGTAAAAATCATCCATGTTGGTAGAAGAGACTATAAAAACAAGCATTGGTACAGCAGAGGTTCCACACAACATATTTTTGGCTCAATCATTGACAGAGGCCGAGAGAGCAAAATTCATAAGCTTCTTTAAGGAACGACAAGTCAACTTCGCATGGTCTTATGCTGATATGCCTGGACTGGACCCCGAGTTAGTAATGCATCATTTAACAGTCAAACCGGGGGCAAAACCAGTAAAACAGAAATTGAGGAAAATGCATCCACGGGTGGCATTGCTAGTCAAGGCAGAGCTGGAGAAATTATTAGATGTCGGATTCATACGCCCAATTGATTATCCTGAATGGATTTCCAACTTAGTGCCTGTTAGCAAACCAGATCGCAGCATCCGAATATGTACAGACTTCAGGGATATCAACAAGGCTTGTCCGAAGGACGATTTCCCATTACCAAACATTGATTTAATTGTTGATCTCACAGCAGGCCATGAGATGTTATCTTTAATGGACGGATTCTCTGGATATAATCAGATCAGGATTGCACCTGAAGATCAACATAAAACATCATTCACTTGTCCATGGGGAACCTTCTGCTGGAATGTCATGCCCTTTGGGCTGAAAAATGCAGGTGCCACGTATCAACGAGCCATGACTACTATCTTCCATGATCTCATGCATGTAAAGGTGGAAGATTATGTCGACGACCTTTTGGTTAAATCAATAGACAGAAATACACACTTGGACATACTTTCAGTTGCTTTTGATAGGCTGGAAAAATACAAGGTAAGATTGAATCCAAAGAAATGTGTCTTTGGAGTAACCTCCGGGAAGCTCCTAGGATTCATTGTGTCTAAAAGAGGAATAGAAGCGGATCCAGCAAAAGTCAAGGCTATCTTGGACATGCCGCCACCCAAGAATATCAGTCAACTTCGGTCTTTACAAGGGAGACTCCAGTCCATACGAAGATTCATAGCACAACTTGCAGATAAGTGTAATCCTTTCCAGCACCTGCTACACAAAAACATTAAGTTCAAATGGGACGAGAACTGTCAACAGGCTTTTCAGGCACTTAAAGACTATCTTTTGAACCCGCCAGTTTTGATGCCACCAATTCCGGATCAACCATTGCTACTTTACATATCAGCTACTCCAACAGCACTGGGGGCACTACTAGCACAGCAAATACCTGACGGCAAGGAAAAAGCAGTCTACTATATCAGTCGCACATTGGTGGGATATGAGCTGAACTACACACCAATTGAGCGTGCATGTCTCGCTGTGGTCTTCGCTTCACAAAAATTATGACATTATATGCTTACTCACAAGACCAAGTTGATTGCCAGAATTGATCCACTAAAATATCTGCTCAACAAAGCTACACTTACTGGGCGACTGGCCAAGTGGGTAATGATTTTGAGTGAATTCGACATTGAATACGTGGACAGAAAAGCCATAAAAGGACAAGCCATTGCAGATCAACTGGTAGACGCTCCCATGATAGATGATGTTCCTCTACAGTCAGAATTTCCAGATGAGTCCATTCTAACAATATCACCTGCAAAGCCATGGCAACTATACTTTGATGGCTCATACACACAGCATGGGGCAGGAGCGGGTATACTCTTTATAACTCCCCAAGGTGATTCTATACCAAAGTCATACCGCTTATCATTTCCTTGCACCAACAATATAGCGGAATACGAGGCATTAACAACTGGGTTAAGAATTGCAGTTCAGTGGAAGATCCAAGAACTTCGGGTTTTGGGGGATTCTCAACTTGTCATCCGTCAAGCAACTGATGATTATCAAACAAAAGATGAAAAGCTAATGCCTTACAAACAATTGGTAGATGATCTGAAACAACACTTTGCAAAGATAGAGTTTGAGCAGATACCAAGAGAACAGAATCGCGCTGCTGATGCCATGGCTACAATTGCTTCACTCATTGACCTACCGCAAAATGAGACCTGCTATGAGTTCCTGGTTGACAACCTGCTGATTCCGTCATATGAGATCACTCCTACGGAAATGATATGTGTTTTTGGTCCTGAATCCCAGTTATATGGTTCCATATTCACATACCTTCGCGACAACATCTTACCTCCCGATTTATCGAACAACCAACGCCACACTTTCATCCGCCAATCCTCCCGATACGTTATCCTAGCTGATATCCTATACCGACGAGGTCTAGATGGCACCCTCCTTAGATGTTTAGAGAGTGACGAAGCTCAGATTGCGTTACGAGAAGTGCACGAAGGGATATGTGGTCCGCATACTAGTGGTCCTACCTTGGCCAAGAAACTCATCAGGACTGGATACTACTGGCCTACTATGGAAAAAGATGCATATCAGTTTGTCAAGAAGTGTAAGCAGTGTCAAATTCATGGAGACCTCATACACGCACCAGCACAAGAACTACAGCCACTTGCATCTCCTTGGCCCTTTTGTCAGTGGGGACTCGATCTCATAGGCAAGATTCACCCTCCTTCTTCCAATGGACATAAATTCATTATCACAGCCACAGAGTATTTCACAAAGTGGATTGAAGCCGTGCCTCTCACGCAAGTTACTGGGAAACAAATCGCTACTTTCATCCTGAACTACATCATTTGCCGATACGGGATCCCTACTTCCATTATTACTGACAACGGGCGTCCTTTCAAGAACCAGGATGTTCGTGAACTCTGTGAGCGCTTCCATATCTCTCATCGTTTCTCCACACCATATTACCCCCAAGGTAATGGCCAAGCTGAGGCGTCTAACAAAACAATTCTCAAAATACTTAAAAAGACAGTCGACGACGCTGGCCGTAACTGGCATGTCCAACTCAATCCCGCACTTTGGGCCTATCGTACCAGTGTCCGCACACCTACAGGGGCTACACCTTACTCACTTGTCTACGGTGCTGAAGCCATCTTGCCTATTGAGGTCGAGTTACCTTCTTTACAGGTCTCCTTGAGAAACATAATCAACGATGAAGACTACAGGGTCTCTCGCTTACAAGAACTAGAACTGCTGGAGGAACGACGACACACTGCTTTTAATCATCTCAAGGCTTACCAACAACGAATGAGTCGCAGTTACAATCACAAGGTCAAGCCTCGCACATTTGAGGTAGGTGACTTAGTCCTCAGAGAGAACCCCAAGAATCAGCAAGAGAGAGAAAAGAAGGGCAAATTTGAACCCAACTGGCTTGGTCCTTACATCATCACAGCAGTATATGGATCTGGGGCATATCAGCTCTCAACTACAGAAGGGGAATCTTTGGAGGATCCTATCAATAGCATGCACCTTCGCAGGTTCTACACATAAGCTCTTTTTGAGTATCCTAATGCAAAAATACAAAAAAATCAAAAAATTCAAAAATACAAAAAAATCAAAAAATTCAAAAATACAAAAAAATCAAAAAATTCAAAAATACAAAAAAAATCAAAAAATAAAAAAAATAAAAAAAAAATTATAAAACAAAAAAATCGTTACTTGGTGAAAACCTGGCAAACAGGCGCCTTGTGACAACAAAAAAATTGCAAAATCCAAAAAAGTAAAGAGAAATAATTTCGTCCAACGGTGAAAACCACTTCGGTGGCGCCCTGGGCAAGTACCATGGTGAAAACTGGGTCACCAGCGCCATGCGTAGGGACTTTGCTCCTCCCTCCTTCAGGATTCACTTTCATCCTTTCACTTTGCACACACTCACAACTTATTCGCTCACAATAAACTTACCCATTCCCATCATGGCTTGTTATTGATCTACCTAAGATTGGTTAACCATTCATAATAAACCCTCCCTTTTCACTCCCTTTTCCATCCATAATAAATCAGATCCTACCTGTGACTACGGCCAATTCCTAAGTCTAGTAATGGGTGTGGAACTAAGAACATCACATGTTTTGAGGAGTACAGTTTCTTTCAGCTCTCTTCAGTCTATCCGCAATAAAGCAGCACTTGCATCACAGATCCGCAATAAAGTTCCACCTTCTCCGCAATAAAGTATCAGTTTCATGGAATCAGTCAGTTTCAGATGAGACACAGCAGCAACAATGGGCTTCAACAAAATCAAATCTTTCAACAGACTCAGACAACATATGGTTCAGTGCTATCTATCCTTTTTGTGAAAGTGAACATTGTGACCACAATCAAAATTTGACTTAAACAAGTGACAAGAGACACAAACTTGAGGACTACAGTGGATGTTGGTGTCGAGTCTTGGTTTTCTTTTGGTTTTATCTTTTTGGTGACATGTCTTTTAGCTTTTCCAGGATGTCTTTGACTAGAGATTTTATCTCCAGGATGTCTTTGACTAGAAAGGCGAGGATGGGGTATCGTCACCTACTTGCATTTGCTGTCTGTGGATTGTCTTTTAGTAATGCTATGACTTGTCCAAGGATATGAGGACACTGTGAGTCTAGTATGAACTGGGGCATTCCTTGTTTGTGACTGTCTTATCTCCATGCAAACAGGTACAATGACTTTCTGGGTCGAACATATGCCTCGATTGTCATAACCTATTCTGCCATAATAAAGCTCAATGATGATAACGCACAAGAAGCTCTTTCACGTTCATATCTTCTGTCTTCCATCCCCCATTCTTGATTGACTTCCATTGTCCTTCTCGAGTCCGCGTAGCCCGCTATCACATGACTGAGTATAATGACACACCAAAAACATTTGCATTTCATATAGTTGCACCTGCATCACCACATATAAGCATTTCATACATATAGATATTATAATTGCATCACATCCTGCATACAACACATGTTAGCACATCTCACATTTTCATTATGTAAATAATCATTTGCATTATCATATTCATTTGCATCACATACATTTTCATTTGCATCATGCATCACATATACAACATAAAAGAACAAAAATATATGGCATTGCATCATATAAGCATCCATATCATAAAACATGCATCACATAAGAACATCTCATCACATAAGGTACACATGCATATAGCTGCCGCAAAAAGATGAATCATCTCATATATATAATCAAATGTGTCATAATACAATGATGTCAAAAGAATCATATGGCTACAAAAGAATCACCCGCAGGTGTCTACAATACAACAATGATACATCTACTGATACAATGGGAGCCCACTATAGCTATGAGGAACTCCCTCCCTCGGAGCCGCCTCGCCTCGACGGAGTCTGAGCTATAGATGGACCTACCCCAGGATCCCCCTGTCCCTCCGGTGGTGGTGGAGGCCCCATAACCCCACCGCTGGATGCCTATCTCCTGCGGCTCCCTCCCGTAGCCGTCGCTGTGCGCGACGATCTCTGGAAGCTCCTAGCCCGTTGCTCTGCTGGCACGGCTGCATAATATAGATCCCTCCAGTAGGCAATCTCCTCTCCGGCTCGCAAAACATATGCGTAGCCTGCCCCTGCATCCTCTGCTGCCCGCCTCCCTGCCCTCAAAGCTGTCTCGGCCTCGGTATATCTCTGGATGGCCTGATCCCTCTCCCGCTCTGTATCTCGGACCCTGATCCTGAGGTGGTTCCTCTCTCGAACCAAATCCTCAATCTCATCTGCCTGGCCCTGGCAGATCTCCCGTAGCCTAAGCACCTCATCCTCCTCAGAGTCTCCACTCTTCGTCCCTGCCTGTGGCTCCTCCTCTACAGGTGCCTGTCCCTGTGCCTCTGCCTGCACCTGTCCCTGTGCCTGTATAGGTACCTGTGGCTGTACCTGTCTCTGTCCCTCTGGCTGCACTTGTCTCTGTCCCTCTCTGGGACCCTGTGCTGCTGGCACCTGTAGGGGCAGTCCACCCCGTCCTCTCACCACTAGAGCTGCTCTCTCCTGACCTCCCTCCCTCCGAGGTGCTACCCGTCTCTCTCCCACCACTCCCCTCTGCCTCCGCCGGCCCCTACCTCCATCCCCTCCTCCATCATCATCATCTCCTCCACCCTCTCCATCCAGTGGCTCTGCCGGATCTGTCAACCTAGGAAATGGATGCTCTGCCCAGTACGCAGAGTACTCTGCGTCCATCCCTGCATCATCTACCTCTGGCCACATGTCCCATGGCATCGGCATCATCTCCGCTAGCTGCATCACTGCCTGATCATAGGATAACAGTGGGCCAAACTGCACCTGATCTCTGACCGTACGGGCATACATGCCCGAGCCTCGGGGCATCCTCTGAATCCTGCCATACTGCCTGCATACCCTGTCCACCAGCTGTCTCTCTAATATATAGGGCGTCCGCCCAATCAGGTACCTGCTCCGGAAGGTGTAGGGTAGCTCCAGTGCATCGTCCCCCCACTCCTCGCACCCCAGGTACGGCCTCCAGATCACCATGTCAATGTCATCAATGACTCTCCTCCAGTGCTCCAATCTCCCAATCCGAGGCTGGGATGTAATCATCGCATATAGGTGCACAAAACTCTGTCCCTGTCCTTTGCCTCTGAAATGAATAGGCCGTGTGATGGGAAGGTGCTCATAGGCCCACACCTGCAAGAGAGTCACACCGCAGCCCAAACCCACTGATCCATGGTATACAAACTGATGCAGCTCATAATACAAATGTGCTAGGACACATGGCCCCCATGCATACCTAGTGTGCTCTGCCATCAGCGTCTCCAAGGCCCCTCCCTAGCCCACTGCCAATCCTCGTGTGGCCCTGTCTGGACACAGATATCCACTGATAACTCCCCCAACAACTGCCGGCAATGCTAATCCTGTGGCAGTCATGGTGTCCCAGGCTACATGGCCTGCTCGCATCTCCAACTCAGGATCCTGAAAGACCCGTCTCAAGGCCTCCCTGTCACCGTCACGGTCGTAGGGGATCAACTCTCCATCAATGGGAACATGTAATATCCTGTATACATCCTCCAGTGTCACTGTCATCTCACCCATCGGCAGGTGAAACGTGCATGTCTCTGAGTGCCATCTCTCGGCCAACGCAGTCAGCAACCCCATGTTTGCCCGAAACTCGGGCACATAGAGCATATGTGTGAGGCCCATCTCCTCAACGGAAATCATGTCCTGGATAGACAACTCTGGTCGCAGTCTCTGAGTCGATGGGAATCTCTCCCGTGACTCCAACATCGGCAAATACTCCTGCAGTCACGCAAATCAATCTTGTCAGTTATCGTGGCATTCACTGTTTATCACAAAATGCTACTTGCTACCTAAATGCATATGGCTATCTACCCTAGTGACACTCACTGTTCATCACAAAGTGTTGCTATTTATCCTAGTAGTGCTCCCTGTTCATCACAAAGTACTACGTGTGTGACATTCCCTGTTTATCACAAAGTGTCACTCACATTCGCACTCCCTGTTCATCACAAAGTGCTGTATATCCTGGTGCTCCCTATTCATCACAAAGTGCCTTGATCTATCCTAATCTTCCTAGAGGACCTGCTTGAGTGTATCCTCTCAGCAGCTTATCCAATCGACAGCGTATGTTCATCACAGAACTGCCGATTTGACCTAAACGACTAAAACCATGCATTTAAACACACAAACGCACTGTTTCAACACACACGCGCTTTTAACTCATAAACGCGCTTATAGACTGCATAAACGCGCCTCTGAAACACAGACGCGCTTTCTGAACACAAACGTGCCTATGCCAGACACAAACGCGACCAGGGAACACAGACGTCCCTTCATGACATAAACGCTATTCAAAAGCACAGACGCTACTACATTTCACAAACGCGTCCGCAATCAACACAAACGCGGTTCCAGGCACAGACGCGCCTGGACCCGACACAGACGCGCCTGTTGGACACAGACGCGCCTGGCGCTGACACAGACGCGGTTGCGCGTTTTTGCACTTTTAAACTATCCTATTCCTAGCGCATTTATTGCTCCTAAACATGCATTTATGACAAAAACTCGAAATGTGTGAAAGTACGAGGAGGTTTTCGGGTACTTACCGGCTCTCCTGCATCGGCTGGTCGCTGGAATCGGCGGACACGGTCGAATCTATGAATGAATGCCATCGCTGCTGACTGTTGCTGCTCTTTTCTCGCTCTGCACTGTGATCTCGTAAGGGTGTAGATGACAATGAGGATGTCTTTTGCTCGTGGTCTATCTTATAGCCTAGCCTGGCCCTCGTCTTCATTTCCCGAGTCAGTCTTCCTCATCCCGTGACTTTGTCACTTTATCCAATCAGTCCATTCTATCCCATCTTTCTTATCGAGAGATTGTCTGCAATCTTTCCAGACTTTTTCATCCAATCTCTCGAGGGGGCATATCATTCCCATCCTGGGGCAACTCTGTATCAGTTCATCTTATTTTCTTTGAAACAACGCGACAAGCCGCATTGTCTCAAAGAGGGGCAAAATGTAGACACCCGAAATTGTCGTGTCTAATTAAATAAATATTTTATTTATTTAATTATCTAAGCCTAATTCTTCTATTAATTAAATAAATCTTTATTTATTTAATTAATTCATTTATCCTCTTCTAGCCTTATTTCTCATTTAAATAAATACATTTATTTATTTAAATTATCCCTTTCCTATATTAAATAAATATTTTATTTATTTAATTGCCCTACTTCTTCTATTAATTAAATAAATCTTTATTTATTTAATTAATTCATTATCTTTTTCTACACATGACACATGTCATTCATCTCTTATTTCCTACACTACCTACCCCTTTCATTATTTTGGTATTTCTTATACCTACCCTCTAATCCTAGCCGACCTCCTTTTTACACCTCTCAATCTTAACCCTCCATTTTCTATTGTGTCTTCTATTTAAGGAGATGCTTTCTTCATTACCAAACCCTAACTACTGGATCAATTGACTACACTACAATTCTACTTGCAACCACATTCCGTTCTTTGTTGAGCTCTTGTGCATACAAAAATCTGAGAGCAAGCATATCAAACAAGATCAATGGAGATAGGAAGAATGGAGATCAAAACCCTAGTGGACATGTGATGGTATAATCTTTGTGATTTTTGAGTTATTTGCATTGTCTTAGGTTATCTTCATATGTTATGGTGGATCTTTGTTCATTGTTAGGCTAGGGTTTGGTGGTTGAATCCATTTTAGTCTTTCAATATTGTTGTTTATTGCTATCCATTTTCACCATATACACTATCAGGTATAGGTTTCCCATGCCTAGGATTGAGGATTTGTTAGATTGTTTGGGGGTGCTAGATACTTTACAAAAATTGATTTAAAAAGTGGCTATCATCAAATTAGGATTAGGTCTGCAGATGAATGGAAAAATGCCTTTAAAACAAATGAGGGGTTATAGTCTACCTAGATGACATTCTAGTTTTTAGTCAAACCAAAGGAGAACATCTAAAGCATGTAGACTTGTTCCTAAGGAGATTATATGAAGAACAATTAATTATCAACTTGGAAAAGTGTTTCTTTATGTAGGAAGAGATCATTTACTTGGGTTTTGTAATCTCATATGGTGAATTAAAAAAGGATCAAGAAAAGGCGAGTGCCATATTGTCTTGGCCTACACCTAGGACAATGAATGATGTTAGGAGTTTCCATGGCTTGGCTACCTTCTATAGGAATTTTATAAGAGGCTTTAGTCATATTTGTGCCCCTATGCTTGATACAATAAAGGGAGGACAAAAGTGTAGGTTTAGTTGGACAAAAGAAGCAAATAATTATTTTGAAACCTTGAAGAGGAAAGTTGCAGAGCAGTCGGTCCTTGCCCTACCTGATTTCAACAAAATCTTCCAAGTGGAGTGTGATGCTAGTCATATGGCTATTGGAGCAGTTATTAGTCAAGAGGGAAGACCTATTGCTTTCTTCAGTGAGAAGTTGAATGAGGTCAAGAGAAGATATTCATCCTATGACCTAGAGATGTATGATCTAGTCCAATCCTTGAAAAAGTGGTGACACTACTTGTTACCAGAAGAATTCATAGTTTTCACAGACAATCAGGCCCTCGGCTTCATAAACAAACAAGAAAAGTTGAATCTACAAGCTTTCACTTTCATCCTTAAGCACAAGAAAGGAGTCAAGAATAAGGTGGTGGATGCTTTGAGCTGAAGAGTCCTAATTGCAAATCAGATTCAGTTAGAGAGTGTTGGGATAGACTCTTTGAAATCCATGTATGAGGGTGATGAAGATTTTGGAGAGACTTATAAGGTATGTGCTTCATTTGATGAACAGTTTCATGTTGAGTATTCTAAATTTTTGGTTTAAGATGGATTGTTATTTAAAGGTGCACAACTATGTATACCCAAATTCTCTATGAGATTGAATATAATTAAGGAAAAACATTGTGGAGCAATGGAAAGCCATTTAGGTCTTGACAAGACACTAGATTTGGTGAAGAGACGTTATTTTTGGCCCAAACTACAGGTTGATGTCAGGATATTTGTGGAAACATGTGTAATTTGCCAAAAGGCAAAGGGAAAGTCCACCAATGCAGGCCTATACCGGCCTTTACCCATACCTTCAAGACCATGGGAAAGCATAAGCATGGATTTTGTTTTAGGATTGCCTAGGACAAGAAAAGGATGTGATAGTGTTTTTGCAGTGGTGGATAGGTTTAGTAAGATGGCACATTTCTTGCCATGCAAAACCACTTGTGATGCTTCTTATGTAGCAAACTTGTTCTTTAAGGAAATTGTTTGGATACATGGTTTCCCTTTGACTATAGTCTCTGATAGGGATGTGAAGTTTATTGGTCACTTCTGGAGGACCCTTTGGAAGAAGCTTGGAACAAATTTATCCTTCTCCTTAGCCTACCATCCCCAAACGGATGGCCAAACTGAAGTTGTAAACGGGTCACTAGGGAATCTACTAAGATGTTTGACAAGACAGCATGGAGAAATGTGGGATAGTATATTGTCTCGGGCAGAATTCTCCTACAATGACATAGTGAATAGGAGTACCGGTAAGTCACCTTTCCAAATTGTATATGGTATCCACCCAAGGGGTGTGATGGAGTTGAGAGAACTACCTCAAGGAGAAGCCATTAGTGTAGATGGAGAAACCTTTTCTATTGCCATAAAAGAAATCCATGACCAAGTTAAGACTCATCTTCAACAATCTGCAGAGAAATATAAAGCTCATGCTGACAAAAAGAAGAGAGATGTTTAGTTTGATGTACGAGACTTGGTGTGGGTTCACTTGAAGAAGGAAAGACTTCCAAAAGGCAAATATACAAAGTTGATGCAAAGAAAGATTGGCCCCTGCCAAATCTTGAAGAAATGTGGTCCAAATGCCTATGAACTTCAACTACCATCTGACCTTGGTTTGTCACCTATCTTTAATGTTTGTGACTTAACTCTTTATAAATATAGTGTTGATGCAGGAGAAGACACAATTCAGGTTGTTGTTGATGATGATATTCCCAAACATGAACCACCAAAGTCGCATAAGGTTCTAGACACTAAGGTTGCAAAGAAAACTAGGAATAAAGCTTATATGGAGTATTTGGTGGCTTGGAAAGGGCAACTTGATTCTAAAGCAGTATGGATGACTGAACAACAGACCAAGGATCATGGTGCAGACCTACAGACTCTCGTCTCAAGTGGACTTGAGATTTCTTCTTCCAGGGAGTATGGTGCTGGAGCACCCCATCAAACCCTTTGTGATGATAAGTTAGACTCTTAGAAGGAATGCTAAGGCATTAAATATGTCTTTAGGATGTTTTGTATAGGTTTTCAATCATGCATTGTGTGTTTGTAATAAGGAACCCCATCTTGTGAGCCAAACTCTTATTTTTGGCATTTCTATGAGCCAATTAGGATTTTTGGACAATAGGGGATCAGATGTGTTGATTTCATGTGTATTAAGATGTTTTAGGAGGGGTTTAACTTGACCCAAGGCTTAGGAGGCAAAAGATGACATTTTGACAACTTTTGCAAAAGTTGTCAAAAGTTGTCATGAGCAACTTTCATGCACTTTTTGCATTTTTGATATTTCAAACCCATCCAATGGCTCTAACCTCTTGTTTTTCATTTGAGAGTATTTTTAGAGAAGTATTTGAACCTTTTGGATCCAATTCCCAAGGAGTTGTTGTACAAAGGAGAATTTGAAGCCTACAAACTAATAAAATTTTGAGTTTTTCCTGCATTTTTGAAGTTTTTGTCCGTGGTACAGTTCTATACAGATTGGTACTCATTCCCAATGATGTAAATAGGTTTAAGGGGAGAATTAACTTTGTTTTGGTTTTGATCTGAAGTATTGATTGTACGTGTTGCTCTTGATATTCAAGTTTTGTTGTAGGTACCCGGAAAACCAAGGTTTACCTTGAGTTTTCATTCTTCCATGGCCATATCTTGCACTTCACCAGTCTGAGACTCATGGAATTCGGTGGAAGGAAAGTATGGTCATTGTATTCTAGGACTCCAAGAGGGTTTTTTAGGGAAAGAAAGGAAGAAGTGTGTTTGCGGCAATCTTAGGTAGACATCTCTATGTGGCTACCTAGACCTTGAACAGATAGATCACCTTTGTGTGCAAATGGTGATTATTCCAGGCATGTAACCCTGAAATCCCTCATGATTTATGGTCCCCCACATTCCCAAGGGGTTGTAGTTAACCGGTTCACTCATTTGAGCATAGTTGTTTCACAAAAGAGACCTAATTAGCCCTATAAGACAGTCAACATCCTACTAGCAAAGACCCTTATTTTGCAGACCTTGATCCTTACTTTTGGTGATTTGTGTAACTTTCAAAAGGGTGTCTAAATCCATAAAAAAATTTCCAAGTTGTTTGGGAGAATCTGGACTTATGTTCCCTTTACCCGCTAAATAGGGCTACAAGCTACTAGGCCTAATTGGGTGAGTTTCTTAAGGAATGGGCATGAAACCTTGCAACCGGTACTTTTTCTGATCTTGATGATTCTTGTATGACCTAAAACTAGTATGAAGTAGAAGGGTAACCCTTGTAGGTATCATGGAGTGTGTTGTAGCAAGATATCCATGTTGTGTAAGCATGGGTCTTGGAGATTGTAAGAAGTTCTACCTAATGTTGTAGAGCCTTGTCTTGATAGGATCCCATTCTTGGTTTGAGGGGTCGGTGTCATACATTTGGAAGTGTTTGGCAGGTTACAAGGAGGGCTCTGCATCAAAGTTCTACATCAAAAAGTTTCTTAGAGGTATACCCATTTTAAAAAGAAGCCAAGAGATAACAAAAGACCAGCAACAAGCCAAAACCTAGCAAAGAGGCAACAACAAGGAAGAAACTAGTACAAGTTTTTAAGGGTCTCCGCGGCCTCAATTTCCAGTTGAGTCATATTTAAAGCAATTTTATTGAGTTCCTAAATTTCTTGATTTGTAGATTTCTTCTTCAAATTGGCTCTAGTTGTTTTAGAAGGCCCAGTAGTTTCCTCTCGCTTTTTATCCATGGAATCCACATCCACAATAGCCCCTTCCTAATCAAGAGTTTTAAACTTCCCAACCATGGTGTTTATTCTCTCAGCTGAATTCCTCACCACTTTATGACTGTAATTAATTCCATTCCTCCTCATCAGAGGAGAGGATAACATGATAATCTTCCTCAGACTCAGTAGAACCTTCAGGAACCCTAGACGAAGGAGAAGGTGAGGTTTTTATATGTTCATGGATAAAGAAAAGAAAACCCTCATGAAGGACATAAAAATTTTTGTTCTTTCTATGATCTTTAATGTTGGCATTGATGGAGGTAGGTAGAAAGAAGGAGAAATAAATCTGCACTTTGTGCCTAAAGTGGTTTAGCAGAACAAAGTGATGCCCGAAGGCCCTAGTATATCTACCATCTAGGGTAACATATTTCATTAAAATAAAAAGAACAAAGCACCAAATAGATTTGATTTTACCTGTATCGTAGCTACTCTTGTCCACTTTGGCCAGCTTTGCCCTTTCCTTCTCAGTTCTGGGAAATATTTTGACAGCAGCATCTGATATTTTCCTATCTTTGTATAATTTTACATCTTCCATTGACAAACCAGTGACCTCAACAATTAACTTCTCATCAATCTCAACCTTCTTACCCCCAATTTGGATTTTACCATCCTTCAAAACCTTGGCAAATTTCTTCATGACATTGGCATCTACACCATGCAATCTTTCTATGAAGGGGGTAATCCTGCCACAATCCAATATGTGCCATATGGTTTTATTCTTCTTGATCTCATCATAATTCAAGCGTTCAACCCTTTTCCTTTCTCCACCTATGGTGTTAACAAAGGCAGTAGTACATGGGACAAGAAAGCTCCAGAATAGGCCACAAAATACCCAAAAAGTGTGAGAAGCATATAGGAGTAGCAAAATAATGACATGCTTAATCATAAAAATTCAAGCCATCATATTAAGAGGTGTCATAGGAATTTATTGAAGAATATTGGCTTATCTCGCCTGGGCTAACTCACATAGCAACAAGCCCTTAACTTCAGCCAATAAACAATCACCAAGCCCCCATATGTTTTCATCATTACTTCTAATGCCCATATTAGCAAAGCGGTTAGCCATCCCATCAGCTTCATGATAGGCGTGGGAGATTTTAAGTTTTTGGAATGACTTTATAATATCCCTCGATTTGTCGATCCAAATTCTGATATTCCAAGAAGGTTTTTATTTTCCCATTAGGCATTGGATAATATTGTTAGAATCCCCCTCAAGCCAAACTAAATTGGCATTAAGATTTCTAGCCAAGATTAACCCATGGTAGGTCACCATAGCTTCAACTGGGTGGTTGGTCTGACATCCCAAGGGGAGTGCCACCATTGATAAAAGCCTACCATATTCATCTCTAATCACTCCCCCACACCCAATCGGCCCTAGATTTCCTTTAGCTGCCCCATCAAAGTTAACTTTGACCCATCCAGATGGAGGAAGGATCCAATGAGCATTATCCCTAACGGATTTAGCAAGTATAGGATCGCCAGGAGATTCTAACTTTATGTCCATCTAGAGGCAAAAACACTATTCACCTTGAACTTATGGTTTGCCCAGGTAGAGAAATAGTTCTCAGAAATGGCCCTTCGGATTTTATTGAAGACAACTACAGGAGGTGAAGAAATATTCCTGAAGATTTTGTTGTTACGTTATTTCCAAAGACCCCAGACCAAATGGGGAAAGAACAAGGACCAAAGAAGCTTCAAGGAATGATTAGTAGTCGACACTCTCCATTGGGAAAAGGACTCCACAATATAAGAAGGGATGGCCCAATCCACATTCCATAACTGCCTTAGGGACCACCAAACTTTGAAAGCATAATCATAGTGCAGGAACAAGTGAGAATTAGACTATGCCTCCCTCATACATAGAAAGCATTTGTTAGTTAGGTAGAGGCCACTTTTACGCAAATTATCAATAGTCAAAATTTTGTTCTACAACAGAATCCAAAAAATATATATTAATCTTTGGAATGAGAATTTTAGACCAAACACCAGGCCAAGGGGGAGGGGAATGAGGATTTTCAAATCAAGAAGCTAGGGCCCAAGCAACTGAAAATTCTCTTGAAGAGGAGCCCTTCCAAACCATCGAATCTTCCACATTCAGATTGAGAATATAAGAATTGAGTGACAATTGAAGAGGTTGCAAATCAACATTAACTTCAGAAAAATTAACCCACTTATTATCTTCAAAGTAGTCAGACACTAATATTCCAAATCTAACTTTACATCTTTCCATATACCTGCTAAAAGTTGTATGATTGCAAAGTGGTCCATTGCGGATCCAAATATCCTCCCATAATTTAATTCCCCTACCAGACCTCAAATTCCAACCAACTCCAATGTTAACAATGGTCCTCACTCAAACAGTAAAATTCCATAGAGTTGAGCTAGATGGGATTTCATTAGCTACCAAAAATTTCTGAATTGAATCAATGTTTTCAAGATAGTTCCTTCTCCACATAACATTCCATTCCCCTTTCAAATTAAATATTCTCCAAATCTACTTGGCAAGGAGGGCTTTGTTGAAGTCCAAAATACTTTCCAGACCAAGACCACCTCATTTTTAAGGTTTGCAAATAGAGTCCCATGCCACAAGAGGCATTCTCTTTTTTTCTTCAACTCCAGACTAGAGAAACTTTTTCTGAATACTTTCAATTGCTTCAGCATATTTATAAGGTATTTTAAACAAGCTGAGTGCATACACCGAAAGATTTTGTAGGGTCACTTTTAAGAGTTGAACTTTACTAGCCTAACTCAACAAAGCCCCTTTTCATCTAGCCATTTTTTTTGTGAAATTTATCTATCAAATATATCTAGAAAGAATTAGACACTTTAGAGTAGAGGTAGATGCAAGTAAATAGCAGGTACTTACCTATTGAGTAGCCCAATATGTTAGAAATCTTCTTCTATCTAGCTTCAGAAGTATTAATAAAGTAGAGTGAGCTTTTTAATGTATGCATTGTCTTGAAGATTTTACATAATCCGCCAAGATTTATTTTAGAGAGCGTGCTTTCCCAAATTAGGCTTCCCCCATAAAAATGGTATCATCCACGAATTGTTGGTGTGAACACACAAGCATAATAGATGAAGGTTTTAATCCTTGTAATCCTCTAGTCCTACATTTTGAGCATAAATCTTCCAAAAGTATTCACCACGAAAGTGAAAAGGATAGGAGATAAAGGATTTGCTTGACGAAGTCCTCTAGACACATCAAAAAAATTTGAGGGGGGCCCATTAATGATCACCACTGATCTAGAAGTAGTAATGAGTTTCCAAATCAAATCAATGAATTTACTGCAAAAGCCAAAAGCAACTAGTACCTTAATAAGGAATTTCCAATCAACCCGATCATAGGCTTTAGATAGGTCAAGTTTAAGCAAGAAGCCTGGGCAGTTGAAGTTCTCAAGAGAATGGATATTCTCATTAATTGTGATGATAGAGACCAATATCTGATGACTAGGATCAAAGTCATTTTGTTGAGCGGCGATGAAATGAGGGATCACCTCCAATAATCTTGTGGTCAAAACTGTAGAAAATATTTTGTAGAGAGAATTACAAAGACTGATGGGACGGAAAACCTCAAACGAATCCACTCTAAGGTATTTTGGAATCAACACAATGAAGGTTGAATTGATCTCCTTTAAAATTCTTCTGGAACCAAAAAATTCCTTAACCTCATTACCCACAATTTCCCAAAGCATTTGAAAGAAAAGCATACGAAAACCATCAGGCCCTGAGGCCTTATTTCCTTCAAATGAGAAGATCACCTTCCTAATTTATTGAAGGGAAGTTATAGCCACAAGATGTTTATTACAATATTCATCTATCAGTCTAGGAATAGCTTCAATAAAATTCTTCTATTTGGCTTCATCTAGAGAAACCTCAACTTTTAGCAGATTGGAGAAGAAACAAACTGCTTCCTCTCTAATAGCATCTTCCTTATCAAAAATTGTCCCATTCCTTTGAATCTTAGAGATTTTGTTAGCAGACCTATGTTTAAGTGTTGACATATGGAAGAATCTAGTATTCTTTTCTCTAGAGGCCAGCCAAATAGATCTAGATCTTTGTTTCCATATTTTCTTGTTAGATATAATATCATGGTATTGAGTAAGGATCTCATTTTCCTTGGCTAAATAATCCCGAATATAACCTTCCTTTTGAATTTTATCCTAAATATCTTTTAGATCTAATTGGGTGCAAGTTTTAGCTTGAAAAATATTTCCAAAACAATTTTTGTTCCATTTTCTAATATTAGATTTGATCATACCAAGCTTTTTAGCAACATGAAACATGGCAGTACCCTCAACTTTTAGGCTACACCATTCCAAGATTTTGGCTTTGATCTATGGGTGTTGGGTCCACATTCTCTCAAAGCGGAAGGGAGGATTCTTCTTCCCCGACATGGGTTCCGCTAGAAAGCTAAGTGAGTAATGATTAGAACTAACTCTGGAAAGAGCGTTCAGAGTGCACACATATTTGAAAAACCAACCATTAGAAATAAGATCATGATCAAGCCTAACCTGAATGAGATCATTACCAGCACGCCTGTTGGTCCAAGTAAAGGAAGCCCATGTGAGATCCAGATCATGGAGGTATTAATTATTAATAAAACCCAAAAGGTCATACTTGCTATCTTCTTGGATCTGAGATCCGTCAAACTTCTCCATATCCTAAAGAGGAGTATTGAAGTCACCAATGACTATCCAATTCTCATCCTAAAATTGCTCTCTAAAAATAGTTAAACTCTTCAAAAATTTCCTCCTATCAAAATTATTGTTGGGCACATAGATGTTGGACAAAATCCAAGAGAAATCATCTCTAATATGCTTTAATCTAACAACTATATGATTAGCATCTTCACCTATACAAGTCCCTGAGATAAAAAATTCATTCCAAAATTAGCACAATCTCCTAAAGCCCTGTCTAAACTATTACAATGTATTCCACAATTCTTAGAGAATTTCATCTTCATAGCTTATCTCTTGGCATTTTGGTTTCCTAAATAACCATAATATTCAACTTACGATCTCTAATGAAATTAAACAAAATATTCTGCTTATGCGGGCTATTGAGCCCCCTTATGTTCCAAGACATAATCTTCATTGTTTGAGGGGGGTGTTGTTTAGACATATCTCAGGGATAGTCTTTTAAATCTCATCTGTAATACTCTGAATGCTACCATACTCCCTATGCCCTTTTGAAGACTTGTGTCCTGAGTTTTTAGAATTCCCACAATCAGCCTTCATTCTATTTATTGTGGAAACTCTAGAGGTCGTTGCCTTTTTGTTTCCCTTTTTCCTTTCCACCTGTGAAAATGGTGGATCCTCCTCCACATCTGATTCCTCCTGGCTTTTATTTTATTTACCGCTATATTTCAGCCTTCTAGATCTTGATTTCTTAGAAGGGCTAGGTTTCTCCCCTATATTTGGGGACTCCTCAAAGCAATCCACTAAGATAGATGATTCACCATTTAGCATATTCATTCTTTGATCTCCAGAAGTAGACAAAACTACTCGAGAAAATAGATATATAGAATCATCAAAAGGTTTAGTCTCTTCATTCTTGGGTATAAGATGATCCCCATTTTCCTTCATCCATGGACCATTCACAAAAGTATCAGTACTTTCAACCTTGTTCAGGGGGACAGAGTCCCTATTATTTCCTATATAAAAAATCGTAATCAAGTTCCCTTCAACTCTAGGGATGTTATCCACACTCAGTCCTCCAGAAACTTGATCTCCCTCTTTACTCTCATGATGGGTAGCTCCCACAATAATATCATCTTTCTATGGATTGGTGGGATTCCCATCAATATTTTGTTCCTCGATATTATGCTCAACTGATGTGGTCCTTGAGGATGATCCTGACATATTAGAGATATTGCTTCCTTCCCTAGGTTTAGCTTTCCAAACTTTCTTATTACCTTCACTAGGCATCACATCTTTGTTCAGGATTTGAGAAGGACATTTATTTGCCTAGTGGCCAAACCTTTTGTAGTTAAAGCAAACAAAAAGTAAATTATCAAACTCCATAGTCTGCTCCCATGTGCCAAGCTTTAACACAATATCAATAGATGTGGGCATATCCTTAGGAGGATTCCAAGAAATATTCTAGCATAAACTAGTCTTTTCCTTGAAGTAGTCATAGGATCAAAGGAAACAAGTTCCCCAAAAGAACTAGATATACCCTTAAAAACATCTCCAGTACTCCATTGGTAAGCTAGGAAGATGGACCCAGACAAGGATGGCTTCAAATGCAGAGTCTAAAAGATCCGGCTTTGGGGGCCATTTTTTAAGGCCAAGCAAGCCTTGCTAATAACCCAACGTCCCCCACACAAAATAAAAACCACATCCTCCTCACAAGAGAATCCAAAGGAGAATAATCCTTTTGGTAAAGCAAAGACCTCCGCTTGACCTTTAAGACACCATTTTCTTTTTACAAAAGCTTTAACAATCTCAATATTGGGTCTTGGTCCCATAAATTTCCAGACTAAGGAGAATCCCATTAGAGAAATATTCTAATCAATAACTAAGTCAAGAATAGCAATGGAAAACTTACCCAAATTTGGATCTGATAAGTTGTAGACTAGAGAATGGGAAGATTTACAAGTGGGTTTCACCCCAAAAAGTGAAACCCAGGGTTTATAATTCAACTCAAGTTTCGGTTTACACTTCCCCTTTCTTGACTCAGCATTCACACATGGGTCCCCAATAATATGAGCCAAAATATTCACTTCCACTAGAAAGGATGCACCAGGTCCTCTGGGATCCACAATAATCCCCTCTGGCCCATCAGGCTTATCCCCTGAGACACCATTTGAATCATTTTGTCCTTCTCTTGCATCTAATTCATCCTCTTCTGCCTCCAGATTTGAACCTAGAATTACCTCCCTACACACATATTTGAAATCAACCTTCTTGCCTATTCCCTCGCTGCTCCTCATTCTATGTTCCAGGCTTGTAAGTGTTATTTGGTTTTTGAAATGTGCAAAATGTTAAAAGACTTACATTCACCAAAATGTAATGGTGACAAAATGAGTATTCACTAGTTTAGCTATTTAAACAAGGAATCAAATTGTAGACACTTAAAAATAATTATTTTAATTATTTTTAAATTCCTTACATAATTGATTTATTAATTATGCCAATTTTTAATTCTCCTCAATATTAATTAATTATGATTAATATTGTCACTATAGTCTGTGATTGATTTATTTAAAAAATCAATCCCCTTTTATTCTTCTAAAAATCCTCAATATTAAATCTTCTCAAATTCCTCCTCTTAACTAATTAATTTCAATTAATTAGTTAACCTAAATGATTCCTACAAATCACATTTTCCTAATCCATCATTAACCTAATAAATTCTTCTAGAAACTCCCTAAGCTCACTTAACATTATTCTTCTAATTTTTAATTCCCTCCACTCATTTTCTCTCCTAGTCAAATCCTCCTACAAATCTTATCGACCCTAATCCCACCTAATCTTTTCTCTAATCCCTCTCCTAATAGGTTTCTAGTGGCTAATCATCATGATTAGCCACAAAGTCAACTCCTTGTCCCTTCCATCCAACCACTCTCCTTAAATGCCCTTTTCCTAGGTGAATGTGAGATTTTCAAAATCTCACATTCCTCTAGGCATCTCATCTTCCAAGGAATTTTTAATTCCTCCTTATTCCTCCAATTCCCATGAGCATCCTTTTTGAAGAATTTTTAATTCTTCCTTTCCATTCCTCAAGAAATGTCCCATCCCTTACTCTTCTCAAGGCACATTGGGAAATCTTCCCAATGTACCTTGAGGAGTGTGGAGACAAGAAATGCCTTTAATACATATCTCTTGGTCTCTACACCTCCTCTTGGGCCTTGTGTGGGCTCACAAGGAATTCTAACCCTCCATCTTGGGTCCATCCTATCCCTTCATTTCTCCTCCTCTCTCTCTATAAATTGAGGACTCCATCCTCTCACATTTTATCTCCAATTTTAGCAACTTCATGTTGTTAGTTTGTGCCTAGAAAACCATCTTTGCACCCTCATCATGCCAAAGTGATCCTTCATCCATACTTAGCCATATTATCCATCTCATCCTTCAAATCCATCACATCCATTTGTGCACAATGTTGGAGAGCCAACCACATCAAGCAATCTAGGAGCAAATCGACATCACGTTGGAGGCATTTGGGTGCACTTCGACTTCATCCAAGCTCCATCTGAGGGAGAAGGTAAAGGTTTGTAAGGTAAAAGCATTTGCCTTCATGTTTTTTGTGTGGTCTAATTTATGCTCCATGTTTTATATGTTTCGGTGTTTTGATTTGTATACTAACTATCCAAATCCACCTTGCTTGCTTTTCCCATCTTCATCCTAGCACGCCTGGTGGGACCCACCTCCCTAAAAATAATGTTTTTTGAGTTTTTGTGAGTTTGCCAGTCACAGGTATCGGAACAACGCGAGCGATTCGGGTTCGAAGCAACAAACATACCTTTTCGGCGCGTGCGCAGGTGCATCAACGCAAGCGCAAGCACATCAGCGCGACCATTCTCAAAATTCAAAATTTATCCCGCTCCGTTTTGTTTAAAAAAAATTACTCTCTATTTTGTCTATTTGACGCATGCGCAGGCGCATCAGCACGGGCGGACGCGTTTCGGCACAAGGGAAAATTAACCAACTCAACCGTTTTCAAAAATTCCCGCCCTCAACAAAAATTTGGTTTTTGAAATTTGAATTTCAAAATTTAAACTACTAACTTTTTTTAATTGTTTTCAGGATTTTAACACGAGCGCAGGCATTTCAACGCGACCGATCTAGACCAGCGCGATAGACAAGTATAAAAATCATAATTTTGTCTACTTTAATTTCTTTTTTTTTTTGTTTCTGCCATCTGCAGCGCGTATGCAGGCATTTTTGCGCCTACGCAGGTGCTTCAGTGCGACTGACTGCATTTCAACGCGTGCGCTATATGTGCAGGCTAGTGACTACTGATTTCTTTTTTTTTAATGTTGCAGCTTTTCTCGATTGTCCAAGACCTAGAAAACATAAAAAACTACTAATCCGAACTGTTTTGTAGGTTGCCTAGGAGTTCCAACCAAATATTGTGTTTTTTTTAACTAGGCACCTAGATTTAATTAAAGGATAAATGAACCATTGTCTTGTGTGTTTTGTGAAAAGTGTAAAGGTAGGAGAGTATGCTCTCGTCTAGCTAGATGATCAAAAATCCAGACCCTCCAAGTTTTCCACGTTTGTTGCATGCTTACCTTTAGCGGGCATGCCCTCCCAACTTGCTCTTTGAGAAGGTAAGAGGGGAACAACCCAAGTGAGTACACCCAGACCTGGGGTTCCCAACTCACTATAATAAATAGGTCATTGATGATGAAAGAGTCAATGGTTGGGGCTATATGAGAGTTCACTCTCACATTGGGTGCTTAGTAGGATCCTAGAGATCTCAATCATGCTTGTGTGACTACTAAGTTCTTGGTGCTTCATTGGGCTAAAGGCCTCAATTGTGCTTGTGTGACTGCGAAGGGTAGCTCCTAACGGGAAGACATATTAAACACCTTGTGCATAGTGGCCAAAAACCCTCTAGTCATTGGTGTAGGAGGTCGGACCTCCGAAGCCGCCCATATTTTTACAGCCCTTAGTAGAGACACAAAGTTTTCCATGAAAAGTTTTCATGGGAATTGATGTTTGGCTGCCCCAGAGAAGTGAGTGTCATAGATGGGAGTCATTGGGGTCAAGCATCTAATTGTCCACTCTGGGTAAGCGTAGCTAGGAAACCGATTGGGATCCAATGACTATTGTTCTTGCTAGCCTTAAGAATGTTGTACATGAGCATGAGTGTCTTTGAGCTAAAATTCATTTGATCATTGTGCTTGCTTTGCTTGATACTTGCTTACCAAGAGTAGACTAAAAACACATCATTATCCTCAAAAACTTTGCAAAAACATTTGTCTAAAAGCAAACAATCATCCAAGTCACTATCCATACAAAGTCCAAATTGTGCCAAAACACTGTCTATTTCATGTTTCATAAACCTAAGTTGTATAAGCATCCTAAGAAGTCAATCCACTGACCTATCAAGAAAAGGAAGCTCACACAAGCACAACTCATTGGGCATCATAAATTTTGGTATACAAACCGCAAACTCTTGCTTAAACATAGGACATTCTTGAATCATTACCATGATTACGTCCATGGTCATAGCAATGAGTTTGATGCTAGTGATGAACTAAGAGTTTGTGCCCTCCATCAAGGTTCAGGTTTGTCTTTCAACACCAACTATCGTCAAAATTAGGGTGGTTGTGTCCCTTCATACAACTTGCCATCCGAACCAATCATCTATTGAGTCATGTTCATGTCAAGGATATCCTGGTCACCAAATTTCTTCTAATCATCACTATCATCCCTCTTCAATCAATCATCCTCAATCTTTTCCTAAGGACTTAACACATCAATCAATCATGAAATCAATCACCTTCAATTAGCAAATCAATTCCCAAAATCCAAATCAAATCATCCTTTAATCCAATTAACCTCACATTAAGGTTGCATGCCTTGTGAAGTTCCATTTAGACCTCATCATTAATCACTTGGATTTTGTGCTTGAAAAAGAATCCTCTCCAAGTACCTTTGCCTTATCCTTGATTCAATCAAGACTCTTAACTTACGCCTTTGCTTTGCTTAGGGTCATTAGTCAACCCTTAGTGGAAGAAAGGCTTTTTAATCATCATTCTAAGGTCTAAATTCTACCCAACTTGGTCATTACCTCGCTTGTGCTTTCATCTACCACCTAAGATCCTCATCCAAGGACTAAGAGGTCAATCCTAATCAAATCCAGGTTCTAATCCAAGGACCCTACCAATCAGCAAAATCCCCTTTTCACCAAAGAGAAATCCAAAAATCCAAAAGTCTCGCTAAGTCCTCTCATCAAATCCTTCCTCCTTCAATCTTTTCTAAGGTTATTCTTGTATGGTCACAACTCGATCTCAAAAGAAATAGATGGCTGAACAACAATATGGTATGTCGGACATTAGTGTCCTATATGAAGATCCTACACAAGATCCTACACAAAGTGTGCAACCTAGCACTCAAAATCAAACACAAAATCCTAATATGGTTAACCAAGATGAACTCTCTCCGGAAGTGTAAACTTTCCTAGCAGACTCTTATAACCAAGAGATGGTTGAGAAATTCATCCAACACAATCCTACTGCACTTCTAAAGGCCCTCCTTGAAAATGGAGCTCAACTCCCACCTGATTTTGATAAATCCACCCTTGGTCAACAACCACAAGGAGACCTTGCTCCCACGCAGAATGTTGCACCTGTTATTCAAACTCAATCAATTATGGCCCCGCCCATCATTCAAACTCAATCAATAATACCCGTGGCACCTCCCTCGTGGTCTCCATTCCACCTTCTTCCTCCTTACCATCTATACCACTATCAAATCCGATCTCATCTATTCTCCAACATGCCTCTATACCATCTTCTTCTACTCAACCATATATTTCTATTCCACAAACTTCACTTTGTGTCAACAATGTCGCTAACCTCATTTGAGTCACGCTTAATCCCATCACAACAATTTATGGGCCGCAACCAACCGTCACTCAAGCCCCTGCAACATCGGGCATCACATCTCACATTCTTGCTTCCTCATTATATCAATACATTAGTGGTGGTGCACCTTCCATGACTCATCCGATTCTAGGAGTAGACACAATCCATCATTTCCAAAATCCACAACAAGACCTCATTAAAGAAATTCAGGACATGAAAAACATCATCAAGGACATGAAAGAAGGGACTAATAAGAGGAAACCATACTCGTTTGAGGAATTTTTTCTTTGTCCTTATGATCCATCTATATTAATTGCACTCTACCCCCCAGGGTTTGACATCCCTAAATTCACCAAGTATGAAGGCAAAGGGGACCCCCGCGACCATGTCCAAGAATTTCACATCCTATGCTAAGAAGTCTCCTATAGTGACCTATACCTTAGAAGACTCTTCCCTAACAGTCTCACAGGAGATGCCCTAGCATGGTTCTCATCCTTACCACGAGGTTCAATTATCTCCTTTCCAGACTTGGCAAAAAAGTTTGTGGCCCACTATGCCTACAACATGGCTAATGATGTTTCCATGATGGACCTATGTAACACAAAGCAAAGTCCCGGAGAGACTTTCGCCAACTTCTTGCAAAGATGGCAACATCTCATCAAGAAATTCCAATGGGACATCCTAGAACAACACCAAATTGAATTATTTCAAAAGAACCTGGTGCCCGAACTTTCAAGACCTCTAACATCTCAATGTATTAAATATTTCCAAAAATTGACTGATAAGAGCCTAGCCCTCGAACATGTCTTGTTAAAGGAAGGAACCTTAAAAAACTACCAAAGATAAACTCAAAATTCTTCCTCTTATCATAATTCTAAACCAGAATTTTGGTCCAAGAACAAGAACTTAGTCAATGACGGTGTAACTGATGCAAAACGGGTCCAGACCGTGGTCGCTCCTCCAAAGCCCACCACCACTAATCATCAATTCAACAATCAAAACAATCAAAATCAATCCCAAAAGTCTCACAACAATGTCTCAATCTAGGGGCGACCACCCCGATCCAATAACAGGACTCCAAGAGACTTCACTCCTCTTGTTGAGCCTATTGAAGTGGTGTTTCAAAAGCTTGTTCAAGCAGGTGTAGTGGTTTTCCCGATCACTCGCCCATTTGACCCCAATCAACCCAAACCTAGGTGGTATAATGAGAATGAATATTGTGAGTATCATCGTATAAAGGGACATGATACACGAAAATGCATGAAGCTTAAAATCTACATACAAGACCTCATTGAAAGGGGTGAAATTGAAGTAGAAAATGCAAAAGTTGGTAATAACAATGACAAACTCAAAATGTACCAGGAACCTTTCCTGAAACATGATAAGGGAAAAGACTCATCATCTAATGCAGTGAATTATGACTACACTAATCACATAACCGGTTTTGACTCTTTAGTAGGTCGTATTGTGCCCGTAGACAATCATGTAAATGTCATAACTATCCAAGGAGTTAATCCTCCCCCTTTCCAAAGCAGACCTAATCTTGCTAGGATAGTCATTCAAGGTGCTACACCTTTCACCCCCTACTCCCAAAACGACTGCAATGTAACCACACGTCGAGGTAAAGTCACTATCCAAGGAGTTCCTCCCCCACCAAACCCTCCACCCATGTCTTCCACCCACCGATATGACCTCCTTGACCAACTTGGGAAGACCCCCGCATAGATCTCTATTCTATAACTTCTCAAGACTTCCCCTGTCCATAAAGAAATTTTGGAGCAAGCCCTCCTTGAGTCTCACGTTCCTGATAATATCAATGCTACCCAATTCCAAGCTCTCATTGGAAACCTTGCTGCCTAGCAACACCTTGTATTCACTTCCAATGATGCTCCTACATATAAAGACCATAATAAACCTTTGCACATTGAAGCCCTTATCCAGAAGCACAAGGTCAAAGGTATCCTGATAGACGGTGGATCCGGACTCAATCTGTTTACATACAAGTTAATAAAATAATTGGGACTTTCTGAGGACCTGGTAGACACATCAGAAAGGATCACAATAAAAGTATATGATGATGTGGAAAGAGTTTCAAAGGGCATGATCACCTTACCTCTTCAAGTGGGCCCTATAACAATTGAAACCCCTTGCCAAGTACTAGATCTTGATCTCCCCTACAACATCCTCCTCGGTCGGTCATGGATTCACTACTTGCAAGTCGTACCCTCCACTTATCACTAATGCATCAAATTCCCCTTCAATAGAAGAGAGATCACTATCAAATGTGATCCACAACCTTTTCAATATTGCAAGCTCTTAGAGGGGAAACATCCATATCATTGCCCACTAAATAGACCCTCGCCAACTCCTCCATCTGACACATCAAATGTTTCCTCCACCTCATCCCAACTAGACACAAATCAAGATCTTGGATAATGGTTGTGGAGAATACAAATTGGGGGATGTCTTATTAATAGGCAACCTCCCCCTATCTCCTAAGTCATTTGGCAAACCAAAAGAGCTCAAAAAATATCAGAAGTCAGTCATACAATGCAAAGATACCACCTTCTAGCAATGGGGCCCACTTGATGAGGAGAGCCTCGACATGGATGTCTCTTCATGGTTATACTGGGAAGAAGATGAAGATCCAGCAAAAATATCTTAAAAAATGTATCCAAAATCATTAGCTATAGTTGAAAAAATGGGTTACAAAGGACACGGCTTGGGATCGGAGGAGAAAGGAAGAAAAGCACCCATAAATCCTATCTCCTACAAGTACAACAGAGGCTTGGGGTACACCCTGGTGCCTAAGATTACTATCGCTGGTACCCCTTCAAGTCCTTCCTTGGATATCGAAAGCTCTGACAAAGAGGAGTTCCATGAAATGCCTTATGAATACGAAAACGATATCTTCTTTGACACTCACATCAATGCTATCACCCCCGTAACCTCTCCCATTTCACATGAGCTACATCTTGTCCATCCTGAACTCATAGACTAGGGCCAACGAGACAAACCCACTTTAGATATCTGTGTCGATGATAATGCTCTCATTACTCTCCTGACTATGCAAAATTTGGAAGACTGCAACCGAGTAGATGGTATTCAATTACATAAAAAGGGATACTTTGGTAGTCCGGTCAATGCCCTTAGCCACAAAAAAGATAATCAAAGCAAAAAACATGATTCCCTAGGTGAAAACCTCTCTGAGGCACCTTTGGATGAGCAAAAAATAAAAACAAAGGGCGTATCTGAGAGTGAAAACTTGGAAAAGGCACTTGACAATGAGGGACTTGACCTCCCTACCATTGGTTACCTTCCTCAAGATAGGTCAAATTCACTGATAGAAGAAACAGACAGTATCAACATGGGCACCGAAGACATTCCAAAAAATGTGCTCATTGACAAGTCCCTCACAGAAAAAGAGAAACAAGACTTCATCAATTTCCTTACAAAGATCAAAATCAATTTTGCATGGTCCTATGCTGATATGCTAGGTTTAGATCCTGACTTGGTGGTTCATAATCTCATTGTTGGCCCAAACGCAAAACCTGTGAAACAAAAGTTGTGCAAAATGCATCTGCATATTGCACTCCTGGTCAAGGTAAAACTCCAAAAAATGTTGGATGCAGAATTCATCAAACCAATAGACTACGTTGAATGGGTCTCCAACATTGAACCTATCAGCAAACCCGTCGGGGGCATCCGCATCTGTACTGATTTCCGAGATCTAAATAAGGCTTGTACTAAAGATGATTTCCCGCTCCCCAACATAGATATGATTGTGGACCTTACTGCAGGACATGACATGCTATCACTTATGGATGGATTCTCTGGATATAATCAAATTAGGATTGCAGATGAAGATCAACATAAAACTGCATTCACAACACCATGGGGGACTTTCTATTACCAGGTCATGCCTTTTGGCCTCAAAAATGTTGGAGCCACATATCAATCTGCCATGACGATGATTTTTCATGACCTCTTGAATAAAATTATAGAGGACTATGTGGATGATCTGCTAGGAAAATCAAAGACGAGATAGGAACACATCCCTATCTTAAAGCAAATCTTTGAAAGATTGGAAAAATACAAATTGCATCTAAATCCTATGAAGTGTGTTTTTGGGGTCACGTCAGGAAAACTACTAGGTTTCATTGTTTCTCGCAGAGGCATCGAGGTCGATCCTGTGAAGGTTAAATCCATCATGGAAATGCCTCCATCGAAAACTCTCAGATAGTTGTGCAGCCTCCAGGGAAAACTCCAATCTGTTAGACGTTTTATTTCACAACTGGCAGATAAGTGCCATCCATTTGCACACCTATTACGTAAAGACACAAAATTCAAGTGGGACTGCTTGTGTCAAAAGGCCTTTGAAAAACTAAAAGAATATCTGGCATCACCTCCAGTGCTTATGCCTCCTACTCCTAGAAAACCTCTTATTTTGTACATATGTGCTACCGCAGTGGCATTGGGGGCATTGTTGGCACAAACAGATGATCAAGGGAAGGAACATGCCATTTACTACATCAGTCGAACACTAGTAGGGTATGAACTCAATTATACCCCCATTGAAAGAGCATGTCTGGCATTGGTGTTTAGCACACAGAAACTCTGACACTATATGTTGAACAACAAAACAAAATTGATTGCTAAGATTGACCCGCTTAAATATCTCTTGTCAAAAGTTGCCCTCACCGGCAGAACCACTAAATGGGTCATGTTGTTAAGCGAGTTTGACATTGTATATGTAGACAAAAAAGCAATGAAGGGACAAGTCATCGCAGACCAGTTGGTCGACACTCCACTTCCAGGTGACCATCCTATTCTCACATAATTACCGGATGAATTCAATATGACTGTCACCACATCCTCGACATGGCAATTGTACTTTGATGGCTCTTGCACCCCAAATGGATCGGGGGCAGGAATACTACTGATCACACCTCAAGGAGATGGCATCCCAAAGTCATACAAGATAGCTTTTGCATGTACCAACAACATCGCAAAATATGAGGCACTCATTACAGGATTACGCTTGGCTATCCAGTGGAAGATAAGGGAATTACAAGTCTATGGTGATTCCAAACTTGTCATAAAACAAGTCAATGACGAATATCAAACAAAAGATGACAAACTCCTTCCCTATTATAGCATGGTTGAAGATCTTAAGCAGCACTTCACAACAATCAAGTTTGATCAAGTCCCGTGAACAAACATAAGGGTTGCAGACACAATGGCCACCATTGGCTCCCTCCTTCAGATGCCAGCACATAGTCAGAAGTGTGAGTTCTTGGTCGAGCAACTATTTATACTGGCATATGATCTACCGGAGTCTAAAATGATATGTGTACTCATTGGTCCTGAGTCCCCCTGGTACCAAGAAACCTTCGCTTTCCTAAAAGACAACACTATTCCCCCGCACCTTACCAAAACCCAACAACAAACCTTCATTCGCTGATGTGCTCGTTACACTATCCTTCTAGACACCCTATCAAAAAGAATTTTGATGGTTCCCTCCTAAGGTGTTTAGATAAACAAGAGGCAGAATGGGCATTACGTGAAGTACACGAAGGCATCTCTGGGGAACACTCAAGTGGGCT
This sequence comes from Cryptomeria japonica, assembly GCF_030272615.1. Classification (NCBI taxonomy): domain Eukaryota; kingdom Viridiplantae; phylum Streptophyta; class Pinopsida; order Cupressales; family Cupressaceae; genus Cryptomeria; species Cryptomeria japonica. The sequence continues at coordinate 465,924,870 of NC_081405.1, read as the reverse complement.
CACCTTGGCTAAGAAGCTTTTGAGAACAGGATATTATTGGCCTAAAATGGAAGTAGATGCATATAACAATGTGAAGGAATGCATCCCTTGCCAACAACATGGCGACAAGATCCATGCACCATCACAAGAATTGCAGCCGTTCATTACACCTTGGCCCTTGTCATAGTGGGGGCTCGATCTCATTGGGAAAATCCACCCCTCATCCTCCAACGGGCATAAATTCATTATCACCGCCACCGAGTACTTCACCAAGTGGGTAGAGGTTATCCCTCTTACTTTTACCACTGGAAAGCAGATATCCAAATTCATCCTTAACTACTTGATATGTCGATATGGCATTCCAAAAGTCATCATTATAGATAATGACAGACAATTTAAAAACTAGGATGTCAAAGAACTCTGCGACAAATTCAACATCCAACATCGCTTCTCCACCCCATATTACCCCCAAGGCAATGGTCAAGCTGAGGCTTCTAATAAAACCCTAATCAAAATCCTCAAAAATACAGTCAATGAAGCTGGACGTGATTGGCACCTCCAACTCCATCTTGCTTTGTGGGCCTACCACACCTCTATCTGCACACCCACAGGCGCCACCCCTTATTCCCTTGTCTTTGGCTCTGAAGTTGTACTCCCCCTTGAGATCGACATCCCCTCTCTAAGGGTATCACTGCAAAATATCCTACTAGATGAAGAGTATAGAATTGCCCACCTACAAGAGCTAGAATTGTTAGATAAAAGGCACATCAAGGCCTTGAACCATCTTTGGGTATATCAGAACCATCTACGCATGAGTTATCACAAGAAAGTCAGAACCCGGGAATTCAAAATTGGTGATCTTATCCTCATGGAGAATCAGAAAAACCTTCAAGAAAAAGAAAAGAAAGGCAAGTTCGAGCCTAATTGGCTTGGACCATATCTAATCACAGCAAAATGTGGATTAGGAGCTTATCAGTTGGCTACTCCTAAAGGCGATCCTTTGGATGATCCAATAAATATCATGCACCTCAAAATATTTTATGCCTAGTCCTCAAAAGGTCTTAAATTGCCAAAAAAAAAAAAAAAAAAAAAAAAAATCATGAAAAATACATAAAAATAAGAAAAATCCTGAGAAAATCGTCACTCTGGTGAAAACCTGGCAAACAGGCGCCTTATCATTTGCATATGCAACATATATACACATCAAAAGCATGATCACTCATCCTACATCCAAAATGTGTCAGCAAGCATATCATAGGCATACATATATAAACACCCATTATGCATCACAAATAGGTCAGCACAACATATCCATAATTACAACCATACATCACATCATAAAAAAATAAAGAGAATCCATCATAATAAAGAACACACACCATCCATCATCACAAAATCATATATATATGCTCAAAAGAGATGAATATGTATGTCATAATACAATGATCACCCCAAAGGGTCAAAATATGATACATAAGACAAAATGGAGCTACCTCTCCCCTCCTATCTCCCCACCCCCCTCCGTTGTACTGCCTCCACCTAAAACTCCTACCTCCCCTCCTCTTGGTGGCCTAAAACCAACCGATCCACCTATCTGTTGGCTCTGTGTGTGCCTTGACGCTGTGTTCTATGAGATCTCACACTCTTAGTGTACGAAGCTGCTCGTTGTGTCGCAGGCACTGCTCCATGATATAATCCCCTATAGTAATCTGCCTCCCGAGCTGCCCTCTCTGCCTTATCCCGTTGCTGCATAATATCAGCATATATTTGCCCAAGCCCTGCAGGAACCAACACCTAGCGGGCTGCATCCCTCTCCCCCGCAGGTGTATCACATTTGTCTCTACCCTCTGCACTCTGCCCTGTAGCCCCTCTAGATCATCATCTTGCTAACGGATAACATCCTGAAGGGTCTATAGTTGTCCCTGTTCGTGCCTCCTCTAACATCCGCTCATACTCCTCCCTCTCCTGCCTCAGGGCATCCACCTTTGTCCTCGTTGTATGGAGGCTCTCTATCAAGTCTGTTATCTCCCACGTCAACCACTCCACCTCTACCTCCAGACTCTCCCTACCATCTCTCTCTATCTTTAGCTCATCCTCAATAGAATGGAGCCTCCCCCAGGTAGTATCTTTCTCATGTTGCACTCTGTCAAAATCAGCCTATGATATCCCTCCCCTCTCCTCCACCTGTGCCTCAGGAAAATCCATAGGTACAGCATCTTCTCCCCTGCCACCCACAGCCTCTGCAGCCTCTCCTACTGGTGCTCCATCTCCCTTTCCCTCTCCCTCTCCCTCCTCTGGATCCCTCCTCCATACCACCCTCACTCTCCTCTGCTGACCTCCAGAACCACGCCCTACACCAACCACAACTCTCTCCCCTGGGCCATCATCCTCACCACCAACTACCTAGTCTACGACCGACTATAGCTCATCATCCTTCAAAACCCCAGGGATGGTAAGACATACTGGCAGGTGCCCCTCCCACTAGCTCCTATATCCTCCTATCGTCCCTGGATCCTCACCTACCCCCATCCGCTCATCCCAGACCAAATGAGACACTGTCTAAAAACTGGTCCTGCCCTCCAATGGACTCTTCGTCGAGCCCCAATATCTCACCTCCCGTGTAATCCGAGGATACATTGGGATATCCCCCACTATATCCTAAACCTATCCGAGTTGTCTTGCCACCCTGTACGATCTATAATACTCCATAATGTACACTAATCTCCCAAACATCCACATCTCCACCCCAGCACAGTGTAGCTGCCAGTCACCCCTCCATCTCTCACACCCCAAAAATGGTCGCCATGTAAACTGCATAAGCTCATCCAAAATCCACCGCCAAAACCATACAAACCCTTTCTGAGTATAATGCAGCAGCCCCCTATACCTATCCCCATATGGTTGTCGAACCCGTCGGTCCTGTACACCCATTGGCCGAGTAACCACAATATGCTCCCAAGCCCAGATATGGAGAAGTGTCACTCCTGCCGACAAACTAGCATACTCCTTATACACCACCAGATGCATATCATGATATAACTGAGCTAATATCGCAACTCCCCACACATATTGCATGCCATCATGAACCATGAAATAAAGGCACCTGCTCCATCCAACGGGAAATCCATGCCCGCCTAGATCAGGTATGATCCGCCCGCTCAAGAATCCACAAATGACCAATACCAAGCGAGGAATCCGCCGAATACCCATTGCCCTACCCAAGTGCATCCTACTCCTATCCAGCATCGGCGGGGTCTCATACTCACAAACCTCCCGGAGATAAAAATCCACTACATCCAAGTGGTACTCTGGGATGACACCACGAATGGGGATCTTCAAGATCCTCCATACATCCCAAAAGGTCACTGTCGCCTCACTAGTAGGAAGATAGAAGGTGTTATACTGATTATCCCACCTCTCAACTAAAGTTGTCATCATCGTAGTATGAGCTTGTACCCTCGGCCACCTGCCCACATAGTGCAATCCTAGAGCAGCTAACACCTCTAACTCATCACACCCCAACTCCCGAAATAAACTCATAGTAGCGGGCCAATGCTCCCTCAAAGCCAACGGCCCCATCTCTGCTTGCATCCACCAAACAAATTCATTATTTCCATATCCACAAGTCCTATTCTACCCTCTGGAACCAGCCACATCCTCACCCTATCCCAAAAATTCTAAACCTAAACCTAACCCTCCCCCTCCAAAGCACACGAGCTGATTTGTCCAGCGCTCACGCTAACAGATAAAGCTTACCCTCCCCAGCACTCCTTGCAACTTTAGTCAGTACGAGCACCCGCATAAACCCTTGACCGCCCGCGCGGATGTGCGAGCGCATGCATTGAAGCGCCCGCGCTAATCAATCCCCATCCCTCAAAAACCTATTCTACCCACTTCCTCCCAACGAGCGCCCTCGCTCGTGCTAACCCATTAGCGCGTGCGCTGAAATAGCGATCGGCGTGTGTGCCTCGCCAACTCTAAGCCCTAAATTTAGCCCTAATTCTACCCCTACCCTAAAAAATTTCAAAAAGGGGAATGGTCCTACATACTGGTGGTCCATAGCTAGTGGGTTTTTCGTAGCATCGGATCCTCTTGGCACGATGATCATGTGTAGGAATACGATCCATATTTCCTTCTCTCCTTCTAGGCTCTAAGTGGCTCCAAGGCTTGTGTGTAACAATGACTCTTCATTGGGCCCTTTGTGGCTAATATGGGCCCCCGCGAGGGCCCATTTCCTCTACGGTCTCACATCTTCTATTCTATCTTCTAGATTTTCTACATCTACTTCCTATTTCTTTTTCACTTATCTCCTCCACTCAAATTCTTTCTTCTTTATTTTTGACAATTTTTTTCGTCAATTTTTTGACAAAATTCTCGAGGGGGCATACACCTCCCACGCTTTACGTTGGGGCATCTATTTCTTCTTCTTCTATCTTCTACCCATCGCCAAATTTTCCGCTGCATAAAAGAGGGGCAAAATGTAGACACTTAAAAATAATTATTTTAATTATTTTTAAATTCCTGACATGATTGATTTATTAATTATGTCAATTTTTAATTCTCCTCAATATTAATTAATTATGATTAATATTGTCACTATAGTCTATGATTGATTAATCCGCTTTTATTCTTCTAAAAATCCTCAAAATTAAATCTTCTCAAATTCCTCCTCTTAACTAATTAATTTCAATTAATTAGTTAACCTAAATGATTCCTACAAATCACCTTTTCCTAATCCATCATTAACCTAATAAATTCTTCTAGAAACTCCCTAAGCTCACTTAACATTATTCTTCTAATTTTTAATTCCCTCCACTCATTCTCTCTCCTAGTCAAATCCTCCTACAAATCTTTTCTACCCTAATCCCACCTAATCTTTCCTCTAATCCCTCTCCTAATGAGTTTCTAGTGGCTAATCATCATGATTAGCCACAAAGTCAACTCCTTGTCCCTTCCATCCAACCACTCTCCTTAAATGCCCTTTTCCTAGGTGAATGTGAGATTTTTGAAATCTCACGTTCCTCTAGGCATCTCATCTTCCAAGGAATTTTTAATTCCTCCTTATTCCTCCAATTCCCATGAGCATCCTTTTTGAAGAATTTTTAATTCTTCCTTTCCATTCCTCAAGAAATGTCTCATCCCTTACTCTTCTCAAGGCACATTGGGAAGTCTTCCCAATGTACCTTGAGGAGTGTGGAGACAAGAAATGCCTTTAAGATATAACTCTTGGTCTCCACACCTCCTCTTGGGCCTTGTGTGGGCTCACAAGGAATCCTGACCCTCCATCTTGGGTCAATCCTAGCCCTTCATTTCTCCTCCTCTCTCTCTATAAATTGACGACTCCATCCTCTCACATTTCATCTCTAATTTTAGAAACTTCAATGTTGTTAGTTTGTGCCTAGAAAACCATCTTTGCACCCTCATCATGCCAAAGTGATCCTTCGTCCATACTTAGCCATATTATCCATCTCATCCTTCAAATCCATCACATCCATTTGTGCACAATGTTGGAGAGCCAACCACATCAAGCAATCTAGGAGCAAATCGACATCACGTTGGAGGCATTTGGGTGCACTTCGACTTCATCCAAGCTCCATCCGAGGGAGAAGGTAAAGGTTTGTAAGGTAAAAGCATTTGTCTTCATCTTTTTTATGTGATCTGATTTATGCTTCATGTTTTATATGTTTTAGTGTTTTGATTTGCATACTAACTATCCAAATCCACCTTTCCTTCTTTTTCCATCTTCACAAATCACTTACAATTACTATTACATTAAAGTGGAATGAAATCAATAGATTCAACCCCAATTATTTGAAATGAATTTTGTTCCTCTTTGATTGAATTGAAAATGAGCTATAGAAATGATGTGACTTGAATGTAACATATAGGACTAATGATGTAGAATTGACAATAATCAACACGTATAGATAGTCTCAAATCAAATATGCAAATACAATGAACAGATATAGAAATGGAAAGAAGGGATGAACCTTTGTATGAAATATGGACTCAAAGGTGCAAGACAATGGAGCTAAGGCGCCCTTGTCCAAGAGCTCGAATATAGAAAACATATTTAATCTCGAGATAATGATGTTGTTCAGAATATTTCCCTAAAGTTTCAGTAGAAAAGTGTCTGACAATGGTGCTTGGGCAACCTTGACCTCCACTTTCTGCATCTATAAAAACTAGTTCTATTCACCTTTGTGTGCTATTATTGAATCTATATATCTTGTCTCCAAATCCTGCCACCTACACATACAAAGGAGTAAAATTGTATTTTTTATAGGGGTTTTCTTGGGTTGAACCCCGAGTTTGAATTAACCCTTGAATGAAATTGAAAGGAAATCTATCAAGTAAAACTTTGAATGTTATACCTCAAGATTCTTGAAGATGATTATGGTTGATGATGCAATGCTCTTTGAATGTGATCACAAGTGTTCATGCAATAATATAACAAGACATAAATGAATTAATCATAAACACATTCTTGCATGAATATTGTTGTAACTTGCTACTCCATAATGTTTAGATATGAAGAATGCCTGAAGGATATTGTAGGATAAAATGTTGCCTCGATGCTCAAATACACAAATGAGATATATGGATTGTGGATTATGGGTGAATGAATGGAAATGAAAATGGATTGAAAGGATGCTCTTATATAGGATTCTCAAGGTATTTCATAAATTAGATTGATCTCCAATGGTCATATAGATGTATCGGGATCAGGAACCAACTAGAGGGAATTGGGAATTCATATATCCAAAATTGGCCCAAAATAGGGGGACAAGGATGCCCAAATGCCCTTTCCACCCAAAACATGGTAAAACAAGTGTGAAATAGGTGCATTTTGTCCCAAGACATGGTTTTAGATCACTATATAGTTAGATGACTTAAATTTTGCAATATAAAGGCTAGAAATAAACTTGTAAGAGAGCTACGAGAAAACACACTAAGGCAAGGGCACAAAAGGTAGTGTATATTTGTAAAGATTTACAATTTACGATGCTACACTCATGAGCCTCAATACTTTGTTGCACAAATTCTAAAACATTTCCATTGCATCGGTGTTTAGAATCAATTATAGATGTTGAGATGTCATAAGGAGAAGATTCATTCCTAGTTTCAAAGTCTAAAGAGACCAAATCATCATCAAGACATGTGTTGGAAGAAGACGTTGAAATGGATTTAGAAGAAGCTTGGACAAATGAAACGTGAGGCTTTATACTTGGATTGGAGGACCTTATATTCTCCATCGAAGGTGTAAAGTCTAATGAACCCCAATGTTTCTCTAACAAACCATCATTGATGGGAAATTGTATTACTGAAGGAATCATAATATCAAAGAAATATATGCATCCTACTCCATTTTGAATACCATTATAACGATTAGGATCAGCCTTCATTGTGTGGATTTCATTGTAATGTATGAAATTGATTGTGTAGTGTAGGGTAGAAGAGATTGTTTTCATAGCATGAATCCATGGCCTACCTAGAAGAAGATTATAATTGAGAGTATCAGGTATCACATGGATAAGCATGGGTAAAGTCATAGGTCCTAGTGTAATAGGTAATATCACTATACCAAGTGGCTTTCTAACAACTTTATCAAAGCCACAAACATACAAAGGATCAGGTTTAATGAGGTAAATATCCCAATTGATCTTATTTAACAAGTCAATGATACAAACATTAAGGCCTCACCCATTATCAATTAAGGTACATCTTATCTTATGTTCATGAATGCAAGATCTGATCGTGACGAGATCATTTTGATTTTCAAGCTCTAAAGAAGGAAATTCATCTTATGAGTACATAATATCTTTTGGTCTAGCAGGATGGGAAACTACCTTTTGTGAGGCTTCTTGGATCAACCCATGGTGTGAAGGTGAAGTTTGAATCAAATCCCAAAGGGAGAACTTAGATAAAGTAGCATGAAATTGTTCAAGAAGATTAGGTTTCCTATCGACATTTTGAGGAAGAACATTGTCTGGATAGTTACATGTGGGAGTTAATATATGAAAACTGTGTAGTTGTAACATTTGATATTTCATCCTATCTGGATTAGTGATTTGTTTTGCATAGTTCAAGATGTATCCAAGATGTCTAATGGGTTTCTTAGCAACAATAATAGGTTGGTTTTAAGGTTGAGGGGTATCTTGAATAATTTTAGGATTCACATGATTAGAAACATGAAAATAATTTACTTTATTTGTATCTTTGTTCTTCAAGGATTCATCTCTAGAAGGGAGAGAAATAAGGAAAGTGTTAATGATGTCATCTTGCTCCAAGGTATCTTCATAAGTAAGAAAAAATTTGGGAGAGGGATTACCAATAAAAATCAATGCTTCATCTCTGGAAGAGATGTCATGTAGGTGCATGGATGGAAAAGTAACATTAAGGAAGGTGTTTATGATACCATCCTCTTACACTAAAATATCCTCATAAGGGAGACATTTTAGGATAAAGACCAACATCATTCCTCAAAACTTCATCCCTAGGAGGGATATTTTTGGAAGGAGTGCTAATAATCTCTTCTTGCACCAAAATGTCCTCATGAATAGGAGGATCTTTAGAAGATGGATAGAGATATAGGAGAGGCTAGGCCACCATCATATCCATGAAATATATGCCTCATGAAACTAAGTAGTTGAAAACACAATGAAACAATTTACTTTTGCAAATGATAACATTTGCAAAATCCATGATATAAGACATAACAATATGCAATTTTTATGACTTTTTAAGCAATGAAAGTACATAAAAAATGAATGAAAGCATCTAAATTTGAGAATTTAATTCAAAAATCAGATCTAGAACTAAAGATTAAAGTTATACAAATGTAAGAAAAGTCGGGTTCACCAAAATGTAATGCAATGGAAATGGGATCTAAATCTAGAATGCAAACTAGGAATCAGACCCAATCCCATCAATTACATTAAAGAAGAACCAATAGGCCCAACTACAAACCCTTGGGAGAGCTAGGCACAATGGTTGATTGTTCTCTTTTTTTTTATATATGTTTAGATATGATTAGATATTGAAATTACAAAAACTACTATAAATAATGTGATATTGACAATAAACAACATAAACAAACAAATGCAAATCTGAAAATCTGAAAATCAACTAAGGTGTACAAAACTAGAAAGAGAATCCAAAGAGGAACTTGTGCCTAAATTTTGAGCTCAAAATTTAGGATGTCCTCCAAGTGTTGATGCAATAACATGATAAATCATCACAAAATCCATCATGAAAACATAATTGAAGATGTCTTGTTGTAGCTTGATGCTCCTTGTACTTATATTTACTCTTGAAATAATTAAGAGTGATTGAGAATGAAAAAAAAATAGATAATAAAATGAGTTAGGGATAATGTCTTATATAGGGTTCTCAAGGTATTTTCACTATTTAGCAAACTTGCAATGGTCATCCCAACTTCAAGGACAGATCTAGAAATGTTAAGGCTGACATATTACTCTCCTGAAATTTCAATCAAAGTGCTAAGCCACATTGTCTTGACAAAATAGGCCTAAACTTTAAGAAAGAGAAATAATAGGGCCCTAATATTGGATTTGTAATTTATATTAGAATTGGAGACATTTAAGTGGAGGGAAAAGTGCTTTGAAAATTAACATGAGATAGAACCCAAATAGACTTAAAATGGTATAGAAGAAAGGGTACACTTAAACTAAAGGCTCAAATAGGAACGTGTTGAAGTTTTAAAATAGGATAGGACTCATATTCTTGAATTGAGGATTAATTCAAGGCAAGAAATGGTTCGACAATGCGTAGAAGAATGGAAAAACTAAAATAAGTGTTGAGGAGAGTGTGAAATTAGACTCATAATTAAAATAGTACAATTTATGACACTCTACCTTATAATGGGGTCATATCTCATTATTAGATATTAATCACTTAGCATTTAAAATTGTGCATAGTGCATTTAATTTTGGTTGTAGGTTATTAGTTCATACCTCATCACACCTTTGTTATTTATATGAGGTATTTTGTACATTCTATAGCATCTCAATGTCATTTCTTATATTGATGAAATAGCATCTTTTAGGTTGCTTCTATCTTGTTGTGTGAAGGTTATTTGGTTTTTAGATTGGTGTTCTTGGGTAATACATCAACATAGTGTCAGAGCCAACTCTCTAGCATGGTCCTTTTAGTTGGAGAGTTTTCACTAACATTGAGTTCTAAGATCCCGAGGTGGTTTCAGTCTGCAGTTTGAGGCATTGGTTTTTCACATCTTATCATGCCACTATCATTTGGTGCTCAAACTTATTTGTAGGTCATATTCTATCTCTTGGTTGTTAATTTGTTGCTAGTATCAATAGCTTTGGAAGACAAATTCCTACCTTGGTAAGCTTGATTCTTGTTTGCAAACCAATTTTTATTATTCAGATAGGCCTTGCTTGCTTACATCTACACTTTTTCTTCTTTAGGGTGGATAAGTTTTGTTTAGTCATTTTTGTAGTCGATTTGTTAGCTAGGGAAACACTTTTCATTGGTGAAGGCTATAGCTTCACGTCTTTAGTTGGTGGCATTTCTAGTTTACCATCTATTTACTTGACCTTTTTTCATGGATCTTTGGTTTTTGTGCAATAGGGCTCATTGACCCATTTTTCCCTTAACACAGCTTCACCGCGGGCTTATCCACTTCATCATAGGCTCATCCTCAACTCAAGAATCCGGCTCCATTTTCTTTTGCATGGGGATCATTTTTGGCCAGTTCATGAGACATTTGCTTTGCTATAGGTCATGAAAAAAATTCATGAGCAGTTCATGGGTTGGTCTAATTTATATGTCATGTTCGTGACCCTACTTTAGTGTGTCACTGTAATGTCCCCAATTTTCAAGTTCTCTATTAAAGCTTTAGTAGTTGACATTATGGGTTTATGTCATCTTGTTCAGATAAGTAAGCTGATGTTTTTGATGAGCTCAGTTGGTTTAGTGGAATTATACGCCACTTTTCAAAATGATTTATGGCCTCTGGATTGGTCTCCAATAATATTGGAGAAGCTGACTATTTTTAGTAAGTCACCTGATTGGCCTCGTTTGTTATTATTCGTCATCAGGATCACTCTAGTGCAATCAGAACTCAATTTCGATGTGTTCTAACATTTTCCACAAATTTGGTGCATTAATGAGTTATTTTAATTATTTTACTAAGGTTGCTTAAATTTAATTAAAATATTTATTTCCAACCTTAATGTTATAACTCGTTGGAATCGGGGCGAAAAGTTTTAAATCTTGGGTGCATAAAACAATGACCTTAAGTGTCAAAATATTATTATATTATTGAAAGGGTCATTTTTAGAGGAAAGAGGGAGTTTAAATTAATAAAGTGACTATTAAGCTAAAGTACATTTACTTATAAAGTCACTTTATTTTTAAAAGGTGCATTTTATTCACTTAAGTGAGAAGTGATTTTTTAAAAGAAAGTTATTTTTCCCACATTCACAAGGCAGATGAGTAACTTCTAAGATGAAGCTATAAAATGAAGTTGAGAGCTCTCTTGGTTGATTGATGTAATGTTACTCTGTTGGTTTCTAGTGAAACTGGTTAATTATTTGGTTTGTGAGGATGGAATCCCTCATAAGCAACATTCTCTTCGTTGTTGGAAGATACACTTGGGAGGATTTGATGGTGTTCTCATTCAGGGAGCACACATGAGCCCATTTTGAAGGTATTCTTCAGTTGTCTTAAGCACTTCCAAATTTCATTATGTTACACTTTGTTAAGTAGGGTAGTGTTAAGAAGGTTAAAGGAATGTACCTCTTGTAACAAGATTTTTGTTAGTTGTTGGAAGGTTTTTGATGTTTGTCATGCACCCTAGTTGGGTCGTACCAGCAAGTTGGGAGCTTCATCAACCATTCTCTGATCCCATTTCTCAATATTTGGTGTCCATCATCTAAGTTGTTGGTCGAACCTAATCATACTCAGCTACATGTCAATTTGGACTTCTATACACTGTCTGGGTCTGTTTTAGGAAGTGTCATATTGTCTCTTAAACCAGTCAAGCAGTCGTACAATGCTGGAGATTGCTTATTGGAGTTCGTATTGAAGTGTCATTTGCATTTGGGCCAGAGATACCATTCTACATGGAGAGAACAACCTCCAAACTACTGTTGATTAGTTTTGGGCTGAGAATTATGTTGTATCTAGTCAATACCAGGTTGAACACGTCATAAACTATGATAATCATTCATCATTCATTGTTGTTGGGTGTAATACCTAGAGTGCTGGTAGCTTGCACTGCAGGTCGAAGACTTATTTCCCAGTTACCAAGTTGGGACTAGTTGTTGTTGTGTGGTCACTACTTAGATAGCTGGGTTATTGTGGATAGCCTCTAGGTTGTAGCAGCCATATCTCCAGACCGACCTCTCCAAGAAACATTCAGGTCTGAAGAATTTGTGTGGAAAGTTATGTTATCTTGTTAACGCAATATGCAGTTATGAATGGTTTCAACTAGTATGTGGTAATTTCAAGTTTGTATTGGTTTAACCTTGAAATTGGGTGTGTTATTTGTCCTTTCAATCTACTATATTCAAACTGATCAGAATAGTAATAGAGCGGTGTATCACTTAAATACTCTTTCCATCATTCAAAACATTTAAGATACGGAGGTTAGCATTGCAAGCAAAGTGTTTGATGGAATGCCATTACTATTTGCTAAAGATAAGTACTGGGAAAAGAGTTGTATGTTTGCCAACTGTTTGTTAAAATTACTATGAGCTTAAAGTCATTAAAAAAAAAAATCAAATTGAGGGGGTATGTTACAGTCTCCCCCTCATCTCCGATCTGGGTTTGTTCAATGCCTTAACTCCAATTCTAATGCCATGTGCACCTGCCAGCTTATATCCTAGAGGGACATCCTTCTCCCTAGGGATTATTAAGGTCCCTGATTGAGGAGAACCATAGTGCTAGTGCCTTGGTCCCACTTGGTCAGGCCCTATTTTGAAGTGTGAGTGGGGTCCTATCTCTCTGGCGGGAGATGAAATTGGTGGCTCGACATGAGCATTGGAGGTTAGCCTAATCGGTAAAATGACCTAGGATATCATATATAAAGACATTTCATTAGCCTAATTTCATCTATTTGTGCTAAGTCTCCATATTCATTCAAGCTATCAATCAAGTGTTTCTGCATTCATCATCAAGAATTTTCAAAGATCTTCAAGGATGCATATTTTGCATTCAACCATTGTGGAGAAAAATTGCATCATTCATATGCAACCATGTGTGTGTGATTAGGGTTTTGTCATTTTCATGTCATTTCATACAACATATGTGATTACATTCAAGAAGCAAAGCATCATTATCAACAATTGCAAATCTGATGTATAACTTTCCATTATTTATTTCAGTATTTGTAATATTTCTTTCAAGGTTATTTCCTAAACTGGGTTTTGTCTTAGGCAAATCCCTATTCCCAACCTATTTCCCTTCTCTAGTGTGTGCAGGAACATGTATAGAGTTGTGATCTTCAGAATTGGCTTTATTTACAAAGATGAACAAGTTACCCTTTGGAAGGCAAAAAGTGTGAAGGACCAGAGCGATGGGCATTTTGGTCCTAACATTTCAAGAGCTCCTTCTAGGAACAGATCCAAATACTTATGTTTCTCAGATCTAGGTTCATGGCTCAATCTAACAACTATAGCTCATTGTTTGCTCATTATTACTTCAATTTCAGCATTTCAACAATTCAACTTAAAAGAGGGAATCAATCTTGAAATCCAGTGAATCCAAGAGAACTTCTCAACTCTATCCTTACTGATTTGAGGCTAGATCTCTTTGGTTCACCCCTCTTTAATATAATTTGTACCTAAGTAAAAATTAGTGGTCTTCTCCCCTCTAGTGGTGGAAACCCTAATTTTTTATCATCACATTTTGGTGAGCCCAACTCCTTAAATCCTCAATTATGATACATGTTCTCATATCTGAGTGTTTATGTAGTTTAATATTCAAATTTACATTTACAAGTTTAATTTCCAATTGAATTTCAAAAGTTTAAAGGTTAAATCAACAAAAACCCTAATTTTTAATTCTAAAATTGAGCTTGTGGGTTGGTTTCATTTGGATTAGTTATTTTCCATCAGACTTGTGAACATTTCAAATTTTAATTTTGCATCTATAGATCATATTTTAATCAAATTACATAAAGTTGGAGGTTTAAATCCTAAAAAAACCCTAATTTATTTTGGATAATTTGATTTGTGGGTGGCATAATTTTCAAATTTATTTTCGAATTTGATTTTATACATTCATAATGGCCCTTAATAGATTTGATTTATTTTCCATTTCACATATGATTACATTTCTTTTCATTTACATATATCATAATCATGTGTTAGATAATGGTTTCTTTCATTCCACATTGTTTCTTTTCATTCGTAGAACTTTAGCATATTACAATTTTAGAATTTCCAAATTGCTTCCTTTCATTCAATTAGATCTTAAAGCTTTTATCCATAGTGCATGTTTATTTATGGTGATATTTTTAGACAAATGCATTACATGTGTAGATCATATCAAAGCCTTTGTAGATCCCAATCCTAGAGATGCTAATAGAAAACCTAATACTTGTACCTCTCCTAGGGTATCTAATGTGAAACAAGCTAATACTCCTATCAATGATCTCTATAATAGGGAGAAATCATTGAAGAGCATCATGACTCCATCTTCTTCTCATACACATACCCTAACACAAGGGCGACAAGATCAAAATATTGGTGTTTCAATTTCTCTAGATCCTCCTTATTCTCCTAGAGCCTATTTTAATCATCCAAACATTTGTAGAGAAGATGATGTTATGCATTTCCTTCATGATCTATCTCCCAACATAAAATTAACTAAATATTAGGCCTTAGATGATAAGGATCTTCCTTCATAGCCCAACAATGAGGATATGCATGATGATAGAAAGAAAGACCCCCCTTCCACAAGATATTCCTTCTTCATCTACTTTTCCCTTTGATCCTTCTAAATACACTTACACTACAAACTTCAAAGAGATTCATAATAAGGTTCCTCCTCCTTCCCAATTAATAAATTCCTATAGGAGTGGCTATAACATAATATCAAAAGAAGGTTTTAGAGGACAAAGACTTAGAAATTTTGAAAAAGGAATTAGAGTCCCTATAAACCCTCCTACATAAGCTAATAATGGAGTTTTGGGACATTATCATGATTCCCCTATGGATGATCTCCTTAGAAATCAAAACTTTAAAGATTATCTTGCAAGACATAAGACTTATCGTCCATCTAAGGGTGCTTCTTCTTCAAACACTCCTTTTTGTTCATATCATCAAACTCATGACCATCATACCGAGGATTGTACGGATTTTCAAATAAGTATATAAGAACTGGTTGATAATGGAACTGTTAAAATCATAGATGACAATCCTTCTTCTTCTAAGATGTCTTGTCCTACATCACAAGAGACAAGGCCTAATCCCATTGATGATCAGGATAAATTAGCTGCTAGAATCTTTTGGAGATTGAATTATGATAAGAATGTTGTTTTTCCTTTCATAAAATTCACTAATAAGCATAAAGAAGGTAATGAACATTGTCTTTTTCATTGTACTTGTGCTCATTCTCTTGGAAAGTATAAAGCATTTAAAACATTTGTTCAAGACCTATATGATAGGGCTCACACAACCAATCTTGCTCTCTTTCTTAGTGAGAAAGTAGTGCCTTAGAACTCTATTCACCCTTCATGTTGCTCCTCACCCTATGACACTAGCAATTAACTTAATTGGGAGCTCTTTCTCATAAGAGGTGATTCTTTTTCAATTTTAAACATTTTGTGGCAGCAACATCATTCATTCTTGCCTCTATCTTATTTCTTATCTTTCACTAATTCCCTTTACGGGTTGCATTTTTCATACTTTGATATCCTTTCTTGCATGGAGTGGTATGTCTCTTATGATTAATCTCTCCTTAGGGGAGTTTGTGATCTTTCATTTCAATTCTTTTTTTTCTCTCTTTGAAGATTACCTCTTCTTTAGAGTAGCATTTTACATATCTTGATGTCTTTTCTTGCATTGAATATTCCTTCATGTGAGTTTATTGTACATTTTATTATGTATAATATCTCCTTAGAGGTTGTGTAATTCTTCTCATTTCCCTTAATCTTGGGGGGCATTGATCTTTCTCTCTTATCCTTTCTAGAGATTCATTTTTCCTATGTTGAGTATTGTTTGCTTATGATTTGATGACATTCCTTGTGTGAAGTTGTTGTTTGCTCAAGGATTCTCTCTTATGCAAGAGGTGTATGTCCTTGGCTACAACCTCTTCTTCACTTAGCAATGTATATGTTGGAAGTGGGCCAATGTCCCTCACGGGGATTCACGACATGGTTTAACAACCTCTTGTGGATTCTATAAGTCTAGTGGTTGTACCGGACATTGACAGGTCGATCTTTTGGTGCAACGGAAACCCTAGCTTGAAACAAGTGGTATCAGAGCTTGGTCACAGGTTCAAATCACGTAGGCCATGGCGAGTGATGTTGGGAGGGGGATTGTTGGCAGTGGGTCAGCGTCCCTCGCGGGGATTCACAACATGGTTTAACAACCTCCTGTGGATTCTATAAGTCTAGTGGTTGTATCGGACATTGACAGGTCGATCTTTTGGTGCAACGGCAACCCTATCTTGCAACAATATATCTATTGTAAACTTACCCATCACATTGGGTCAATTTTATGTCATCCTTCATCAAGAATCTCTTTCACCTAGAAATAGGGGGAAGGTAAGCATTCTTGTTCTCCTTCCCTTCTTTCAGTAAAATATGTTATGTTTGTTCAAGAACTCCTCTTGGAGGTAGATGTCTTTTGAGAAAAGATCTCTTCTCTTCCAAGGATCCTCTTTACACTTGTTGCAAGATATCTCTTTTTCAACTATCTTATCCTTGCTTATAAGAGTATTCCCTCTTTTGCTTGGATTTATGAACATTCTTTCCTAAAGGATATCTCCTTGGTGTTGAAGGCGGGTATCCTTGTTTCTAGCTTCCTTAAGACATAAACATAGGGATATGTTGATATCTTAAAAGGGGGCATACATATCGCCCTCTTTGTACTATATTTTATTATATGTTTGCAATGTCTTAAACAGGGTGTTGATTCTCGAAACCAGAGAAAACAAACTCTTACACGAGATGCTTCATGCTTGAAACTAGACATAACATTCACATATGTCTTAGATGGGGTGCACATTCTCGAAACCAAAGAAAACAAATTCTTGCACGGGATGTCCTCAAAATTAGGCATATATTTGTCTTAAACGGGGTTACACATTCTCGAAACTAGAACAAACAAATTCTTATACGAGAAGTTCCCGGAACCAAACTTGCCCCTTGGCATTTGCATTTTCATTATATGTCTTAAACAGGTTGAAGCATGCTTGAAACCAAAGAAAACAAACTCTTATGTGGGATGTTATATACTTGAAACCAGACATCACTTGCACACATGCACGAGGATGAGTGAAACTAGCAAAACATAGCTAGACTATTCCTACTCTCGTCCCCAACATGGATCGTCTATAAAAATACATCTAGAATGTGTATCCATGTCCTCTCTCATTCCTCTCATGTATCACCTAGAAAAGCATATCTAGAATGTGTATCCATGCTTTTACCTTTCTTCTCATGAGCTCATAGTTTTTCTATTGGTGGTTCATGGATGATGCGTGCTCTTTCTCTTTTATGTGATCACTTGAGTTCTTGAAATGGCATTTTTCAAGAATGATATTAGTGGTTGAGACATTTTGATATTGAGGTCTCTTCAACTAGTTGACTTGAGGTCTTTTTTTTTGTCTTTAGCTTGTGTGTCTTTTGTCTAAATTGACTTTTGTCTTTGATTGTCTTTTTGTCTTTGTTTGCCTTTTTGTTTTGAATTTGTGTGCCCTTGCATGTGATTGAGTAGTTAAGATCCTAAGATTGGGGGCTCAGTTCCTCGAAATTAGTGATGTCTTATACTCCTTGTGATTGTGCTCCTCATTGTTCCTCGCTTTCATCTCTTGTGTCTACTTTACCACGAGTATTTGCATAGGCAATTACTCTCACTAAAGTGGGGGCTAAATGTAGCATCGTAAATTGTCACCAGACCAATTTACACCTCATATTTGTGCCCTTACTTTAGTGTGTCTCCCCCTCATCTCCTATCTAGGTCCATTAAGTGCCTTAACTCCATTTTTTATGCATGTGCACCTACCAGCTTATTTTCTGGAGGGACATCCTTCTCCTTGGGGATTATTGAGGTCCCTAATTAAGGAGAACCAGGGCACCTTGGTCAGGCCCTATTTTGAAGTGTGAGTTGGGTCCTATCTCTCTGGCAGGAGATGAAATTGGTGGCTCAACATGACCGTTGGAGGTCGGCCTAATTGGTAAAATTATCTAAGATCTCATATATAAAGACATTTGATCAACCTAATTTCATCTATCTGTGTTAAGTCTCCATATTCATTCAAGCTATCAATCAAGTGTTCATGCATTCATCATCAAACATTTTCAAAGATCTTCAAGGTTGCATATTCTTCATTCAACCATTGTGGAGCAAAATTACATCATTCATATGCAAGCATGTGTGTGTGATTAGGGTTTTATCATGTTCATGCCATTTCATACAACATGTTTGATTACATTCAAGAAGCAAACCATCATTATCAACAATTGCAAATCTGATGTATACCTTTCCATTATTTGTTTCGGTATTTGCAATATTGCATTCAACGTTAATTCCTAAACCAGGGTTTGACTTAGACAAACCCCTATTCCCAACCTATTTCCCTTCTTTGGTGTGTGCAGGAACAGGTACGAAGTTGTGATCTTCAGAATTGGCTTTATTTACATAGATGAACAAGTTCCCCTTTAGACTGTGAAAAGTGCAGAGGACCAGAGCGACGAGCATTCTGGTCTCGACATTTCAAGAGCTCCTTCTAGGAACAAATCCAAATACTTCATATTTCTCAGATTCAATTTTGTGGCTCAATCTGGTGACTATTGCTCACTTTTTGCGCATAATTACTTCAATTTCAGCACAATTGCCCTAATTTCAACATTTCAACATTTCAACTTAAAAAAGGAAATCAATCTCCAAATCTAGTGAATCCAAGAGAACGTCTCAACGCTATCCTTGTTGATTTGAGGCTAGATCTCTTGGGTTCACCCCTCTTTAATGTGATTGGTACCTAAGTAAAAATTAGTAGTCTTCTCCCCTCTAGTTATGGAAACCCTAATTTTTCACCATCACAGGCGTATCATACCAAGTCTACAATTGATGGTTCTATTGACAAGTACAAGGCTCGTCGTGTTGTTAAGGGGTTTTCTCAAGAGGCTATTGAATATTCTAAGACCTTTGCTCATGTTGCCAAGATGGATTCCATTTCTCTTATACTTTCTATTATTGCATCTCAGGGTTGGTCTATGTATCAGATGGATGTGAAGAGTACTTTCTTACATGGTGATCTTTGGGAGGAGATCTATATGGAGTAGCCACCAGGATTTGTGCAAGACCATTCACTAGTTTGTAGTCTTTGGCATTCACTATTGATGCAAGAAGAACCTATTGCTTCTAAAACAACTCAAAAAACCAAATTTCCAAAACAAATACAAGAATGCAATAAAACAAAATCAAACATGTTCAATTTTGTAAATATATTTAAATCTACAAACAGAGCCTTTAATGACTTCTTAACTTTGAGCACAAACCCACTCAAGTCCAAATTGTGCATAATAGTATTGCAAACCATGCCTCTTCTCTTTGTTGATACCCTCTTCTTGGTTGCAGCCACACACTCTATTGGCAATCTTGAGAAATTCCCACACTCCTTACCAAATGCAACCCGCTTTTCACTTAATGAGTTGATATACACTTGTTTACATAGCCTCACTACCTCTCCTCTCTTTTATTAACTTGGTTGTACTTTTATAAACTGTATTCAATATTCCCCAAATGACCAATGCCTTTCTAAATTCCCAACTAGTGCCATAGCATCTTCCACTCTTTGATGCCCTTATCATCACTTCATGCTTTCAAATGGAATTTGAAATGTTTTAAACACTTGGCAATTTCATTTGTTTGAAAGTATAAAATCTTTCTAGCAATTACATTTTTTATTATAAACTTCCCACTTCACTGGTAAAGAGGTTGCTGAATTTGGCCTTTCGCCTACCAAATTAAATATCTAAAGCCTATTTGACAAGTCTATTTCATGCAACTACTACAATTATACAATTCATTTTGACCAGACAACAAAATTTCAAAAGAAAAAAAAAATCCACCCTCGGTTATGCTTTGTTGAATGTCCAAACTCTTTTCAAAGCTCCCATTTTGGTACGGCCTGAGAGGATGTTAGGGCCTACCAATCTACATTTTCTCAAGTGTTTTAGGAAGCATCTTCACAAATCCATTTTCTGCATATTGTTGTCCAAGAGAATATTTTTGTGAGGCATTTAGTCAAACAATTCAATTTGCCCTGTTGATGCTTCCACATTTAGCATACACGTGCATCAAGGCAACTAGGACTACAACATATAATAAAATCTTGACAAATGTTGATGTCTAATTGCATAGCTTCACTTCATAGACCAACCACTAAAGAGCAAAAGCAATATTTTAACTTTCTTATCACAACCAACAAAACAGAGAGATGTCAAACCACCAAACTAGAAACAATGAAAACAAGCCAAAATGAAACAAAATTATTTTTTGGGGTGGTGTTGATCACCAACACGTGTGGGTGTTCCTGCACCTAACACGTTGGGTAAATGAAATGTTCCTTGAGTTGGGAACTCAGGAACATTGGTAGATGCATGGGATAGAAATTCCATGTTTATTTATGATCCACTTTTTCTCCTTGTCCACAGGAGCCTTCCCTCTTCCACATTTTTTATGTCCAACCTCAACACACAAGTTGCCTCCATTTGTGTTGTTCCATATATCTGAGAAAATTCCCACCACATTCTCTTTTCCTTAACTGTACTGCAACAACAAATGGGAATCTAATTTGCCTTTTTCCTTTAAAATTGGCCTTTTTGAGTATTTGCAAATCAATGTGTCCAACCCTCTCTTCTTCCTCTATCTGTGGTTTCCAACACTACAACAAACTCTGCAGCTTAATTCATTTGCTTGTTTCTCTTTCTCCCTTAGAGGATTCAATTTATATGTTTTACCATCTTTTTGGATGATGTATACATTCGTTCAACCATCATGAATGGCCTTTCTATCAAATTGCCATGGTCTACCCAAAAACACATGACAAGCACTCATAGACATCACATCGCATAACACCTCATCTTTATAAGAGCCAATCTAAAAATTCACCAAACACTACTAACTCACCATCATCTCATGCCCCTCTTGTAACCAAGAAACTTTGTACGAACTAGGGTGCTTACACCTTTTTAGACCTAGCTTGTTTACCATCTCCTCTAAAACTAGGTTATTTGTACTACCACTATATACTATAACTTTGCAACACTTACCTCCCACCTTGCACACAGGTCGAAAGAGACTCCTTCTTTGGGATGGTTCATCCTCGGTTGGCTTGGGATTTACCAACACTCTCCTCATCATGAGAGATTCACCTCCTTCGAGGTCTTCACCTTTGGTTGATGCATCACTTTCTTCATCCTCTTGTGCCAAAGTGGTTTCTCGTTGCACTCTTCTTGGTACCTTCTTGTATTTGAGGACACTCAAAAGCACAATGACCATCTTCTCCGCATTGGAAACATTTACCTTGGAACCCTCTACTACTACTACCACGTCCTCTTGATGAGAACTCATTTTCCTTTGTGCTTCGGCCCACTTCTTTGCTCCATTTGGGCTTGGATTGTTCTTCAATTTTCTTTCCTTTACTGTTTCTTGACTATCCCTTCTTAGCTACAAATCTTCCATGAATTTTGCAATTGTTTATTTGCCTTCTCATTAACTTTTCCTCAGCCGTCAATGCATATCGATATGCTTCCTCCACAATGTTAATCTAAAACATACTCATTTCATCGTGGATATTGAACTGCAAGCCATTCATATACCTATCTACCTTGTCCCTATCAATTTCATGCCTTCTCAATTGAATGACCAACTTATAGAACTCCTCTATGTATTCTTTTACACTCTTATCTTTATGCTTTAGATTTTGAAACTTCTTGAATAACTCCATTTCATAGCCTTCGGGAAAAAAAAATTCTCTTTAATCTGGTAACCATTTGATTCCATCTGCTTATCCTAGGGTCTCCATTCATTACCCGATCTTTCTACAACTCTTTCCACCACAATGCAACATGCCCTTTCAACTTTGTTTGAACCAACTTTACCCTTTGCGGATCTTTCATTTTCTCCACTTCAAAGTTTTCTTCCAACTCCCCTATCCAATCAATCAATTCATCTGGATTTAATGTTCTAGAACATCTTGCCACATCCATTTTGTTACTCTTTGTGATTCTCGAAAGAGCCCTCAAAAATCTTACTTCTCCAGGATCTATAGGTTGTTCTTCTTCTCTTTCATGTTCTTCTTCTTCCAATTCACTTCCTTCATCACTCACATGTTCTCTTTCATTTCTTGTAGCTAATCTCACCTCATTTCTAATATCATCTCTGATATCATTTTGTATCATCTCTCAAAATTGCTCCATCACCTCCTCAATTCTAGGCATTCCTCTTCGAGATGGCATCTTGATCACGCTTCCAATCAATGGATTCAAGCTCTTCTTGTTCATAACTCCTCTCTCGCCTACAACAATTATTTTGAGCTCTTCTCTATTATGCTTCCTTTATCCACCCACCAGTCTTGGCATGGGTTACCTCACATTCGGCACTCTGCTTATGCACTCAAAACCTCTAGCTCTGGTAGCATTTGATGCAAGAAGAACCTCTTCCTTCTGAAACAACTCAGAAGACCAAATTTCCAAAACAAATATAAGAATGCAATAAAACAAAATCAAACCTGTTCAATTTTGTAAATATATGTGTTAACACAAAAGTTTGCACCCTTGGTGATCAGGCTTGACCACCAACCTTGTGAAACATTGAATCAACCTCTCAAGTGTGGGACCTTGCATTGTTGTGAGGTTGAATCTATGGAGAAGGTCAGCTTCCTCTTCAATCTGAATGTAGAGTCTTGGACCAACCCAACACTGGTAAAACTAATCTATGGTCTGACAAGGAAAAGGGAGAAGCAGGAAAGGGAAATTGAAAGAGAGGGAAAGGGGTTTGCACCCAGACTGAAATAATGATTCATCCCCACCTATAGCTCCACAAAACATTAATGAAAACTACCTAAGGATGCACAGAATTCTATTCTACTTAGCCATCTAAGTGTGAGTGAAGGCTGGAAATGAACACAATTACTTACACTACAGAAAACCAAAGGAGAAAGCATTCAAACAAAGAGGTAAACACTTACACAGATTGCAAGAATCAAATAAAGGCAAGAAAGATAATTTTATTGATGAAAGGGCAAGGTAAATTTACAGATGCAAAGAGACATAAGAATTTTGCATGAGAAAAGAAGGGAGAGGATTCTGACAAAAATGTACAAAATTGTCTTTATAGTTCAGGCATAACTCCGAGGGTTACATTGAGAAAACCCTAACCCTAACCGAGTTAGGTTACAAAAAATCAAAGAAGAGGGAGAGATCAAATCCGAGATCTGATGGCGTGCTACAACTAGCTCTAGGAGCCTCCTCTGCCTCTGGAGGAGCAAATATCTCCTCAAATCAGGGAAAACCCTGCATCCGGATGCATCTCTGTGTACTAGATGGCGTCTGTAGGCACAAAAAAGTCTTCAAACCGCGTTGAAGAGGCATGGGTTGCATTTGGAATTGTCAGCAGGCATCATGTCTGGCGTTATGGCATCGAAATCTAGTGGTTGCGGTAAGATCGGGTCCAAAATCAGGCACCGACTAAGCAAAAAAAATGACCTTGACCATCAGGTCGACAAACACCGCCTACAAAAGAGTTTAAATGCCAACGGCAACTACAAGTTTGAAAATCGATCGTTGATCTGAGATATTGCGCGTAGATGGACGCGCGAGATCTCGCCATGTAAGCGAGCTCAAAAGCCCAATTGAAGATTAAAACATCGACATTGGGTCGAGCTTTATGAATATCCAACGGTCGTGGGTGGCTAACGTACCACCCCGGGTCTATGCCTCCTTGGTTGTGTTGATTGTTGACTGCACTGTATTCTTACCCCACAGCATCTCTACAGATCCCTTTTAACCTCGCGAGATAAGAATTTTGCTTTGATTATGCTTTCCTTTTGTTATCTCGCGGGACCACTTGTGTCTTTGTTTCCTCCCACGGGATAAGACCTTAAGGTCTTTACTTGCTTTGTTCTTATCCCATAGGACATTTGTGTCCTCGAATTTACCCCGCGGAATAAGCAAAATGCTTTGTAGTTTTTGTTTGCTCCATATCCTATGCCATCGCTTTGTGCCCATCTTTGCCCTGCACGATAAGCTTTTCTCTTTGTTTCACCTCACGGGATAAGCCAAAAGTCTACTCGTCGTTGACTTCTCTTATCACGTGGCCTCTTTGATGCATTTGTTCCACTTCGCGGGATAAGAGAGGAGATACTCCTTGCCTTTGAAAATTCTTATCCTACGGCCTCTGCTTGTTGCGTTCGAAAATCCTACGACTAGTAAGAGGAAAGGGGATATCGGCTCGCTGACGACCGGGAGCCCCTCCAATCGGTTGAACCTAAGTGAGTTGGCCGACTAACCCGGTCAACTTGAAAAAGAACTGGGGCCCACTTACGATCAAGAGCCCCTCCACTCAGTGGTCAATAACACAACCCGATATTGACACATCATATAACCCTCGTGTTATATGACTTTGCAAAACTATGAAGAAACAGCTAACTCTGTTGAGACCAATAACACGACATGTTACCAGTATTGACTAACACGAAATGTTACTTACACGGAATTCCCGGAATTGATCCCTGCAAGCTTTGGCACAAAAAATGTCAACATTTTTTACGACTCGAAGGGGGTGACAAGCCTGCTTGGCACATTGATTAGCAGTCTTAGATGTCCATTGGGCGCAGAGTCAAAACCTGAAACAAAAATATAATCTTTGCCCCTGCAAGATGTCAAAACTTCGTCATTTTGGAGAATAGCCTATGTGCGTGCACTTATTGGAAAGCTGAAAAAACTAAAAGAACCTAAGCTAATATGTACACTGCCTCACAACGAAGGGGCTAAACAAAGCCATTCACTGGTTTGTCAAAGGTAGCTACATTTCCTGACTAATGCCTGATACTCTTCATGCTTGTGGAAAACCAGCCAAGAAAAGAAAATTGAAAGGCATCCAACAAACTGTTGGAATGCCTCCCAAAACCTGAGAGCAAGGAAACTCACCCATGACTGAATTTTATCCTTGTAGGGTGGATGGGTGAAAAGAACTTGCTCCTCTTCATGATGCTCAACTTCATGCTCAGAAATAAGCATGGCAAGGGGTTAATTGCAGGTCTGAGCCAAATGTCTAATAGGGCATCCCCTTGAAGGAGATAGCCTTAGGCTATCACCGCTGACCTACCCTTTGCTTTGTTGATTTGACAACAAAACAAGCACCTCTGAGATATGCCCCTACTCTTCAAAATGTATTGCCTCTGTTGGCAATGTAAGATCTTCATCTTGCTCCTCTTGATTCAACTAACTAGAAGTTGTCAACTTGGTGTCAAAACTTGAGCAAAAGCCCTCTAGATCATCCCAAAAAGAATCATCCTCTAACTTCCCAACCCTTGGCTCGGTCTCATGTTGCTTCTCAGATGTAGGCACATCCTTCTCCTCAAGGAAGGAGGGGAGCTCTTCCTTAAATGAGGAAACAGACTCCCCCTCACTGGTATCCTCTGCCTCCTACAAGTTTGTAAAAACAAAATCTTTTTGCACCACTAAAGCTAGAGAGGCATCCCCATTTCTACAAGCGACCAGATTAACATGATTGGACTGCACATGAACAAATGCTCCTGAGGTGCTTGCACTTGCAGGATTTAGGCTATCCAAAGGCCTAGGGCCCATCCATTGGTTTTGTCCTCCAAAACTGGATCTTTGAATCTCTATGAATGATGGAGGAGGTGCAGGTGTAAGCATTCGACCTATAGATGTCACTGGTATAGGGGTCAAAGCAGGCTAATGTGCAGGAACCTCTGGGGACAAGGGCATTGGGGGCCTAGGAACTAACTTTCCAGCTTGTATTAAGCACCTTTCTGCTTTGATGGCAATGTCATAAGCTCTTGGAAGGTTATCCCCTCCCAATGAATGTATCATCACAGCTATGTCACTATTTAGAGCCCTAAGGAAGTATAAGAAGGCACAATTGGCAGATGGCCTAACCAAAGCAGGCATCCTATCCCAAGTCTTCTGGAACCTGTAGTTGAAGTCTGCCATGAATTCATATGGGGCTCTCTTGATAGTTATTAGCTTATCAGTGACAAAGAGTCACTCCTATCCTCAAAACTCTTGCACAATCCCTCCCCTAATTCATCCCAGCTATGGATTGAACCAGAGGGCAAACCCCTAAACCACTGTAGGACTTTTCCCTTGAATGAAGAGGCAAGAAGCCTCACTGCTATGTTGTCTTTTGTGATGTCAAAAACAGAGCAGATGCCTGCTACATCTTGAATGTGCTCAGTTGGGGTGACAGAGGTTTCCCTAGTGAAAAAAGGTGCAGCCTTAAATGCTACAACTGGGATGTGATTCTTTTGGGCTAGAGCTAAGGGGTTGCCACCATTAAAGGTGACCAAAGTATGCATTCTAGGGATAGCCATATTTTTATGCTACTCCCTTTACTTCTAGAATCTAAAAGTTCATATTATCGGAGAAAAATACCTCTAGAAGGAGCCCATGTTCGATTGTTTGATGTGAAATGGTTGATGGTCGTGAACAAGAGCTTGGATCTAATCCTCAAAGTCGCAAGGTGTTGGATGTTGCCCCCAAAGGCTGAATTTGCTGATGGACACACCAACCATCAACAAAATGATAAGAAGCTTGAACCAGAGCTGGTTCGATATGTCCCACCAGGCATGCCAAAAACTGTGGTATGGCCAGTGGCTTGGAATGGAATTAGATTTCTTTTTGAATGCTTTAAAGATCCATCCCATCGAGCGTGCCAAAAATTGTTAACACAAAAGTTTGCACCCCTGGTGATGAGGCTTGACCACCAACCTTGTGAAACATTGAATCAACCTCTCAAGTGTGGGACCTTGCGTTATTGTGAGGTTGAATCTCCGGAGAAGGTCGGCTTCCTCTTCAAACTGAATGCAGAGTGTTGGACCAACCCAACACTGATAAAACTAATATATGGCCTGACAAGGAAAAGGGAGAAGGAAGAAAGGGAAACTAAAAGAGAGGGAAAGGGGTTTGCACCCAGACTGAAATAATGATCCATCCCTGCCTAAAGCCGCACAAAACATTAATGAAAACTAACCAAGGATGCACAAAATTCTATTCTACTAAGCCATCTATGTGTGAGTGAAGGCTGGGAATCAACACGATCACTTACACTACAGAAAACCAAAGGAGAAAACATTCAAACAAAGAGGTAAACACTTACACAGATTGCAAGAATCGAATAAAGGCAAGAAAGATAATTTTATTGATGAAAGGGCAAGGCAAATTTACAGATGCAAAGATACAAAAGAATTTTGCATGAGAAAAGAAGGGAGAGAGAAAAATGTACAAAATTGTCTTTATAGTTCAGGCATAACTCATATGGTTACATTGAGAAAAGCCTAACCCTACTCGGGTTAGGTTGCAAAAAATCAGTGAAGAGGGATCTGATGGCATGCTACAGCTAGCTCTGGGAGCGTCCTCTACCTTTGGAAGAGCAAATATCTCTGCAAATCAGGAATACCCTGCATCTGGATGTGTCTCTGTGTACTAGATGGCATTTGTAGGCACAAAAAGCCTTCAAACTGCATTTAAGAGGCATTGGTTGCATTTGGAATCGTCAGCGGGCATCATGTCTAGCGTTATGGCATTGACATCTAGTAGTTGCAGTGAGATCGGGTCCAAAATTGGGCACCGACTAAGCAAAAAAAAATGACCTCGATCATTGACTTGACAACCACCGCCTGCAAAAGAGTTTAAATGCCAAAGGCAGCTACAAGTTTGAAAATCGGTCATTGATCTGAGATCTCGCGAACAGATGGACGCGCGAGATCTCGCCATGTAAGCACGCTTAAAAGCCCAATTGAAGATTATAACATCATCGTTGGAGCGGGCTTTATGAAGATCCAATAGCCGTGGTTGGCTGACGTGGCACCCCAGGTCCATGCCTCCTTGGTTGTGTTGACCGTTGACTGGACTGTATTCTTACCCCGCAGCATCTCTGCGGGTCCCTTTTAGCCTCGCTAGATAAGAATTTTGCTTTAATTTTGCTTTGATTTTGTTATCCCATAGGACCACTTGTGTCTTTGTTTCCTCTGGTGGGATAAGACCTTAAGGTCTTTACTTGCTTTGTTCTTATCCCACGGGACATTTGTGTCCTCGAATTTACCCCACAGAATAAGCAAAATGCTTTGTAGTTTTTGTTTGCTCCTTATCTCATGTCATCGCTTTGTGCCCATCTTTGCCCCGCGGGATAAGGTTTTCTCTTTGTTTCACCTCGCGAGATAAGACAAAAGTCTACCCGTCGTTGACTTCTCTTATCCTGCGGCCTCTTTTATGCATTTGTTCCACTTCGCGGGATAAGAGAGGAGATACTCCTTGCCTTTGAAAATTCTTATCCCGCGACCTCTTCTTGTTACGTTCGAAAATCTTGCGACCGGTAAGAGGAAAGGGGAAATCGGCCCGCTAACAACTGGGAGCCCCTCTAGCTGGTTGAACTTAAGTGAGTTGCCCGATTGACCCGATCAACTCGAAAAAGAACTGGGGCCCGCTTACAACCAGGAGCCCCTCCAGCCGGTGGTCAATAACATGACCCGGTATTGACACATCATATAACCCTCGTGTTATATGACTTTACAAAACTATGAAGAAGCAGCTAACTCTGTTGAGACCGATAACATGACATGTTACTGGTATTGACTAACACGAAATGTTAGTTACACTAAATTCTCAGAATTGATCCCTGCAAGGTTTGGCACAAAAAATGCCGACAATATTAAAATCTACAAACAAAGCCTTTAATGGCTTCTTAGCTTTGAGCACAAACCCACTCGTGTCCAAACTCTGCATAACAATACTAAAAAACCACGCCTCTTCTCTTTGTCGATAGCCCCTTCTTGGTTGCAGCCACACACTCTATTGGCAATCTTGAGCGATTCCCACACTCCTTACCAAATGGAGCCCACTTTGCTCTTAATGAGCTAATATACCCTTTTTCTACATAGCCTCACTACCTCTCCTCTCTTTATTAACTTGGTTATACTTTTATAAACTGTGTTCAGTATTCCCCAAATGACCAATGCCTTTCTAAATTCCCAGCTAATATCATTACATCTTCCACTCTTCGATGAAATGGAATTTGAAATGTTTTAAACACCTGGCAATTTCATTTATTTGAAAGTTTAAAGTCTTTCTAGCAATTATGTTTTTAATAAAAACTTCCCACTTCGCTAGCAGAGGTTTATAATGTCCCCCCTTTGAAATAGAATTTAATAATAAATAATAATAATAAAATTTAAATATTAGAGATTAAATTAAACTATAAAAGAATATAATTAAATATAAATAATTAAAATTTTGTTAAATTAATGAATGGTCAAAAGACATGGAAGGAAAAGTTGTGACTCCCTCAACAATGAGATATAAAAGGGAGAAGAGAACCTCATTTGAGAGGGGGATAATTGGGAAATGAGAAGTGCACATCTAATTTAAATAAGAAGTAAAGACCTGATTATGAAAGGTTATGTCCCTTTCAAAGGGCAGAAATAATGAAGAGTTGCACTCTTTCAAAAAGATGCTAAGAAACGGTGTGTCCCTTGCCAAAGGGCATGCATGATGAAGAGGTGTGACCTCTCCCTCACATTGAGAGATATAAAGGAAAGGAATCAAAGCATCCAAGAACATCACCATGGATTGGATCAGATCAAAACTGTTACTAAGTTACAGGCAATAGCATCTTGGTTCTTGGTGTCATACTTAATTTCATATATATTCATAATACATAGAGGGAATTATAAAGTCTGCCGGCAAGGAACATATATAGAAACTGCCAAGAAGGAAAAGAGAGGAGGGAATAAACACGGAGTATTGATCTGTCTGCCAATAAGGTAAGAAAGGGGCACACGGGAAGAATCTTCAGGTCTGCCAAAATAGGAAAATAGGAGCAGGCAGCAACAGGTATGTAGAAGACCAATTTTTGGTAGAATATTAAAGTATAGCAGTCAACAAATTATAATTATATTAAATCTTATTGATATATCATTAATGGTAACTGTTGTGTATAGTGTTAATCAAATAGAGGGCATTAATATGATATTAATTTGAGAGACAAATTAGATAAATAATATTAAAATAATAATAGTGTCAGATTAGGCTTATAAATATATATATCTGAACATTAATTCTGGAATACATAATACAATTAAATTCAGGCTACACAAAATATTGTAAGGTTGTAACTCCATATGATGTGAATAATATAAGGAATAATAAATTCAGTATAACGGAATAATGACAATAAATGGTTATAACTGATACAAAGATACTAACACAAAATATTGATGATAACAAATGTAATATAATGGAATGTGACAATTATATCAAATATATTGGATTATCATAATGTGATGAATTGAATAAATATAATAAATGATTCATTGTAAATGAGGGACTCTCTTAAGTATGCCACTCCATAGTGGATGCCTAACACTTGCCACATGGAGCCAAGAGGGGTGAAGCATCTGCTCTTGGGCTTAAGAGAGAAGGTGGTTGTGATGAGGGGGAACGGCGATAGAACACCTTGCTGGGTACACCACTCCATGATGGATGTCTAACACCTACCATATGGAGCCAAGGGGTATATTGTATTCTTCCCTTGGGCCTAGGATGGATGGTTTCTTGGACACCCTATCCAACTAATGGACTAAAGGAATTGATTAGTAACTGACTTTATATAATATTTTGATCTCGTTCGAGAAATTTAATAATCTGATCATATTCAACAAATATATTCTAACTCTGTTTCGGTTGATTCCTCTCAGGAGGACAATGTTGTTGATGTCCGTGAAGTCCCAACTCTTGTGGCTCCAACTTTGGATTCAACTCTTCTCGCCTTCGACTTGCAACCCTACTCCACATCTTCTGCTTCTACTCCTGAAGCCACTCCTCTACAGTAGTCCTCAATCCTCTGCTGTTGTTGTTCTGCAACAGTCGGTTGTTGCCTCGTTGTTGTACTCCCTTGAACCTTATAATGGTATCCAAGCAAGGATCTTACCACTTGATCTCTCTCTTGATGGTCCCAAGGACTGTATTGCCTAGATTGTTGTTTGTCACAGGCGAAGAGGGAAATTTTCTCCACGCCCCCCCACCCCTCCTGATGCGAGTGTCCCTACCACTCCTTGAGTTGGGTCTAGGTTGTTGTTGAATTGTAAGGTTTTGTTATTGCAATTGTATTATTGATAGTCTCTAACTATGTAAAGGGTCGGCGCCCTAGGTATCGCTACTTTTTTAATCAAAAACAAATATATTCTAACAATCATTAATATAGCAGATTTGATATCATTTAATATAATTCATATTTCAATTTAAGTATTATTCCATATATGTTCTCTAATTTTGTTGCAGGAAAATAATATACAAAGGTACGCCTATAAAACCCAATTACTTATTTATAGATTTGGCCAAATTTGGGTTAAATTAAAGCGTAACTAATTAGGGAACATTACAAGGTTGTTGAATTTGGCCTTTTGCCTACCAACTTGAACATCTAAAGCCTTTTTGACAAGTCTATTTCATGCAACTACTGCAATTACTACGATTCATTTTGACCAAACAATGTAATATCCGAAAGAAAAAGAACCACCCTCGGTAATGCTTTGTTGAATATCTAAACTCTATTCAAAGCTCCCATTTTGGTGCGGCCTGGGAGGAAGTTAGTGCCTGCCAATCTGCATTTTCTCAAAAGTTTTCGAAAGCCTCTTCACAAATCCATTTTGTGCATATCGTTGTCCAAGAGAATATTTTCATGAGCCATTTAGTCAAACAGTTCATTGCGCCCTGTCTATGCTTCCACATTTAGCATACACGTGCATCAAGGCAGCAGCAACTACAACATCTAATAAAATCTTGACAAATGTCCATGTTCGATTCCAAAGCTCCACTTCACAGACCGACCACCAAATAGCAGAAGCAAGATTTTAACTTGCTTATCACAGCCAACGAAACAGAGAGATGTCAAACCACCAAACTATAAATAATGAAAACAAACAAAATGAAACAATTATTTTTTTTGGGTGGTCTTGATCAATAGTTTGCTTGGGTGCTCTCGCACCAATTGTATGGTCTCAAAAGAACCCCTAGGGCTTGGTATGAGAAGATGGATAGTTCTTTGTTTGCTTCCAGATTCACCAAATGCCACTTAGATCTAATAGTTTATATTCAGAGACATGGTGGGGATCTCCTCATTCTTGTGCTCTATGTGGATGTTTTGATTCTCCCAAGGAATTCTTCCATGATTCAAGATACTCAGACAGCTTTGATGGAGTATTTTTCTATGACCGACCTTGGTCCTTTGCATTATTTCCTTGGTCTTTAAGTTCATCAGTCTTTTGCATGTGTTTCTATCTTTCAACAAAAGTATGCTCTTGATATGCTTCAAAGATTTTGGATGGCTGATTGCAAGCTTGCCACTACTTTTTAGTCAAGTGTTGTGTTGTCTACTAGTTGCACCACTCCATCAATCGATGCTACTTTGTATCGGCATTTAGTTGGCAGCATTTTGTACTTGATACAGTCATCCCAATATTTGCTTTGCAGTTGGTCTTGTTTCTATTTCTCTCAAGATCCCAATGAAAGTCATTGGAATGCAACCAAAGGTATCTTAAGGTACATTCAAAGCACTATATAGTTTGGCATTCACCAGACATTAGGACCTACTGAGATTGTGGGCTTCACTAACTCCGACCGGGCTAATTATGTTAATGATCAATACTCTACTTCTGGTTTTGTCTTTTGTCTTGGTTCTAATCTAATTCCATGGTCTTGCAAGAAGAAAATTGCTATCACATTATCATCAACTAAGAGTGAGTGTCAAGGTGCAATCTTGGCTAGCTAGAAGGTTCTATGGCTTCGACGATTGATGACTGAGTTTGGCTTTCCTTCTAATCATCCCAATACTCTAGTGTAACAATCAAAGTGCTATTCACATTTCTCGCAACCCAATGTAACATCAACGTACCAAGCATATTGAGATCCACATGCACTTCATTTGACAGCTCATCCAATATGGTGTTCTAGTTTGGAGTATTTGCCTACAGAGCAATAGGTTGCAGATGTCTTCACCAAACCTTTGGCATCTCCTCACTATCTTTTGTTGTGTTCAATGTTAGGGGTGAAGAAAGTTGTCAATGGGGGTTCATGATGAGTCCTTCATTCTTGCTTCCAAGCATTTTCAGTTTTTCTCTCTTGGGAGAGGAGTTTTCTCCCACAAGGTTTTTCTCCTTTTCTCAATTTGTGAGGGATTGCATTGCATAGCATTTGCTCATGAGTGCCTAATATGGCTTTATTGTTGGAACCCATCTTGCATCTTGCATTTTTGCATGCATTTGCATAATATTTCATCACCCTAAGTTGCACTTAAGGGGGGTTGTTGGTGTTAATGTGATTTTGTCCCATTCACATGGCTTAAGTTTACTTAGGCCTGGGTGGCATTCTAGATTATCCTTATAATGGGGCCATACCTCATTATTAAATATTAGTCACTTAGCACTTAATATTGTGCTTAGTGCATTTAATTTTGGTTGCAGGTTGTTAGTTCATACCTCATCACACCTTTGCTATTTATACCAGGTTTTTGTACATTTTGTATCATCTCAATTTCATTTCCCGTATTGGTGAAATAGCATCTTTCAGGTTGCTTCTCTATTATTGTGTGAAAGTTATTTGGTTTGTAGATTGTTGTCCTTGTGTGATACATCAACACATACAGCAAACAGTTAGTCCACTCAAGAAACTATCTTAAGCCTAAAAGAAGGGCAGGCAGACGACATTGCAAAGACATTACCAGTTTGATATCTCAAATGTTACTTAGCCTTTATTGTATTTCAATCAGTTGTATTCAGTTCAGATTATTTAAACGCATACCCAATTTATTATTTCATTTTCCATGGAGATTTAAGCTCCATAAAGATTATCACTTGAAATTTTGAAGTAATTGAACATATCTGAAGAACAATTTAGACATTTCAACATAAGCTAAGACATACAGTGACCACAAAACAAATGCATCCAACCCATCCTTTCAGTAATTAGCTTTTAGAAGATGAGACATTCCAATTTCTATATTTCAACAATTAGTCATTAGTAGGCACAGTCTGCAGTTACAAAAAAAAGATTGTGATTATTTGGGTAACAACTGAGAATACCCTCATTTTACAGCAAAACGCTTTCCTTATCTTGCAATACAATCAATAAACATTACTAGAATAGTACTAGTAAAGTACCAAGTCGTCTTATAGACCATAATCATGGCAATTCCAAGCAAAAATTTCTCTACGCCATCATGTCCATAGAGGAGCATTAATTCATTTGAGGCCTTGGTGCCTTCCCATGTATCACTAACAACTTCATAATAAAATGCTTTTCAGAAAGCTAAAAACTAGCAAGGGAAACATTGCTTTCTTAGAGAGAGCACATCTTTGTCACAGGAACGGACGCCATCAGGATCATACTTCGCTTTCATCGAGCATGAGAAACAAAACAACCATGACATCTTTCAAAATTCTGCTACACGATACTAAGAAAGAAAATATATGGAATTATGCATTGCGCAGATGATAGCATTGTTACACATTGTAAACGTGCATCTGCCCAGAAAGGTTGACTTGTTAATAGAATTTTCTTAAATTTAATATATTAAGATGGATATAATAAATCCCAGGATTTGCATGAAAAATCTTGCATTAATTCAGTCATTTTTGTGAATGCCCTGGATCTGTGAAAACAAAAAAGAAAAAAAGAAATTATAATCCAATTCCAAGCAAAGCACAAATATTACAGGCATCAAGATTGTAAGCAATCACCATAAGCAAATAGATTGCAATGATCACAGATGCAAAGTTGAAAACCTATGCAATAAGCCTGTTGTCAAATATAAGGACAGGAATAAATAATCGAAAACGCCTCTATTCTTATTTAGGATAACATGCATTTTAGTTTTTACATTAGAGTATATGATATAACTGACAAAACTTAAACCATATTAATGCCCTTAACCAACGTGAGGCAACAAAATTAAGACTCAAACTTAAACAATAATATACAATATTTAACAAAAACTAGAGATAAAGCTTTGAATAATTTATCCCGCA
Organism: Cryptomeria japonica; assembly: GCF_030272615.1. Classification (NCBI taxonomy): domain Eukaryota; kingdom Viridiplantae; phylum Streptophyta; class Pinopsida; order Cupressales; family Cupressaceae; genus Cryptomeria; species Cryptomeria japonica. Next base: position 465,889,404 of record NC_081405.1, on the reverse strand, counting down.
TGCATGGTTACTTCAAATCATTGACCATTAGGAAGTCCAGTTTTGACATGCGGATAAGTTCTAATCTTTGTAAATACAATAATAAACAAAGATTTCCTACCAAGGGAACTGACATAGAAGTTATTCAAAAGAGGTATCGTTAAATGGGTTCTGCCTGTCAAGAACAAACTCAAGTCATTTCTGGTCAATCAGCTAAAGGTAATTCTGGGGAGGACGAGATTTATAAATGGATTATGATGAGTCAGCTTAATTGACAAGTTCGAAAAATTATAGAATACCCACCAATAATCTAGTAGAGGGCATAACTATGCTGAAAGGCCTAAAAGTTTCCCTTAGGATGGAGATGTAAAGAGCTTGAACAGGAAAAACATTACGAGCTGATCACTGATGCAGGAACCATTCCTAATTTCCTGTATGAAGTGTAAGGAGACTCTAAGTTGATCATTGAAGCAGTAGAGAAGAAAGATTGCCCCAATTGATGACTTAAGAGTTGAGTAATGGCATTGCAAGGATCATTCATGAGGTGATTTTGAAATAAACCGGCTGACCTCCTTGTTAATGAAGGTGTTGATGCTATGTGGAGAGCAGCTAAGATAAGTTAACTAATCCAGTCCTGAGTTAAATTAACCCCATATGAGCCTGCTGAATGAGGATCAAAAAGCTATAAAAGTAGTCATGTATTTTAATTAACCAAATGGTTAGGATTTAGAAAACTTAAAGTGGGGCAGGAGACAGGACTGCAGAAGGCTGGAGGGAGAATTTATCAGCCACCCTCTATTTTTTTATCAGATAGAATTATGATTTATGAGGGGCGTATGAAAATATGCCGCCTCATTCATGTCAGAGGTATGTGAAGACTTTGAAGCTTAACTCATGCATTTCAGCCCCATTCAATTGACAAACGAAGCAACCAAGCTGCAATGGAGAACTAAACAAGAAGCATAGCGGTAATTATTGGAGCCCAAAATATGAAATATTATATTAGGAAATAATGGCATGTTCATTACAAAGAGGTTCATCTCCTTATAATTTATAAAGACTATGAGAGATGGAACTCACAATAACTTAATAGCTAAATTTTATAACATGCAACTAACACACTAATAAGTCACTAAGGTGACTATTACGAAAGGTAAGCCTTATATTCTAACACCTCCTCTTTAGGCTTACAATACTAAAAGCAAAAACATACCAACAGAGAATAAAAGCAAAACAGCATATTCTTCAAAGGCTTTCCTTTAAAAAATAGTTCTTGGACAAGGTAGAACTCACTCAAGTGCATCATAACCCTCACATAAAGGTGTAACTCTTGAGCTGTTATTCCAAGTTCCTAGATTCCACCTCCCCAAACTCCCAAATTAAGAGTCTCCCAAAACATTAGACAACCATCCATGTTGAGCTACATCAACAGTACTCTATTATGTTATCTTATGACCCTCGTAAGGGTATAATTATAAAGATCCACAAACTCTTGAACTATCTAGGCAGCCATCCATACTAAGCTTCCTCTATACTAGATCCCTGCCTATGTTCAAAGTGTGAACTTCCATAATTATACATGCAAAACTACCAAGCCCCCCTTGCTCCAAGAAGAGACACAAATGAAGAACTGGTGCTTCTCATGCAAAGTACCATCTCTGAGTGAGAAGCTAGCTCGAGATGGAGAAATTCCTCCAACCTAAGGTGCCTCCAACCTCCTCTTTGATCTGCTTACACTTAAACTGCTAGATGTTCATATGAATCTTCAAAATCCCTATCAAATGTAGCATTGATGGTCCCAACAATCAAACCAGGATGTTTGGCAATACATATATTAAGTGTCCATGTGCACAAAGTTTCAACTGATAATGCACCTATTTGCAGAGAGCTATTAAAAACTTTCACCAAAAGAAGATTTCATCATTATATCATTTCTTTAAAAAACCTTAAATACCACAGCCCTTAATCTATCTCCTCAGAGCATAAATTAAGTACCACAGCCCACAAACTTATCTCCTCGATGCATAAATTAAATACCGCAGCCTTCGAATTTATCTCCTCTAAACCAATATGATCGTGTAAATGCCACTCTTTCAAAACAAGTTCGCTTTTAAGAAAATAATGACCAAAATAAACCAAATCTTGTTAAAGTGCTAATATAGGCATGGCTTTTCCAGAGTGCCTAATGTGCAAAGAGAGACTGTGAAATGCATATGATTTGGCATTCATCCAGATCGCTTAAGGACAAACAGAGCGGCACATGTTTTGACAGAGTGTTGACAGACATCGATTCTCCATCAAATAGTACTCACAGGCCACTGTCCATGATCTTCTTGCACACTAAATTAGAAGATCATGACTCAATAATTGTTGGCATCAATAGCATCAATATCAACAGTCCTTCTCTACTCATAGGAATAAATCCACGAGGCATGTGTGAGCTTGTCCTCAGAAATTGCCCATCACTTATGCACGAATGAAAATGACACATGACCATTGAAACCCTATATTAGTTCCTCTTGTTTTTAGTACTTTCAGATTAAATAAAACTCAGAAAATCAGAATTTGTTTCTAACTAGGTTAATTAGATTTATTGTTTTCCAGATTTAGGCATAGTAAAGAAAATGAATGCATAAAGACAAGACATAGTTACCCAGGGAAAACCTCCTAGGAGGAAAAACCCAGCCAGAAAAGATCCTCAGATCTGATTATGGTTTTGGATTCAAATTATAATTACACACTTATCTGGAGTATAGATGTTGCAGTCACAAGGAAAGATAACATAGAAGTCTACACGATTAGCTTACTGACAGAGATCATGATTTGCAGTCCTTCTAATCTGACTTGTTGTGCATAACAAGGGTTAGCTGCACCTTTCAACTAGTTCGCAGTCCTTCTATAGGGTTTGCTTGAGCCTTCAATGGAGTTCACTATCTTTTAATGATGATCTGCTACCTTTAATGAAGTTCGTTGTCTCCTACTGATGATCTGCTGCCTTTAATGAAGTTCGCTATGATCTGCTGCCTTGTATGTGTATTTCGCTTCCTCAATGTATAGATATATTTCGCATCTGCTTGAAAACTGAATGGTTGAATTATTATGTGAAGTATATACTTATTTATAGGAGGAGCAATACTTCTAACCATGTCGGCTTGCCTTGCAAATTAAACCTTTTAATTCATTTAATTTCTTTTATGCGAAATGGATAGGGTTGGCCCTATCATGGTGGCGTGTTAGATTTGAGTGTAGCGTGGAGACTTTTTAGGAAAAGCCAAGAGGTATAGGGCCTGGCCCTATATGTTGGAGAAGGGGCTAGCCCCCTTAGGCGGATTCCAATGTTGCCCAAGGCAATTGGAATCCGTCAGCCCTAATTACAAACAACACTCCCTCTTAATTAGGGAAGAGAATCATAACCATAATCTTCCATCTTGCACACAAGCAAAGTATGGAACTACATAATCTTAATCTTCTAGCTCGCCCACAAGCATAGACTGGATCCACCTTACATTGCCCGCAGAGGGTGGAGAGGATCTTTTCTACCATCTTACATTGCCCACAGAGGATGGTCAACAATTACACTAATACCATCTTACATTGCCCGCAAAGGATGGTTTAACAATTACACTTCTCCGTGAGAAGATTTACAATACCATCTTACATTGCACGCAGAGGATGGTTAACGCTTACACTTCTCCCTGAGAAGATTTACAATACCATCTTACATTGCCCGCAGAGGATGGTTAATAATTACACTTCTCCCTGAGAAGTTTACAATGCCACCTTACATTGCCCACAGAGGGTGGTTTGTTACAACACAATGTATTACTGAGATTGAGACTCCCTCTCAATTAAGGTTTCATTTTCCACAACACCGAGCCTGTCCCTAAAGTACACAAACTTCACTTTGGACAAAGGCTTGGTAAGAATATCTGCAATCTGCACATCAGTGTTGACATACTTCAGCTGAATAGCGCCTCTTTGCACCATATCTCGAATGAAGTGATAATGAGTTTCCACATGTTTTGACCTGTCATGAAACACTAGATTGATAGACATTTTGATGCAACTCTGATTATCACAATGGATAACTGTAGGTTCCCAAGGCTGACCAAACAGCCCAGCAAGAAGCTTGCGAAGCCACACTGCTTCTCTAGACGCTACACTTGCTGCAATATACTCAGCTTCAATAGTACTTAATGCCACTGAAGATTGTTTTCTGCAAGCCCAAGAGATCACTGTGGATCCCAAGCTAAAACAAATACCGGAGGTGCTTTTCCTGTCTTTGACGCTTCAAGCCCAGTCTACATCTGAATAACCTTCCAAGGTTATTGGAGTGTTATGTGGATACTTCAGCCCAAAACCAACTGTACCTCGCAGATATCTTAGGATGTGCTTGGCTGCAACAAGATGAACATGTTTGGGCATGCTCATAAACTAGCTGAGAGCATTCACAGCAAAACATATGTCTGGTCTAGTGTTCACTAGATACATCAGTGATCCAATCAACTCCCTGTACTCCGATGGATTTGCAAAATCAGAATTAGCTACAGAAACACTTAACTTCTTTAAGTTAGATTCCATAGGAGTAGACATAGGTTTACAATCCATCATTCTAAATCTTTTCAAGATATCAATAGTATACTTTCCTTGACTTAGAAAAATTTCGTTAGATCTTTGCCATACTTCTAGACCTAGGAAATAATGCATTAGACCTAAGTCTTTCATTTCAAATTCTAAGGCTAGTTCTTTCTTGCATCTAATGATAAGTTCATCTTTACCAATAAGAAATAAATCATCCACATATAGAACTAGAATTAGCATTTCATCATTAGATAACTTAAAGTATATGTTAGAGTCAGCATCATTTTTACAAAAACCTAGACTTAACAAGTATTTATCAATTCTTTCATACCAAGCACGAAGAGCCTATTAAAGACCATACAGAGCTTTCTTCAACCTGCACACACGAGTTAGTCTATCCCGAATCTCATAACCCTCAGGTTGTTCAATATAGACCTCTTCCTCAATGACACCATTAAGGAAGGCAGTCTTAACATCCATCTGATGTAGTTTCCAACCTCTAGCAGCAGCAATAGCTATTATCGTTCTAATAGAAATATATCTAGCAACAGGAGCAAATGTTTCTTCATAGTCTATGCCTTCCTTTTGAGAAAAACCACGAGCTACAAATCTAGCCTTATATTTTTCAATACTACCATCAGCATTATGTTTAATTTTAAATAACCATTTAGAGGAGACAACAAATTTACCTTTGGGTCTGGGCAAAATATCCCAAACATCATCCTTGATGATTGACTGATACTCTTCATCCATAGCAAGCTTCCAAGCATGATGATTCGAGGCTTCTTCAGCATTGCAAGGTTCAGTTTCAATGAGATTGCACATCAATGCAACGTAGTTGGAGAATACTTGAGGTCTCTTAGCTTCACGGAAGGTGCCACTGGGAGCTGCAAATCTTTCGGCTTCTTGAATGGTGTTTCTTACCCAAAAAGGCCTCTTTTTGGTAACGACAATGTCACTCGAAATACCAGCGGGATTCATGGGCTCTGGTGGATCATTATGTTCATCTTGAGGTGGAGGTTCAACCGGCTCCCTCTGAATCTCAGGGTTAGTATCAACATTCATATCTTGATTGTCATTAGCTTCATCAATAACACAAGAACCTTTTGATTTCTTAAAAGCAATATCTTCTTCAAATGTAACATCCCTACTTACCTCAACATACCTTTGACCCGGGATGTATATCCTGAATGCCTTGGAGGATTCACCGTAACCGACTAGCATGCCTTTCTTTCCGGAGGGTTCCAGCTTGGTTTGCTTTTCCTTGGGCACATGAACATAAACGGGACTTCCAAAAATTCTGAGGTGACTGATGTCTGGTTTGGATCCTGTGAAGGCTTCTTCAGGGGTCATGTTCTTTAGAACACAATGAGGACATCTATTCTAGATATAAACTGTTGTTCTAGAAGCCTCAGCCCATAGGAACGTCTACAAATCTTGATCGTGAATCATAGCCTTTGCAGCCTCAACAATAGTCCTATTCTTTCTTTCAGCAACTCCATTTTGTTGAGGATTGTATGGAACACAAAACTCCCTCTTAATTCTTGACTCAACACAAAAATCATAAAAGCTACCGGAAGTGTATTCACCTCCATTGTCAGATCTTAGACATTTAATTCTTTTACCAGAGGAGTTTTCAGTTAATGCCTTAACTCTTTAAATTTACTTAAAACTTCATCAGATTCCTTAGACTTCAAGAAGTAGATCCAAGTTTTCCTAGAGAAATCATCTATGAAGATTACGTAATAAAGGAATCCACTAGAAGCTATAGACATAGGACCACATAAATCAGAGTGAACGAGTTCTAGTTTGTCTTTAGCTCTATTTTCACTTTTATGGAAAGGACTTTTAACATTTTTACCTATAGCACAACCTTTGCAAGTATTATCATGAATTTGACTGAGTTTAAGCATACCTTTGACTAACTTTTCAAGAGATGGAAGAGCTTGATAATGCAGGTGTCCAAGTCTTCTATGCCATAGCTCACAAGATTCGGGAGCCTCATTAATGAGGGCTTGAATAGGGTTAGAGGAGAGCTTATAAAGACTATCATATCTATGACCGATTACACGAGCAGATTTAAAACTAGATTTCTTAGGCCAAGCAAGAACTTTTCCCTCATAAAATGCAATTTGATAACCTTTATCTTCTAGAGCAGAAATGGAAATTAGGTTTCTTTTAATTTTAGGAACAAACAAAATATCACTAAGATGCAACGAAATACCAGAGTCTAAGTTTAAAGAAGTAGAGCCAGAACCTCTTACCGAATAACGAGCGTCATCACCAATCACCACGTGAAGACTAGTATCCTTTTCTACTAAGTCTGAAAGATGATCACAGTACCCTGTGATGTGTCTGGAAGCACCACTGTCAATCAGCCATGTATTACTATCTGTAGGAATACTACTAGACAGAGCAGAGATGAATAAGAAGTCATCATTTAAATCTAAGACTTCATTCAGGTTGGCTTCTCTTTGGGTAGGGTTATTCTGACATTCTTTAGCATAGTGACCAAACTTGTCACATCTAAAGCATCGAACACGCGAGGTATCTCTTGGTTTCTTCCAAGGGTGTTGGGAACTAAATGGTCTGAATTCCCTATTTCTTTTTGGATAAGGTTTCTTCCAATTTTCACCTTTCTTGCATTGGGCAGCAAGCATATGTTGATCATCAACATGAGGAATTTTGGTTTGCCCTCTTGTGATGAGGCGAGACTCTTCTTGGATGCAATCATTCTTAAGGCAATCAAGGGTAGGTAACTCAATTCTACCACTTATGGTTTGGATAAATGACTCCCATGAGTGAGGAAAACCATTTAGGGCAATCATGACAAGGTTTTTGTCTTCCATGTTGTGACCAATCAAACCTAGCTGATTCTTTAGTTTTGAAATTCTCATAAAGTAGGAAATAACAAAATCTTCTTTTGCCATTTTGATATTTTGATATTAAGTAGTTGTTGTCTTAAAGTAATTGCCCTACTGAGATTGTTAATTTCATATGTACCTTGTAGATAGCTGAACATTTCCCTTGCAGTAGTAAATGAGGCAATAGAGGTGACTAGGTGGTCTTTGACTGAATCAATGAGACTCTTTCTGGCCTTGACAGCATCCCTTTTGAATTGTTTTAGCTCAGTTGCATCCGTAGGTTCAGTTAGCTCTTTCACTTCTATGAATTGGAGAAGATCTTCTTCCTCTAGAGCCAACCTGATTCGAACCTTCCATGCAGTAAAATTGAGATTCCCATCAAGCCTATCTTCAACTTTTAGCCCCACTGACTTGACCTGCAAATGTGACAACAATCTGGAAATAAAGGAGTACTAAATTGATCTAGCCTATAGCTCTGATACCATGTTGTTTTTAGTACTTTCAGATTAAATAAAACTCAGAAAATCAGAATTTGTTTCTAACTAGGTTAATTAGATTTATTGTTTTCCAGATTTAAGCATAGTAAAGAAAATGAATGCATAAAGACAAGACACAGTTACCCTGGGAAAATCTCCTAGGAGGAAAAACCCAGCCAAAAAAGATCCTCAGATCTGATTATGGTTTTGGATTCAAATGATAATTACACACTTATCTGGAGTATAGATGTTGCAGTCACAAGGAAGATGACATAGAAGTCTACACGATTAGCTTACTGACAGATATCATGATTTGCAGTCCTTCTAATCTGACTTGCTGTGCATAACATGGGCTAGCTGCACCTTTCAACTAGTTTGCAGTCCTTCTATAGGGTTTGCTTGAGCCTTCAATGGAGTTCACTATCTTTTAATGATGATCTGCTGCCTTTAATGAAGTTCGTTGTCTCCTACTGATGATCTACTGCCTTTAATGAAGTTCGCTATGATCTGCTGCCTTGCATGTGTATTTCACTTCCTCAATGTATAGATATATTTCGCATCTGCTTGAAAACTGAATGGTTGAACTATTATGTGAAGTATATACTTATTTATAGGAGGAGCAATACTTCTCACCATGTCAGCTTGCCTTGCAAATTAAACCTTTTAATTCATTTAATTTCTTTTATGCGAAATGGATAGGGTTGGCCCTATCATGGTGGCGTGTTGGATTTGAGTGTAGCGTGGAGACTTTTTAGGAAAATCCGAGAGGTATAGGGCCTGGCCCTATATGTTGGAGAAGGGGCTGGCCCCCTTAGGCGGATTCCAATGTTGCCCTAGGCAATTGGAATCCGCCAACCCTAATTACAAACAACAGTTCCCTCACTGCTTCCATTAGTTAGCAATCCATTTCCACACTGAGCGTTTGAATTACAGTAACTTTAGTAATGACATTTGCTCTTCCAACGCACTCTCCAGCAACTTTCTTCAAAGGTGCAGGAGAAATAATTACCCTAATAACATATTGGAAACCGAAATATGAATATAATATATTAATAAATATTGATGTGTTGTTCATCACAAACAGGTTCATCTCTTTATAAAGAATATGAGAGATGAGAGATGTAACAGACAATAACTTAAAAGATAACCTCCATAACACATTACTATGTCACTGGCATGAATTTATTAGAAAAGGTGAGCCTTACATTCTAACAGCATTTCTCTGTCAGTCTCTGTGAGATAGGACCCTCAATTTCGGAGCAAATTGGTCTTTGCTATTTTTAAACATCAGGGAATTGGGATGGAAAGCTATAAAATAACAGAATTGAGCTAGGAATTTAACAAATGCAATTTGTTATGATTTTTGTTTCTTTTGTTGTTCTCCTAATGCTTTGTATTGTGCATTTTATTACTTATTAGTTGAGTGAAAGAAGAATCATTAAAAGAAATTTCTATGCATTCTGATAGTAGTCGGGTTTGTGTGACCATGGCCAGCCCCATTGACCAAGACAATTCTTCTTAGCTTGAGAGGAATCTTCAAGATCTCGAAGGAGCAGAAGGATTGCTAAAAATCAGGTTGTTGAGAACATTAAGTTATGTTCAACATTGTTTCCAGGATGAAGATGACAGGATGTGTCAGGGGAGGCAATGTAAAGTTGTATATGTGTGCGTGTGTGTTTCAAACTTTCAAGCGAGGCAGTGTCTATATGCATGTGTGTGTGCAGAGATCTAAAAAAATATGTTTATACACATGCATATATTATGTATACATACACATGTTTTGTAACAAGGGTCATGTTTGTTTTCAAGGTCAGCAGGGAAAAAGAATCAAAACAACTTCAACCAATAAAATTCAAAACAAAAAAAGAGATTGAATTCATTCAAGTAATATTATGGTTGCAGTTTTATTTTTTTAAATATTAAATTTATAATTTTAATAAGTTTAAAATAATTAAATTTACTAAAATTTTAAAATGTTAAAATTTTAATAAATGTTGGGCTTGTGGTATCTGTTCTATAAAATTTGAGTTGCAATGTCCATCTTTGCACACCACATATGCCCTTGTGATCAAAAAATACAACTCAATGCTTTGTTGTTAGCATACAAAGTCTGTCAGAAGAAAAACATCCTTCATTTTAGTAAGCATAATGTAATCAACTGTATCAGTAAATAGGACTTCTACCTTCACTAAATTTGTCTCACCTAGAATAAGCCTTTGCAACAACCTTAGCCTACACCTATATTTAGGGAACTGCCAAATATCAGATCTTTTTGGTGTCTTTCTGAAAGCTCCACGCTCTGGAAACTCATTCCCAGAGTGCCAACAACAGCTGGCATACTCAGACTCAAAATGAATTCATCAAACCCAATATTTTTGATTCAGCAAAACTCTGTAACTTTAAAGAATACTTAAATTCCTTAACAAAAAAAAATGTCAAGTTTTGATCAAGGGAAGTTTGCAAGAGTGTAAAATGTATCTACAGTTGCAAGCTAGGTCACAAGGTTCGAACTCGAATTCGAATTCGACAGCCATAAAATTCGGATGAAATTCGACAAGGGAAAAATTTAAAAAAAAAAAAATCGGATTAAATTTGCCTTATATAATTTTGTTTATTTTTAAACATATGTAATACTTCTAATAAATTATCAAAATAGTTTAACATTGCTAAATAGATTTGAAATAATTATAAAAATATGGCACATTAATAAAATATAAACCATAAGAAACATGTGAAATCGCGATTGCAAAGATGATTTCTTTTCAAAAAGGTACAATTAAAAATCAAGACTTTAGAACTTCAAAAAAGCTCTAAGTCATCAAGAGCACTTGGCTCAGATGGTGTAGCATCATCATCTGTATCACTATCTAATTGCTCATCAAGAAAGTAACGCTCATCTGCAACTGGCACTTTTATGTCTTTTGGAATACGTTGTTGTGAAGAAGATGTGGAGTCGATTGTTAATTTGTTCATGAACAATTTCAAATTGCTACGAATGTAGACAAGATCTCCCAACTTTCCAAACAACAATTTGTTCCTCTTCTTGGAATGGATGTGGTCAAAACAACTCCAACTTCTCTCAAAAGCTGATGAACTTGCTCCCTAACTCAGTATTCTAATGGCAAAGCACTGAAGTTCAGGAGTTTGTGCTCCATAGCTCATCCACCGTCTATAACCAGGTACCGCATCTCGTGTCATATCATATTTGGCTGCTGCTATTTAAAACAACCCTTTTGCTCTCTTGTATACCCAACCTTGGTCTCTGATAAGAGCTGCAACTGTTGGATCTAGTTCAAATTTGCTAAGGCTTCATGAAACCCTGTCATAATTTCAAAATCAGCTTGCCTATCAATATGAAATAGCTTAGGCTCCAAATAGCAAGCTGTTGCATGTAAAGGTGTGTGCATCATTTTCCATCTGGAATCAATTGTCTCATATCTCCATGTAGTCTGCATCTACATTATTTAGTGCTCTCTGAATAGCTTCCTTACAACGATCCATGCTTTCATAAAACACGCTAAGGCAAGGAGTCACCATCAATCATACAAAGCACATCAAAATTGGCTCACATATACTCTAAACATTTGTTCCACTTTCCCGAAAGCTGCTATTTAAATCAATTTGCTCTATGTTCTTGCCCTTAACACTTTTAGAAAGCGCTGAATTTTCCCACTCATTGGAACAAACAACACATCTCAAAGTTGCTTTCTCTTCAACAACTCTTTTCAAAGTGATAAAAAATGAAGCAAACCTTGTGTCACAAGGCCTCAACAACTCCTTCGATGCAAACTGCATGTAAAAACTCAATATGAGACAATGATTTCTTATGAGTTTGCAATTGCTCTCCCTCTATGAATTGCTTCATGTATCCATGGAAACTTAGCCAAATCGTGAAGCAACAAATCTAAACAAGGTGTTGCATATGGACTCCAATATATTTGTGGGCATTTCTCAACAATCAGTTTTCTAGCTCCCACACAATTTGTTGCACTATCAATTACCACTTGAACCACATTTTCCACCCCTATTTTGAGAATGGCTTCCTCTAATATTTGAAATATGTATTCAGAAGTTTTATTTTGCTTCGTGGTGTCAATCACTTTCAAAAACACAATACCTTTAGGACAAGCCACCAAAACATTGATCAATGGCCTTTGACATATATCTAACCATCCATCACTCAATATGGTGCAACCTGTTGCATTCCAAGAGGCTTTGACCTCAACTAGTTTCTCAGTCACTCTATCTTTTGACCTCTGCAAAAGAGTTGTCTTGAAAGCCTCGAAAGTGGGAGTGTGTACCCTTTGCCAAACTCTGCAACTTTTTGAATTGCATTGCGAAAATGCGGATTTCTAGCTACATTGAATGGAATAGCACTTGTGTAAAACAAATCTACTTGTGCATCATCCACCTATTGTTTCTCTACTAGTTTCCAAAAATTGTTCAAAGTTCCATCTCTTCAAATGCCCTTGTGGACTTGGGTAGACTTGAAGAGGAAGACATAACATATGTGAATCTAGACACATCCTCTTCAATTCTCTGTTTCTTTTGTGTCACCTTCATCTTTCCTGCAACCGAAGAGGCTTGCTCTTTTTCTAAAATAGCTCTAATTTCTCGGATCATTTTTGGATATGCATTAACACCTCCACCTTTACCCCCTATAATACCAAGCAAGTGGTCGATTACCCTTGTTAAAGTTCCGGTAAAAAATTCCGAGCACAAATTACAATGAAGATAAGCACCATTGCGGGTCACATGTTTCCATGCCTCTGAAGTTGATTTGTTGGGAGCCATTATAATCTGTACAATTTAGAAGAAAAATGATATTTAATATTTAAAACAAGGATTAAATTTTATTTAAAAACATTAAAACAAAAAATATATAATATGTTAATTTTTAACTCTAAAAAGCAAAATAATTCAATAAGTTTAAAACTTTATTTAAATATATTATTTGTAATATTTAAATTGTTAATTTTTATTTTTTTGAAATCTGCTGAGTTTTAGCTTAAAATGAAAAAATAAAATAAAATACTATCAAAACTAATTATAATAAATGCTTCATTTTCTAATAACTAATGAAAGAAAAAACTACAAATAGTAATTTTATAAACATCTATTATTAAAATAAAAAATGCATCAAATAACAAATAAACAATCATTAAATAACAAATATAAAATTATATTTTTAAACACAGCATATATGATATATGTTCAGAAGATTTAATTTAAAAAATAAAAATAGAATTTAAAATTTTGCGGAATTTTCGCACTACACATGTTAAACAAAAAATAAAACTATATGAAATGTAAAAAATAAAGATTTTGGAAAAACAAAAAAAGATAAAACTATATGGAACTATTTTTTTACCGTAAAAATTGAAAAATAAAACTATATGAAATCTTTTTTTATACCATAATAAATAAAACTATATCAATATGAATATCTAATGCAGCTTAAAATAAACAGCAACCAAAAAAATTAAAATGGGAATAAGCTGCCTGCCTGAACACGGTAGTGATTGCAGACGGGAGGAAGTTTGCGATAAAATGGAAGTATCGCCACCCCAACAGACACAGAGATATCAAGTAGTCCACCCGCAACCCAGCAAACACAAAGATATCAAATGCGAAGAATGCCCAGCTCGTGTTGTGGTTGGCAAATCCGAACATCCGCTATCCACCCATATCAACCTCCTATTTAGCCAATTCCTTCATTGGTTCATAGGGGGTTCATGTATTTACAAAGGCGAACAAAGAAAATCCCTTTGTTTGCCTCTGTAAACACAAAACCCCTGTGAACTTGTGAAGGCGTTGGCTAAATAGGAGGTTGATATGGGTGGATAGCGGATGTTCAGATTTGCCAACCACAACATGAGCTGAGCATTCTAAACATTTGATATCTTTGTGTTTGCTGGGTTGCGGGTGGACTACTTGATATCTCTGTGTCTGTTGGGGCGGCGATACTTCCATTTCATCACAAACTTCCTCTCGTCTACCATCATTGTCGTGTTCAGGTAGGCAGCTTATTCCCATTTTAATTTTTTTGGTTGTCGTTTATTTTAAGCTACATTCGATATTCATATTGATATAGTTTTATTTATTACGGTATAAAAAAAGATTTCATATAGTTTAATTTTTCAATTATTAGGGTAAAAGAGTAGTTCCATACAGTTTTATTTTTTACTGTTTTTCCAGAATCTTTATTTTTTACATTTCATATAAATTTATTTTTTGTTTAACGTGTTGTGTGAAAATTCCACAAAATTTTAAATTCCGTTTTTATTTTTTAAATTAAATCTTCTGAACATATATCATATATGTTGTGTTTAAAAATATAATTTTATATTTGTTATTTGATGGTTTTTTATTTGTTATTTGATGCATTTTTTATTTTAATAATAGATATTTATAAAATTACTATTTGCAATTTTTTATTTTATTTAGTTATTAGAAAATGAGGCATTTATTATAATTAGTTTTAATAATATTTTATTTTATTTTTTCATTTTAAGTCAAAAAATAAAAATTAACAATTTAAATATAACAAATATTATATTTAAATTAAGTTTAAAGCATAATGAATTGTTTTGCTTTTTAGAGTTAAAAATTAACATTATATATTTTTTGTTTTAATGTTTTTAAATAAAATTTAATCCATGATTTAAATATTAATTATTATTTTTCTTCTAAATTGTACAGATTGTAATGGCTCCCAACAAATCAACTTTAGAGGCATGGAAACATGTGACCCGCAATGGTGCTTATCTTCACTGTAACTTGTGCCCGAAAGTTTTTACCGGAACTTTAACAAGGGTAGTGGACCACTTGCTTGGTATTACAGGGGGTAAAGGTGGAGGTGTTACTGCATGTCCAAAAATAACCCGAGAAATTAGAGCTATTTTAGAGAAAGAGCAAGCCTCTTCGGTTGCACGAAAGATGAAGGTGACACAAAAGAAACAAAGAATTGAAGAGGATGTGTCTAGATTCACATCCGTTATGTCTTCCTCTTCAAGTCTACCCAAGGCCACATAGGCATCCAAAGAGAGTGGAACTTTGAACAGTTTTTGGAAACCAGTAGAGAAACAATAGGTGGATGATGCACTAGCAGATTTGTTTTACACAAGTGCTATAGCTAGAAATCCGCATTTTCGCAATGCAATTCAAAAAAATTGCAAAGTTTGGCAAAAGGTACACACCTCCCACTTCTGAGGCTTTCAAGACAACTCTTTTGCAAAGGTCAAAAGATAGAGTGACGAAGAAACTAGCTGAGGTCAAAGCCTCTTGGAAGGCAACAAGTTGCACCATATTGAGTGATGGATGGTCGAATATATGTCAAAGGCAATTCATCAATGTTTTGGTGGCTTGTCTTGAAGGTGTTGTGTTCTTAAAAGTGATTGACACCATGAACCAAAAGAAAACTTCTGAATACATATTTCAAATATTAGGAAGCCATTCTCGAAGTAGGGGTGGAAAATGTGGGTCAAGTGGTAACTGATAGTGCAGCAAATTGTGTGGGAGCTGGAAAACTGATTGTTGAGAAATACCCACAAATATATTGGAGTCCATGTGCTGCATATTGTTTGGATTTGTTGCTTCATGATTTGGCTAAGTTTCCATGGATACATGAAGCAATTCATAGAGGGAGAGCAATTGCAAACTTCATAAGAAATCATCGTCTTACATTGAGTCTTTACAGGCAGTATGCATCTAGGGAGTTGTTGAGGCCTTGTGACACAAGGTTTGCTTCATTTTATATCACTTTGAAAAGAGTTGTTGAAGAGAAAGCAGCTTTGAGATATGTTGTTTGTTCCAATGAGGGGGAAAATTTTGCGCTTTCTAAAAGTGCTAAGGGAAAGAACATAAAGCAAATTGTTTTAAATAGCAACTTTTGGGAAAGTAGAACAAAGGTTCTAAGTATATGTGAGCCAATTTTGATGTGCTTTGTATGGTTGATGGTGACACTCCTGCCTTGGCATGCTTTATGAAAGCATGGATCGTTGTAAGGAAGCTATTCAAAGAGCACTAAATAATGTAGATGCAGAGTACATGGAGATATGGGAGACAGTTGATTCCAAGTGGAAAATGATGCACACACCTTTACATGCAGTAGCTTGCTATTTGGAGTCTAAGCTATTTCATATTGATAGACAAGCTGATTTTGAAATTATGGCAGGGTTTCATGAAGCCTTAGCAAATTTAAACCAGATCCAACATTTGCAGCTTTAATCAGAGACCAAGGTTGGGTATACAAGAGAGCAAAAGGGTTGTTTTGAATAGCAGCAGCCAAATATGATATGACACAAGATGTGGTACCTGGTTATAGATGGTGGATGAGCCATGGAGCACAAACTCCTAAAATTCAGCGCCTTGCCATTAGAATATTGAGTCGGGGAGCAAGTTCATTAGCTTGTGAGAGGAATTGAAGTTGCTTTGACCATATCCATTCCAAGTAGAGGAACAAATTGTTGTCTAGAAAGTTGGGAGATCTTGTCTACATTCGTAGCAATTTGAAATTGTTCATGAACAAATCAACAAGCAACTCCACATCTTCTTCACAAAAACGCATTCCAAAAGACATAAAAGTGCCAATTGCAGATGAGCCTAACTTTCTTGATGAGGAATTGGATAGTGATGTAGATGATGATGCTACACCATCTAAGCCAAGTGCTCTTGATGACTTAGAGCTTTTTTGAAGTTCTAAAGTCTTGACTTTTTATTGTACCTTTTTGAACAGAAAACATCTTTGCAATTGTGATTTCACATGTTTCTTGTGGTTTATATTTTATAAATGTGCCATCCTTTATAATGATTTCAAATCTATTTAGCAATGTTAAACTATTTTGATAATTTATTAGAAGTATTACACATATTTAAAAATAAACAAAATTATATAAGGCGAATTTCATCCAAAAAAAAAATCGAATTTGAATTCGAATTCAAACCTTGTGACTTAGGCTCTAGATGTCAATTTTGGCCTATAAAAAATGTCAAAACAGTCCTTAAACCAAAGAAAGCTACATACAACTACATGGACCTCTTCAAGATCTTCAATTTTAAAAGAAGGGCTCAATCAACTTCCTAGATAGCCTCCCACATCTCAAATCTAAGAGCATCTATGATGCATAATAAAAGAGTTGTAAGAGGGAGTTATATGACAAATGTTATGGCATGTCATCAAGAATCTTTGGTTGGAAATAATGGAGACAAAATAGAGTGCCCAAGTTGAAAAGCGGATTATGACAGGTACTAGGCTAAATCCCAGTTAGCAAACTTTTCTTGAGAAAAAAGCAATACACCTTGAGAATGAACGATGATGGTTTTGTGGTTGAGCATTTGAACGCGTTTGGTATGATTATAACCCAAGTGCACTCTATTGGAATGAAAATACAAGATCGTTTGATGACACTCTATTCTTTGCCGAACTTGTGGGATCACTTGGTGACGGAAATTAAGAGCAATGCCTCGAAAATAAAAATGGATGAGGTAGTGGTTGCTTTACTCTCAAAGGAGATTGAACAAAATGCTTTTGAATCTACTAAGAAGGCCCTAGATATCCATGAAAGATCTAAAGAGAAAGGCAAGAAGGACAAGAAGGAAAAAGGTCTAGATCTAAATCTCCTCAAAGGTCAAAAACTAAGTGTTAGAATTGTCAAGACCGAGCTCTTCCAAAGAGACTACAAAGAAGAGAAAAACTTAAACAAAAATTATTCAGATGATGAGTCCAAAATGTCATCTCAAAATGATGTATTTGATATTCCATTTGTGGTTAGGATGTTGAGTCATTTGGTATTCCATGGAACAATTTTGACTACATCTATGCCAAGACAAGGAGGGAATTGGTTGGTGATTGGATGCTTAGATGAACATGTGAGGAAAGTCATTCACTTGTAGAGATTATACTATGTATGTCTACAAATTGAGGATGATGACATACAAGATAATTGTTTTGTATTTGCGAATTAATACAATTGTTAGCTCTCTTTTTCTGCTGGAATTTTTCCCAAAGGGTTTCATAGGTTAAATCATTGTGTCTCATGTGCTATGTGGATGTTGTCTTGAATCTTTGTTTTCCCTATTTTATTGCTAAGCGATTGACACAGCAAGTAAATCTCTATTTTGATCCAATAATTTAAAATTCTGTTGCAATCGGTTACCAGTATTCATTTTCTCTCGGTGAATTATATTTGACTGATAGCAAGTAAATTCATTTTCCTGTGTGAAGATTTTGATAAATGTTCTCTCCTAAGAAGAGGGTTTATGTCTACTTTGTGCAATCGTCAAATGTTGTTGGAATCTTGGGATAGATATGCTTAAAGGCAAATTGATTAAGTTTTAAGGCAGTTAAGGTTTGGGACTATTCTGGCATCTCATTGTTGCATCCTACAAAGACTTAGCTTACCATCATCATACCTACAAGACCACATAGATGCACACACAAGTAGCTGCTAAATTAATCAAACAGGTCACTCTCTAGTTAGATCACAAATGGGAATCAACATCAATTACTTGTGGCAAAAAATACGGCCATACATTCTTATGGGCAAGCAATTCTCACATAAATAGGTCCACTTCCTCCCTCCCTCTCTCTCTCCTCAAGAGCACACCACATAGAGGCCAAAAGAGAAAACATAGACATTGTTCGATGCAGAAACAAGAGCAAAATAATAGATGAAAATTACATGATCACATCTATCTATTATATAAGTATTTCTAGAGAAAAACTCAGCAAGCATGCATGTGGTAAATAAGTTCTCGTTGAATTGTATTTAGTATTTACCATTGACACATGCCTCTGGTGCTCGGTCCCCTTTACAAAAGGACCCACAAGCAGGCCTCTATTTTGTCTTTTGTATCATTCTTTTTTCATTTACGGAATGGTGTTCTCCTTGTCTACATGATTTTATGTCACTCAGCTTGGCCTGTGTCTTGTGTTCATGATTATCCATTATCCCAATGATTTAACTATTGATCCTCGTGGTTGAAGAAACTTTCCCTTTCTTGTACCAGTGGCTTATCTAGTTAATCGTGTGAACCTGCTGGTAGTTTTATTCATATTTCTTTGTGTTTAGCTTAATTTATTTCCTTAATGATCGTTAGACACTTCAACCCATTAAGTTCGAAGCAGCTACTTCTCTCTAAGGCTGTAATAATATAGCTTTAGGCCATCTATGAATTAAAGCATTTTGCATTCCATGCACATGTTGGCTAATCTAGTAATTTAAGTTTTCACTTTAATATTCCTCGATTTCCCTATTTGTTTGAGGGTTTTCCGTTAACAGAAAAAAAATTCCTTTATTGCTTTGAAGTGCAAATCAGTATATCACAAATGCTTTGAGGTTTTCTTGAGTGCTTAAAGGCCTTCTATGTTTTTGCTTATAAAAATGTTTCTACATTGTTCAATAAATATTTTGCTATCTATTCTACATGCAATCTTGTTATTACTCAGCTCATGTAGAGTTTTGCTAAACTCCTCCAAACTTTGAAAACTTTGTTTCACTACTTCAAGTGAGGCACCTTCTTGTCTCTTCTATTTACTGGGCAGGTAGTGAGTAACAACCTGTTTTTGTATCTGTAGAAATTGATCATGCTTATCCTTGCTCGAAAGTGGGATTTTAGTTTTTCTCAAGACATGAGGATACTTCAGTTTGTACTTTTGCATGGATTACATTATACGTAATAATTTTTCCTCCAGGTTTATTTGTCTCAATAGCCAATATTTTGAGATTCTTCACTTTTACAGATGCCAACATCATTGTTTCTCATGGCGTCCAACAAGGACCTTTTTCTATGCTACAAATCACTGATATAGATGAATCTCCCTGACCCAAAGCCTCAGAGCAAAATAAAATCAACTGAAGAAAATTTCATTCAATATATCTTTTAAGTCACTACAAGGATAAATAATGGATGAGTTTTCATCCTGTATCCTCCAAATGAGAACAGAATTGTGACCACCAAACTTGTTGTGTCAATCCTCCATAGGTGTCATTCAACATTCATTGTTGACATCATATTCACTAGCTCATGGCGTGACTGATACATGTCATCTAGGTCAGCCAAGAAGACCTCATAAAATGCACTGAAATTGATACAGTACCTTTATCATGTCAATCAGCCTTCCTCATTTCCAAAAACAATAGCTTTATGATCCCTCTTCTGGTCCGCACACCTCAAAGTGCAGTTTCTTTGGGGGTTACATCTGCAGTCCTCAAGGTCAAGGTGGGATTCTTCTTCTCTTTCTAATTTAATTTAGCATTATTTCTTGTTGCTGAAATTAAACTATATTCCAAGAATTGAATACATATGTCACTACTTCCCTGGTTACGAAATACTCAAGCCATGCCATTTACTACTGAGCTTGATCATGAAGTTGAAACTCAGACAAACAAACTTTGAAGTTTTGTTGAACAATAAATAAGGTAAGTGAAAAGAAATCGCCTTGTGAGCTTGGTCAAAACTTTTTTTCGAATTCCTCAATTCACAGATATGCTCGTTATTGCAGCTCATGAAAATACTTGAAAATTATTAACCTTAGAGCAATAAGTTTGTGACATTGCATTTGCATTAAAATAAGGAAAGCGGGCAATATGCATTATCTTAGAAATATCAACTACACTATATCACTAATGGCATGAATCAGAATCTTCATGGAAAAATAATAAGTGGAGGCGTTCCCAAAAAATCAGTAAGGATTGAATTGTTGAATTTCAAAAAAAGTTGTATATGACAAGTCAAAACATAATTTATTGAACAATTAAGTCTTTTTCATGATTCAATAAACAAAAGCATGTCAATGTTCAAGAAATGAGAAGAATCTACTGTTTGCAACAAAAGTTATCATAAACAAGCATGTGAGTACAAAAATCTCTCACACAACTACTTACCATTGTGTTTTAAAGTTCACTGTCACCAATTACAATTTTCTTGATTAACACAATAAAGAACTTAAAAGTTGCATTCCTGCATATTTACCAAATTTTGATGACAAGTAGGAGATATGGTGCCTTGTTTAAATGCAAGTGCTTTACTCCATGCGTCATCCAATGGTTCTATTCCTGAATCATCCTTCTGGAATGCAAAACAAGAATCATTCAGTGATGCATTAGGAATCAGTAGGTGCATAACCAAACATCTAAAAACTACATGATTTCATGCATTGACATTATTTGAATATATAAATGATATTAATGTGTACTCACCATTTTTCTTTTGCGGCCTGATCGACCTAATCTTCCTGTCCGATGCACTCCACTTTGCTGACTCCTGTTGGCTTTATTTTTATTACTGATTTTCTGGAGAAAGCAACATGAAAAATTATAAATTAAGTATATTTACAACAAAAAACTTATTTACTAGTGAAGCTAATAAAAAAGAATAAATAAAGCATAACAAACAATTCATCAGATCTACAGAAACCTACTGCAAACTCTTCATCTTTTGTTTTTGCAACAAATGCATCCCAATCTTCTTGTTTCACATATGACGGTTTCTCAGGTTCTACACCCCTCTCAATCTCTTTCTTAATTTGCAACATTAGCTTGTATTTGTGTTGTCGGTAACAGGATGAAATTTTTTTCCTAGTATACTTCTTGTTAAGGTCAAAATTAAACCTCTCCTGCAAACAAAACATGTAGAAATTCGTAAGTTTTGAAGTTGACCGTTATCCACAATATGATGGAACCGATCTCATATAACCTTACAATATGGATGAGTAAAATGTCTTTTATCACAATATACTCCCAAAAACTCGTACTTACTGTCAAAACATTTAATACTGCTTTGTAGTCTTCAACTGGAACATCTCCAATCTGTTTGAAATTAATAGGCATAAAATGGCAAACATAACTATTAATGGACCTCTTAAACCCTCCAGCATTGGGACCAACTGGATTTCCCTTTTCATCAAAATCCACTGTCAACTTTCTTGCTAAGTGCCGACAAGTAATTCGGCTTGTTCTTCTTGTTGCTTTCTTCCTTTTGCCTGTATCAAAATCTTCAGAAAAGACAATAAGTATACAAAGTTTACTATAGATGACCAGACCTCTGGAAAGACAAGATCCATAATATAATAAGTAAATTCATGTCTTATGAATCAAGCAATGCACAAATCATTGAAGAGTTATATTTACATTGTGCTTCCAAGAATGGTGTTTCACAGCTTTCCCTGGCACAATCATGATCCAGAATGATATCTTTGTTGAGTTCAGACGACATTCTGCTCATGGCAACATCCTCCATAGCATTCTCCTTGTGTTGAAATCCAGCATACCCACCATTATGTTGTGGGGTCAAAAAGACATCTTCTGGTATATCCAACCGGCGCACCTTCAACTTCCGCAATGGATGTTCCTCTTCTACCCCTTCCTCTAATTCATCATCTTCTTCCTCTTGCATGTTTTCATTGTCTCTTTTATTAGTGTTGTCCATGAACTCGCGGTTGTCGTCATCTCCACTTGATATTCCAGAACTTATAGATACATTTGTCATCCCCTCAATTACTAACTTGCCTGCTACATATTAATTTAAAATAAATGTCTAAGACAATGTAACATGCAGTTTATCAAAGATCAGCTGAAATTGCTACAAATTAATTTCCTCTATGCTAAAAATTCTACCTGAATTTCGTGAGCGAGATCTTGCTTCAGCACTGGACGCTTGTCTTTGCTCAACTCCATCTACAAGGCTGAGATCTTGAGAAATCATGTCCTTGTGACATCCTGCCAATATTACAACTGTTGAAAGACCTAAATATTAAATTTGAAAAGCCTATGTGTAGAGTTAACCAGTTAGAGAGCAATACACTTTAAAACAATGATGCAGTTCTTGACCACTATTTACATTCTTATTCCCAGAATATATTGCAAACTTTTGAAGGAAATCCCTGATATCTACGGAGAGTGTTAAATATATACTTGCAAGAAGACAAGATTCCTAGCATTCTGCAAGGTTTCACAAAGGAGTTTAAGTTATTCTAAGCAAATGTCCAAGAAAGATCATATTAAATTTCTGCTATACATGGAGTTAACAGATACTTCCACATTAAAATTTTGCCCGAAAATCAAATAATGGTGAAAAAAATACTCCAAAACATGCAAATTCCCAACACTAAATGGAGAAGAAACAAAAAATAGATTGTAGTAATGACTAAAAATGACCAGAGTAGGTTGACAGGAATTAAAAGTCAACAAAATACAATAGCTAGTCAGGACTACTAAAAGGGACTCCAAAAACAGAAAATAATGTAACTGAAACTAAAATTAGAAACATGTAAATGCAAAAGTAGGTAAAACCTGGACAATTAGATATCGGATTAAAGAGAAAGGGAATCGTAAAACACTTAGGTTACGACTGCTAAAAAGCTGCCACTCAGCCTAGGTGTACTAAAGGTTAAAAAAGTAAAAATGAATCGCTGCCTTTTCTGACAAGTCATAGTTCCAAAAAGGTAATTGGAAGAGTTTTGGTGCAGTTAGGAGTCCTAATTCCTACAGCCAGACTTATAAAATAATAAACATATCCAAATACAAATCGCAACTGTCGAAGGATTAGAGGAAATCGTGGGAGTTGTGCATATTAAAAGAAATTTGGATCAGCTGCTACTCTTTTAGAGAAGTCAATATTGTTTGGAAGGTATAAGGAGATTTTGAGGTGGTGGGAAGTGGACATTCAATTCTGAAGGAGTATAGAAGATGTAGTGTCCCTTCTCTGAAATGGGATTTGATAATAAATTAAAATATAAAATATAAATAATTAATTTATTAAGTTTAATGAATGCTCAAAAGGAATGAAATAAAGAGTTAACTGTTGAAGGATTAAGGTATCAAGGAGAGATCATTCTATTAGAAGAGGACATGAAAGAAGGAAGCAATCAATCAATTTGGAAATAAATGATTATTCTCAAAAGGCCACGATGAATGGTGGTAACTTATTTCTTGTTAAGAGTGGTGAATCATTACTTGTCAAAGATTGTGACTCCCTCAAGAATAAGATATAAAGGGGAGATCATTTCTTGGGAAAGAGATCATTCATCTAGGAACCAATTCAGAAATTTATTTTTCAAGTATCTAATGAAAAATTCATTCAGCATTAAAAAAAAACTAGAAATTCAGTCAAGTGATAATTCATAAAAAGCTTCAAATCAGCAATAGTCTAGCAAAAACATCAAATTATTGTAGAAGTTGATGATCAACCACAGAAGCCAAGAATCGTCTGCAATCAAAACACCTGTCACACAAAAGAGATCAAGCAAAGATTGTACGCTCTCTAACAACCAAAGAATTTTGTATTATTACACAAAACAATATTGGAGGTACCATTACAATGAATGAATGAATCCTTATAAAGGATGAATGAAACCCTAGGTGCAAAACCCAATGCTAAAATTAGGAGAACTAAAGCAATGCAAAGTAGGCGCTAAATTAAGCTTGACTACATCTAAAAAAGAAAACTCTAGATAACAAAAAAGCACCTAAGTTTAGCTTAAGTGAAAAAACAATTAAATGGGACCTAATTAATAAATAATTAGATAGTTGTCCCACAATTACTCCAACACCCCCCCCTTTAGATTAACTTAGGGATAAGCTAAAGAGCTAATATGAATGCATGCATGAATGAGTCCCGACAACTAGACCTAATCAAGTACTCAAGTACAAACCAATGCAAAGCAATGCAACTCTCACAACCAAAGAAAAGTAGAAAACCCAATGGGACAAAACTCCTCTCCAAAAGAGAGAAAATAAAATAGCAAGATGATACATGGAGGACTCAATGATACCCACCAAGAGCTACATACATCATGTATATACAATCAAGTATCCCTCCAGAGAAAGGAAATAAAGAGACTCCATAGCCCCCCCATAATGTATAATGTCCTACACGAATAGTGAGTGCTCGAAACAAAACATAGTCCAATGTCTACAAACAACATTTCTCCCCTTAGAAAGAAGATAAACCAAGTACAAATGCAATAATGCTTCCCATTCTGGATAAGAATTGGTAGGAAGCAAAATCCAAATGTAGGATGATGATGTCTCTAAAATCCAAGTGCCGCCAAGACCTTGGAAGATGATGCCACAGACCAATTAGGTGTATACCCAATCACAATAGAAGGTGAGAAAAAAGGAAACACTGGAAACTGATCTTGAACAAGCTCCAAAGACAAACAAGATGTAATAATAGGTGCATCACAACTATCATTAAATAGGAGAGATAAACCCCCAAATGTGTCTCCCAAATCTGAAATGCGAGACTCCACAAACAATGAAGCAATGCCTGTCAAATAGAAATCCCAATTAGGAAGACAAATAGATGAATTGTCCTACTTAACAAGAATAAGAGTCTCAAAACATAGGAGATTGCAGCACGATGGAGAGACGGGGGCCTCTACAACTGTCAAATTTTGCAGGAAGGGATCGCAGGTGACACCAAGGTAGATGGCTTCCATGGAATCCATCGCACAAGATTTGGGAGGATCAGAAAGCAAGTGCGGATTGGATCAAAAGCCGGAGTCTAAAGAAAGCTAGGTCCAAGCAAAACAGATCTCCTCTGGTCAAATGGGGTTATGTAGAGATGTTTACTGGCTGCAAAGGAGGTTTCAACAAAAAGGAGAAAAAAATCTGGCAGCCAAGGCAAGAGCAAGTGAAAAACAAGGATGGCCAAGACAATAGCCGAATAGAGAAAACAAGAAGAGTGTCCTTAAGAATAGAAGATGAGGGCTGGAATGAGGGGGTAAAAAATCTAAAAGATCGAGGTTTTTTTATCAAATGGGCAAGGGACTGGCCGACATTTTCGAAAAATAGGAAATGGTGCGAAGAGAACTGGGGAAGAGAGATAGTTCTCAAATCGTTCCCAAATGGCTTTTTTCTAGTCATTTGTGTGGACGTGTAGAGCAAAGAGTGCATCCTTCAGGGAGGACCGTTCCTGATAGACGGAATGGGGGTATATATCAAAGATTGGGTCCCAAATTTCGACCCACTGCAAGCTCAGATCGAAGAGATACTAATATGGGTGAGACTCTATAATCTCCCAAGGGAATACTGGGAGTCAGAAGCCCTTGAGTGCATTGAAAATAAGTTAGGGAGATTTGTCAAGGAAGATGAAGTGGTTGAAGCTACTAATGGCAATGTTTACACAAGGATTTGTATAATGTGGCAGCCAATCCCTCCCTTGCCAAAAGAAATTGAGCTTATCACGGAGCAAGGCATTTGGGTACAAAAGATTGAAGTAGAGAACGTAGTGGAAACTTGCAAGAAATGCAGGAGCAACGGTCATAAAGCGGAGGAATGTTTAAAGAACTCTAAGGGCAAGGCGAAAAAGGGAATAGAACATATTGAGGAGGACAGGGCTTCACATGGGATCGGTGTAACGGAAGACATAATGGCTCGAGAAGGACCTGGAGGTACAGAGAGCAAGGGAAGTGGAGATCTCGGAGGATGGGGGTCAGAAAAGGTTAGAGGTTGAGGGGCGAAATGAAGCAGATTCATCTGCGGCGCAAAAGGACACCAGAGCAAGCATTACATGTCCTAAAGTTGCGGAAGTAGAGGTCGTGACCCAGGATTAGAACTTGGGTCCAATGGAGACGAATATTCCAGATATGCAACCATTGGAGGAAACCAACAATATGGATTTGATCATCGATAGCTCGACTTTCGTTCGATCACTGTTGAGGGAGGTGGGTAATGAGTTGGGGCAGTCAGGAAGGATTGAGAATGGACAAAAGGATATTACATATCAAAGAAGAACCCCCTCGCAACAGAGGAAAAGATGCAAATTGTTGGCGGAGTCAGGAATGGCAGATGGTACAGATGGATCCTTAAAGGTGGGTCCTTCAAGCTCAGATAAAGCTAACCCATCACCCCTGAGGCAACCCTGAGGAAACTATGTTTTGATGGAGTGTTAAACCCTGAAATGGAAGAAGAAGACCCTTTCGACATGGAGAAGGAAGATATTAGTGAGATAAGAACCATCGAGCAGTCATTAGCATCTTCAAGCAAAGTCAATGTCGGGGAAAAGAAAAGCAGAGATAAGAAATCCAAGAGAACACTTCTGGAAATGGCTGGCAGTGCAAAAAGGTAAGCGAAAGTTGAGATCCAGGAAGGGCATTACCCTTCTTGGGGGCCAATGAAGTTCCTTTCGTGGAATGTCAAGGGCTATAATGCCCCTAACAAACTTTGCTTGATCAAACAAGGTGTTGATCAAGCAAAACCAAATATTGTGTTGATGCAAGAAACAATAATAAAGCTAGAAGAAAGAAGTAAATTTCAGTTAAAGTGGAGGTCTTGGCAATGTTCTTTAAAGGATGTGGAGGGAGCGTCGGGGGGCCTATGTATTCTGTGGAGGCAACATTCTGTCCAGAGGAATGAAATGGTTGTGAACAGGAATTGGATGGCGGTCCAATTTAGAAGCCTTCTAGATAACAGTGAGTTTATCTTGATCAATGTTTATGGTCCTACAAACAAAGGGGGGAAAGTTCAGGTATGGGAACGACTTTCCAATTTTCTACATTTTGTTGAAAATTCCAATGTCGTTTTGGGTGGGGATTTTAATGCAATCTGATGTCCCTCGAAGAAATTAGGAGATATAGGAGGGTACAATAATCAACAACTATTATTTAATAATTTCATTGTTGGAAATTCTCTCATTGATCGAAGTTTTAAGAACGGAAGCTTCACGTGGTCAAATAGACAAGGGGGGATGACCTTATTGCACAAAAACTTGATCGCTTTCTTTTATCAGAGAATTGGAATTTCTCAGCAACCGTTTGGGAGGCCTCGATGTTACCATTCTTTGGTTCTGACCATCTTCCCATTTCCCTCCTACTTCAAAATGCTAATGTTCCAATCAAGTGCCCGTTTAAATTTGAAAAGATGTGGTTGCGGGATGCAAATCTTAAAGATATGGTTGCAGCATGGTGGCAGAATGCCCCCAGGATGACAGGAACTAAGGCTCTCATAGTGGTGAGGAAATTGCAGCATGTCACGGATAAGCTGAAGGAATGGAATCGCTCTCAATTTGGCAACATCTTCGCTGAGAAATTTAGGATTGAAAGGGAGTTGGCAATAGTCAATGAAAAAATTATTCAAGGAGGAATGACAGCAATGGAATTCCAAGAAGAAAAAGCTCTCCACTCAAGACTAGCGAAGATTCTGGCGCGGGAAGAGACTTTTAGGAGACAAAAATCTAGGGAATGTTAGCTTCAAGAAGGATATAGGAACACTAAGTTCTTTCACATTTTTGTCAAAGCCAGAAGGATTTCCAATCGGATTTCAAGAATCAAAGATGGAGAAGGCAGGACTCTCAGTCATCCTGAGGAAATCAATAAGGAGGCAGTAAATTTTTTTCAGCGGCTGTTGTCGACGAATGAGGTAGCAGCTGAGGATAATCTGGAAGAAAACCTTAATCTTGTTCCATCAGTAATCTCAAAGCAAACAAACAAAATGTTACGTCAAAAGGTGTCTTTGGAAGAAATAAGAAGAGTTGTGTTCTCAATGGGGGGAGACAAGGCCCCAGGCCCGGATGGTTTCCCCCCATCCTTTTTTCAATTTTTTTGGGAGATCGTGTAGATGGATGTTTGGGAAATGGTAGAAGAGGTTAGGGAAAAAAGCTTCATATCAAAAGCAATAAACAACACTTTCATTGCTTTGATCCCAAAGAGGGAGAAAGTACAATCCTTTGATGATTTTCAGTAGATTTCTTTGTGTAACACCACTTACAAGATCATTGCTAAGGTGATGGCCAATCGGTTGAAGTTGGTTCTCCCAGACATCATTTCCTAAAAACGGAGCGGTTTCACTCCAAATAGATCCATTGCTGAGGGTATCGTTGTGGCTCATGAAACATTAGAAAGGCAAAAACCAGCAGGATGCTAATCAAGTTGGATATCTGGAAGGCTTACGATCATGTGTGTTGAGCCTTCCTTATTCAAGTCATGAAAAGATATGGTTTTTGTGAGAAATGGCTGGCATGGATCGAGAGTTGCATTTCATCACCAAGCATTTCAGTGTTGGTAAATGGCAGCCCACAAGGTTTGTTTTCGACATCCAGGGGTATCCATTAAGGCGACCCGCTATCGCCATTCTTGTTTATTATCTTGGTTGAGGCCTTGGGCAGAATGATCACAAAACTCAGGCAGGATGGTAGGTGGAAAGGTGTCAAAATTGCTAGGAATATGGAGGCAATTACACACACCCAATTTGCTGATGACACTTTACTGATGGGGGAGGCTACTAATCGTGAAGCTAGAATCATTCGATTAACCCTGGACAAGTACTGTAGGGCTTCCAGACAAGTGGTTAATTGGCATAAAACTGTTTTCACACAAATACAAATATTCAGAGAGAAATAGGAAAAAATTTGAATGTCAAAATGGGACAATTTCCAAGGAAATTTTTGGGCATACCCTTGTTTGGAGGAGCTTGTGGATCGAATCTGTGGAACAAGTTGGTGGATAACTGCTTGCATAGTATGGAAGGGTGGAAAAGCAAATGGCAGTGGGTCAGATACTGATGTTAAAATCTATGGTGTCATCTATTCCCCTATATTCTATGTCATGCCTCAAAATTCCGGCTAAAGTTATTAGGATCATAGAGAGAGGTATGAGGAAGTTCTTCTGGAATGGTAATCAAGAAAAAGAGAAGATTCCCCTTTTGACCTGGGACAAAGTGTGCCAACCAAAGGAGAAAGGGGGTGCAGGTATCATGAAATGGAATTTAGTCAATGAAGCAATGGGGGCGAAATTAATTTGGAGTATGTACAAAAATCTAGATCAAAAGTGGGTTTGGATACTGATTAATAAGTACTTAGATGGGTAGAATAGAGAAAGAATCCTGACCATTGGGAATCCTCCCAGAGGATCAGCAGTGTGGAATTTCTTGTTAGAGTGCAAGGAGCTAATTACGAATCATCTTACTTGGAGATAAGGGAATGGGAGGAAAGCTAAATTCTGGGAGGATTCATGGGAAGGGTTCCAAAATTTGAATCGGGATAATTCATGGGCTCAAGTGAAGAATGCCATAGAGATGAAATGAAGTAAATATGTAGCGGATTTTATAACCCGGGAGAATAAGTTTGGGAGTTGGTCTTCGGTGTGGAAGAACCCTGCGGAATTGGGGTTGTCAAGTGAGGAGGAAAATAGACTTGAAGAACTCCTATAGGCGAGAATGATGAAATTCACAAAGGAAGAGGATGAAATAATGTGGTGTGGAGCAAAGAGTGGAAATTATGCAGTCAAAATTGGGTACAAACTTTTGGAGCAAGAGCAAATGGAGATACAATGGCCATAGCAACTCCTATGGAGTAAAGATTGCTTGTCGAAAGCAAGGGCTTTCTCCTGGCTCGCAATAAGGGATAGAATTCTAACAGGGGATAGACTTATTAAGTTGAGGTTTGCGGGACCCTTCAGGTGTGTTATGTGTAAAAGGGAGGCTAAATCGGCAACAAACCTACTCCTACATTGCCCGGTAGCACAAAATTGTTGGAAACACCTTTTGCAAAAACTAGAATGGGCGACTCCACTCTCTAAAGACTTGCTTGGTTGGTTTCAGGCTAGGGGAGGCAGTGGAGATAAGTCGGTTTATTCCAGCAATTGGAAGATAGCACCGTCAGCGCTAATTGGAAGAGAGCCAAGAAACCATGCTAACTTGCAAAAGTAGACAAGATAGACAAGATTCACTAACAATTGAACAATGAATTGTGTCTTGGCACTTAAGAAGTATTATTACAACAATTTCTCAGAAGTTTCTCCCTTTACAAATGAGAGGAGGGTTTATATAGGCAGCCGATTACAAAGCAATGGCCTAGATTGATTTAAGATCAATGGCCAAGATTAACAGATGAAACCCTAATTAGGGTTATTTGCAAAAAAAAAAACTCATTTTGGCCAATGAGAAAATAGTTTCCACTTGTTGAATCTGGTTCATTGCACCTGGACATGTTTCACTCGGATCCCTCGGATTGGTTGATTGATGACTGAGATGCCACCTCAGCTTGCCTTGCGGATTTGATTCCTCATCATGAAAAAGTGTTGATGCCTTAGGCAATATCTTTTGATATTCAACTTTGTTCCAATTGCATCATGTGATGAAACATACTCAGAAATTATTAACTCTTCTAAAATTCCCTCTCTTGGACTTGGAAGGTCGATGTAGAGCCTTTCATCCTTGGATGACTTAATCTTCTTGAATGTCTTGATGAACTGTGAGTCCTTCTTCTTCGTCCCATTCATCCTTGGATTCCAGCTTGAAGCGTGAATGTTGTTCTTCCATCATCTTTCAAATTGGTTCCTTGTTTCATTGACACCTTCCTGGAAGTCTCTTCCTTGAGTTGACATCAAGTCCCTGAAATTATGAAAAATTTCTAAGTTAAACGAAATAAACTTGATGTTATCTTGACAAATTTTGAAAGAATAACTCTGATTTTCTGATTGAACTTTGAAAATCAGACCGAGTATGGTCTGAGAAACAAAAAATCAAAATTAGAATAACTAGGAATTCATGAAATTTATGCTTGATAATGAACTTAGAATTGAAAATCAGACCTAGAAGTATTCTCGAAACTTGAAATCAGACTCGGAAAATCATGAAAAATTATGAAATTGAGTCTGATTTCAAACTTTAGGAATGAAAATCAGACCTTGAAAAGATTCTGGACATCAAAATCCAACTTGGAAAACTGTTGAAATCATGAAATTAAGTCTGATCAAACTTGGAATTGAAAAGATTCTGGAAATCAAAATCCGACTTGGAAAACTGTTGAAATCATGAAATTAAGTCTGATCAAAATTGGAAAAAGATTCTTGGAGCTAAAATCAGACTTAGAAAATTCTAGAAATTATGGAACAAAGTCTGATTTTTGAGAATTTTTCCCTATAAGATTAAGAAAACATAAAAAAGCAACTCTGTTCTGCAGATGAAATTCAAAAATTTGATGCCGAAAAACCTAAGCACAGGTCTGATTATCAGAATTTTAGAATAAGGAAAGGAATTTTGAGGCCCAAAACCTGAGAATTGTCATGAAAGTGCTTCAGACTTGCAATAATTGAAGAAAAATCTTAGAAAAAGCTTATGATTAGTCTTTGACTGCCTTGAATTCTCCCTTAGAACTCGCTGTAAACCTGCAATTACTCTTCTAATTTGCCTAGAACTTTGGAAAGATGCCAAAAAAGTTCGAACTTCTTGAGGATACAAGGAAATTTGTGAATAGTGAATTGCCAAGACTGATGTTTTGTACGAAACTCAAACCCTGCCTTGCATTGTTTTTTTGTTTTAATGAATTTTAATGGCAATGTATGTAGTCAAGTTTTGGCTTCCAAATCGAAGCTTCCTTGTATTTTATTGTTTTTGTGTTTTAAAACT
Organism: Cryptomeria japonica; assembly: GCF_030272615.1. NCBI lineage: Eukaryota > Viridiplantae > Streptophyta > Pinopsida > Cupressales > Cupressaceae > Cryptomeria > Cryptomeria japonica. The sequence goes on along the minus strand of NC_081405.1, from coordinate 465,857,154 downwards.
TATTGCAGTTTTCCCTCTTTGCTTCCTTCTAGAAACCTTTTTTGCTTTATTTCCTTCTTTTTTTGCCAAGTTCAAACTCTTTCCTTTCATGAGTTGGGCGAATTTCTCCTTGTACTCAATTTTTTTTTTTTTAAATTTGAATTTTTTTTTTATTTTTTTTTTTTGCCTAGGCGGACTTTGATGCCAACCAAGGAACTTTTGACCATGGCATGGGCAGACTTTGCACGTGTGCAAGGAAAACTCACGATGAGGTAGGGCGGACTTGAGGTTGGAGTAGGAATTTTTTATACTTAACCAAAATTTTCAACCTTTCCTCTTCCAAGCGCCTATACTTAATCACCTTTATTACCCCTTCTTGGGCGGACTTCATAATAGGATTGAAAAGTTTTCCACTTGCCTTGGGTGGACTTTGCTTGTACTCAAGGAATTATTCCATGGAAACTTGGAATTCTTCTGTGAAAACAAGGAATTTTTCTCGAACCAAGTTCTAGACTTAGACAATTTCTTGTGATCTTCAATCAGCTTTTTAGAAATTATCCTCTGGATACAAAAGTTATTTCATACATGGTTTGTTCTGGATGAATTCCCCTGACTTGACACATCTTCTGAACCTGAAACCATCCAAAACCTTGAAAAAAGCAAAAAGCAACTTTCTATTTTTAGAAAAACGTAGGCCGAAAAAGCAAGTTCCTGGATTGGCCCCAAAATACCAAAAACAAAACTTTCTAAATTTAGAAAAAAAGCAAAAAGCAAACTTCCTAAAAAAAGCAAGTTGTCAAAATTGACCCCAAGAAATTACGATTTTACTCCTTCCACCTATCTGAGACCATCCGTAGCATTAAAACATTCTTTCGACCATTCCTTCACTTTTCTGACTCTGATAACTCCTCCAAATTTCACAAAACTTGACTCATTTGCAAAGGCTAGAGACCCAAGACAATTCCTAAGACGCCAAAACACCAATCTAAAAAGTGAAAACAAAAAAAAGAGGGGGTCCCCATTTGCAATGGGGCGATGTGTGATTACGTCACAACTGGTAAGACTTCCATACTTTCCGTTGCAATTTTGATTCGAGTCATGCTTTGAGGTTGTTGGAGATTCTTTGGTTAAATTTTTCGGAGTGGATGAGAGCTCCTTAGGTTTTCAGCACACGACTTTTGCCCGTATTCTGGTTGAAATGGACCTTAAAAAGGGCTTCCCAGATGAGGTGTGCTTGAAGCTTGGAGAGGGAAGGTAGCTTCAACCAGTAGATTATGAGGGCATCCCTTTTCGATGTCGTAGATGCTTTCAGACAAGTCATATTGCTGTAAGCTATGACAAAAAATCTTCATCTAAGCAGAGAACGTGGTGGAAAAATGCCTTTGATTCCCACTACGTGATGGAAAAAGACAACCAAAATTTCCCTTCTTGTAACTCACAGGTGAAGAATGCCACCCAAATGTCGAAGGATACTCAAGTTTCTCCATCTAGGCATGTTGGTGTTTCTGTGGTTGTTTCCAGTGTTGATACTGGCACTAATGGTCCAAAAGCAGATTTATGTGGTGGTCAGACAAAAGACGAAGACAAAGCTAGGACCGGGAGCCCGAAGATAAGGCATGCTCTTGAGGATGAAACCATGTTGAAGCTACTAAAATCTATAGATAAAGTTGGGACTAGGAGCCCAATGGTAAGGCATACTTCTGCGGATGAAACCAAGATGGAACTACAGAAATCTAAGAAAGGTTGGATTGAGGTGAAGAGGAAACATGAGAAGAGATCCAAAGAGGATGTTCCCTTCAATATGCTTCTTCGCTCTCATGATAAGGGCAGAACCAAAACCATTGTGTGATGTTTGACCTGTTAATGGGTTTAGTCTTTCAGAGCCCCTTTTTTTGGTTTGGGGATGGGGTTCCCCTCTATAACCTCACTTGGTTCGGGCCAAGTTTAAACCTAATATCTAATTGTAATGGTGGGAAAATAGTGAATGATAAATCAAGAAGGAAACTACCCTTTCCCTCAAAAAGAGATGAAAGTTTCGCTATCGATTACCATTCAAGCACTTTTCACCATGTTACATTAGAAAGAGGAGAGGATAATTCACTAGATTCAATCTCTCCACACAAAGATGGTAGATTGAATTCTGAATGAATTGGGAATGCTAAGTTGATCCCCTCTTCCTTGTTTGAAATGGAAAGGAATTGATTATAACTTGAGATCGGAATATGGAATGAAGTTGTGCACCTAGATCTGGCAGTAAAATGTCGAGACAAAGTCACCCTGCGAATTTGGGGAAAAGTTGCCCGGATCGTGATGGGAATGTACACGATCCTACGAAAAATCCGCAAAACGAAAAGGGTTTTTCTGCCTCTGCAAATGAAGCTCGAATCCGAAAATACAGTTGCGCACCTACAACCTACACACAGAAAAGAGAGGAAAATGGGTTGGGATTGGGGGTTTGCCTTTAGGTCAAACCCCAGTTTTGGAATTAACCAAGTAATGAAAGAAAGTGTTTGCAAGTAGATGTAAATAAAAGACTAAATTGTAAATTACCTCAAGGGAGTTCGTGATAGCAATGTTGATAGAAGTGCTTGTGTGGAATTGAATGTTGAAATCAATCTCCTCTTCAATGGTTGAATCCTTGACTTGAATGCAACACCTAACCTTGAAGGGAGACTTGAGAATGCTCGATGCTGGAAAAGAATGCTTGATCGCTTGTGCACACTTGAATCTCTCCAACTTCAACTTATCGGATTTCCACTTATGCAAATGAGAGGACGAATGCCCCTTAAATATATGTTAGTGGATTTGAATTTCGTCACGGGCCGACATTGGAGGAGTTTCCCGCCAGAGGCGCAACCAACAATGCAACCCTAGGAAGGGTCCTGCCCCAAAATAGGGCAGGGACAGGGCCGCCACGCCCCTATCCAAGGGGGGACAGTGGCGCCACGCCCCTATCCTACCCCTTTATCCAGGGCAGAGTGCAGACGGGGTGATGCAGAGGCCAAGGAAGAAGCTGTTTCCGCAAGTTGAGCAATTTCCGATCTCCGATCAGGCTATAGGATTCGAATTCGCATGCGTGAGGACCCTAATGCAATCAAAAATTGCTCGGGTCGCAATTTTATGACACTACACTAATATAAATAGAAACAATTACCGATCAAAAAAAAAGAATGTCTCAATCAATGAAAGTACAACAACTGTCTCTGTAGGTGTAGAAGGAGCAACTTGAGATTTTAATGCACACTCAAGCAAGAGTTGAAAAGCATTGTGTTGGAAATTAGGACACATTCACATCCAAGCTGATTGCTCCCACAATATGTACACCTACAACCCTTATACAGATTCACTCCTCAAAATAATCTCCAAAAAAGATACAAAAACAGAAACCCTCAATACAAATAGAGACCCGATTTGCATAGCCCAAAAGGACAAGATTGAGATCAATGAGTATCTGATAAAAATTCTGCAAAACAAGACTTGATATCTGAATAGGGGATTGTTGATGTGTTTTCTAGCACTATGCAACACGGAATAAAATACTAGGTATTTTATCCTCTCTTGAACAAAAACCTCCCCCAAGTGCTAAATTGTGTGATCAAATGGGATGACTCCAAGGTTTTGAATGTGAAGTCTTGACGTGCTCTTGGATAGACTCAATGTTATGATGTGATTTCTCTGGAATCACAAGTTGGACTTACGTTGAATCTTGAATGCTTGAATGTTGTTCAAACGTATAAGTCTACTTGATTTGAAAAAAAGGAAAAAAGGATAAAGGGTTTAGAAAGCTGATCTAATCCTAGGAATACAAGAGCAATGGACAATCTTTGGTGAAACTCAACCAGACTTTGCTTTGCCATGCAAAGCAACAACTTCCACAAAGTATAGTGCGATCTCCTAAGGTAAGCATATGATGTTCAAATCACTACCACGAACATAGACACCATCAAAGCAATGCATATCAATAAAAAAGTAGTAATTAAAGTTAAGCTTGGATAAATGAGTTCAGTTAACTATGCAAGTTCACAATCAATGAAATACTAGTACTATGAACATAGGAACTTCACTATCAATCATACACAAAGATCTTCCATCCATCTAATTATCACCATCTAACATGAGGATACAATAAGAAACCATGCAATTATGTAGAAGAAACAACACATTCCACCATATCTTCAATGAAAAGGATGTTTAATTACAAGTTTGGCAACAATTTTTAGCTTCTCCTATTCTACTCTAGCTATCGGCTCTTGAACTATTAACATGCTATTAACTATTTAAATTTACAATGAGGAAGTAGAGCCTTATATAATGCCAGATTTTGAGTAGATTCAGCGTGCGTGGCTCGCGTTATCATTTGGAGTTTGTGCTTCTTCATTATTTTTCCAGTTGCGATTTGAGGTAGGGTTTTAATCGCCATTGTTTATTGTTTTGTGATTCTTGATCAATTATGTCTGCATAATGTCAAATTTGTTTATGTCCTCTGGGGCCTCATAGCAGGGTGTGACATTAGGTGCATTGAATCTGGACATCTCAACTTGAAATGAAATGATAGGATTGAAGATGACTGGGCACCACCTCAACTTGTTCCTCGTAACTCATCACAAATATAGGTGATTGATGCATATCTCTTGATACTCAACATTTCCAAGCTCCTACAGTGATGATGAACGGAATGAGATGAAGGTAGGAGATATTCCCAAATTGCTTCATCTTCGAACTTTGATTAACTCTTCTAGAACCATCTCTCGTCTGGACCACCTTTGCATCCTCTTCCTCTTCTACAAAGAATTCCTTCCTTATGATGTCTTGAACTTGTCCTTGATCTCCTCTATGTGGTAAAATCTCTCCTTCATGTCATCCTTGAGGGTATTCGCCTTAGTAGAGTTCTTTTGCACTTGATTCCTTATCTTGCATATGCTGAATTCCTTGACGTTTCTCTGAATGTTCGTTTTTCTCATCCTCCTTTCCTTGCATCAAAACCTAAAAGGCAAACAAACCTTGATCAAGATATAGAAGACAACAATTTCAATCTTTAAATTTGGAAATGATTTCCCTTTGTTTAATCTCTAATTTTCACATTCCAAGGTCTGATTCACCGATGCTCTAAAGTCTGATTTGTCATACATTCAGTCTGAGACTTCACTTTTTATGTCTAATTTTGAGTTAATTTTTTTTATTTGAACTACTTCAGCTCTTAGGCGTAGATTTAGGCATCAACTGGAAGTCACCTAAAGACTGATTAGGGATTTGGGATTTTTTTATCACAAAAGCTCGCACCCTTGTTGAGCTATCAACTCAACAACCTTGTGAAACATGGAAACAACCCCAAAGTGTGGGACCTTGCACAAAGGGGGTTGAATCTCTGGAGAAGGCCGGCTTCCTTCTCAATCCAGGTGCAGGTGTTGAACCAACTCAACACTTTAAAACTAATTCCTAAGCCTACCCTAACAACTTGCAGACGTAAAGGGAAGAGAGAATGCTTGAAATAGAAGGAGGTGATGCACCAAGAAGAGATTGTTTCTCTCCCCACCGAGATGACACAAAGAATTAACTGAAACACCTAGGAGATGCACAAACTTGAGTTGCATGAGTGACTCCAATGCATGTATGGAGGTTAGAATTCGCTAAGTGTCAAAAGGGGAGAAGGATTCCCACAAGTCACGCTCAGAAAACAAGTTAACACAGCATATATGGAGAGAAAAACCACAAGACATACACCTATGATGAAGGTAAGAAAACATACACAGCATGCATAGGTTGAAAGAATGGCAAGAAATGGCGATTTTCAATTAATTATAAGGCCAATGGCCAAACTTACAGTTGCGTGAATGCAAGATAAATACAAGAGAAGTCGAAGACCATGGGATAGATCAAGCCAGCAAGGAGAGAACCCTTTACAATGAGGCTTAACAGCCTTTATATAGAAAAAATGGTTACAAGGGTGATCATGACCCCTGCATGTCAGTCTGGAAGTGCAGGGAAGTGCATGCACTTGACTTGTACATGCAAGCAACCTAGCCATACCCACAAATGGCAATCCTGAGAAGGTGGATTGACTAACCTTCCAAAGTCAGACATGACATAAGTCACCAAGCATGGCCCCGTACCTCCCTTGATGGAAATCCTACCAAAAACATTTAATCCACCCTTGTGGCTCCACAAAAGAAAGTGCACAAGTCACCAAAACTGTCGGAGCATTTAAAGCCTTGAGTATCGATCACGCCATCCGGAAATGTCGCCAGTCGGAAGGAAGTGCAGATACTTCGGAAGCTTGGACTCCCGAAGTGAGGAAGGCAAGGGAAGGAGCAAGGAACTCCGGAACCTTGGGGTTTCGGAGTTCTCGAGAACTTCAAAAGGCTAAGGAAAGAACTTCGGTGAACCTCAGGGTTCCGGAGTTCCGAGATAGAGAGAGGAAGAGAAGAAAAGGAACTTCGAAACCTCGGGGTTCCGGAGTTCTGCGAGGAACTAGAGAGAGAAGGCAAAGGGGGAAGGAACTTCGAAACCTCGGGTTCTGGAGTTCTGGAGAGGAGGGGAAGCGAGGAAGAGAACTTTGGAACCTCGGGGTTCCGGAGTTCCAAAGAAAAGAAGGAAGAAGGGCTAGGAGGGAACTTCGGAACCTTGGAGTTCCAGAGTTCCAGAGAGAAGAAGGGGAGGGGGGTTCCAAAGTTCCAGGGAACTGCGCAAAGAAACTACGGAACCTCGAGGTTCCGGAGTTCCGAGGAAGGGAAAAAGAAAGGAACTTCGGAACCTCGGGGTTCCAGAGAAGGAGAACAGGAGAAGGCAAAGGGAAAAGAACTTCGGAACCTCAGGGTTCCGAAGTTCTGGGGAAGAAGAAAAGGCCAAGGGAGGAACTTCCTCCGGACAAGGCAACACTTCACACTTCATGATTCTTCTCTCCTTGATCAACTGGGGCAGCGCTGGTCCATGGAACATATCTCTGATCAGTTCTCAATGATGGACCAAGGGTGTCATAAAGTGACAACATTTTTGGAGATTTTTTTGGGATGCTTGCCTGCTAAGAATGAAGTCCAGAAGCCTTAAGCATCCATTGGGCACTGAGTCATTGAAAAGATCCAAAACATATGTGTGCCATCCCTTGGAGGAAAACTAGAAACTAGAGCACACACCCTCTTAAGGAGAACGTGGCATGTGCATAAGCACTTATGAAAGCAAAACAACTTTTAGTCTAATATTTTTATCAACACCCTCTTCAGAAGCAGGGTTTGAGATGAACCCCATTCACTAGGATTGGAAGAACTTCGCCATCAAGCTTGGAGAGATGAAATGCATTGGCCTCCTTGCAACTAGTGATGACATATGGACCACTCCAAATAGCATCAAATTTGGAGTGTCGCCCAGTTTTGGCTCTGTCTACATCCCACTTGAGAACTAGATCTCCCTCTTTGAAGACCCTATTAGTCGCCTTTTGTCAAAAACTTTCTTGACCTGCTCTTGATGAGTCTTAAGTGTATGCATAGCCTGACTTCTAACCTCCTCTAGCTTCTACTATGTAGGAAAGAGCATCATCATAACCAATTAACTGAAAGCAACCTGTCATGCAGTTATTTTAACAGATAACTGACACATAATAAAACTGCATTTGTCACAACATTTAATGACATGAGCTCAAATGTAACAGGGATGATATAAGGATGTTAACTCAGGATAACACAACCACAAACTTGCTTGCAAACCTACAAGGATAAACACCTGTCACAGGGAACCTCAAAACATGATTGGCCCAACACGGGTTAATTCAAAGAGAATATCATTTTCCTTTCACACAACCCAACAAAGGTTTTACTAAACTAAGTAAACACAAACCCATAATAAGCAAATGAAACCCTTATTATTACAACTTGACAAAGAAACCCATGTAAACAAATTGACAAGGTTATTCAACAGGAATACTTAACCTTCAATTATCATAAAGTCTCTCATCACAAAGTTGATAAAGAATAAAGAAAAATACACCTATTGATGTTTAGATAACACTAACACTGTGTTGATGTGTTTTTTATGCACATAACAATACAGAATAAATTACCAAAGTAATTTACCCTCTCTTGAACAAAATCACCTCAAATGCTAAGAATGAGATCAACTAAAATGATTCCAAGGTTTCTACATGTCAGGTCTTGACGAGTGGGTAAGTTCAGTGGTTGATGTGAATTGCTGTGTTTCACTTTGGGGACTTATGCAAATGTTTGGATTATCATGAATGATGCGGAATAGGTGTGCTTACAACTTAAGATTTATCAATAAGGCTCTGGATTTACTTCTTAAAAAAGGGGGAAAAAGAATAGGGTTTAGGAAATCTATTCTAAGACTAGGAATGTAGGAAATGATGAATGGATTTAGTGGAATCAAACCAGGCAAGGTCTCACAATCAAGTATTGACACAAGCTTAGTGCAATCATCTAAGGTATACTTAATGATTTTCAGACTATCACCATCAAACGCAAACACCATTCAAGTTGATGCTTGTCAACGGACGCATAATAGTTGAAGTTATGCTTACTCAAACTCCAGTTGACCACACAAGGCGCACTTACCAGCGGAAAGAGGCTAGTGGTATGGATTAAGGATTCCACACAAATGAATTCAACAAATCTTCCACTCAATCTAACATACATGAAAATAAATTCTAATCTAAATTCTAATCTAACTTGGAGGAATTGAGAACCATGAATGCAAATACAACATTTGAAGAGCAAAATCACCAACAATTGAACAATGATTAGGATTTAAATAGCTGTAGCATATACCAACAATTCTACAAAAACTCTCTCTTACAAATGAGAGACAAAGGGACATATATAGAGTCTCTTACAAAATGGATGGCCCAGATTGATCTAAGATCAACGACCGAGATCATGCCAACAAAACCCTAGAATTGCCCTAATTAGGGTTACATCAAAAATGGCACCACCAACATATGGCCCAATGAAAAGATACCTAGTCATCATATAGGAAATCTTCTAGAAGATTCCTCCCTACATCTCTCTCTCTTAGCATACTCCAAGAATCTAGCCAATACTGAATCTAACTCCTCCATGGAAATGCTAGGCAAGGTATCCTGCTGTAAATCAATCACATCCAATGAATCCGAGCAAGCATTCAAAGTGTTCTCCCATTCAGGCATGAGCTTCTGCGAATTATGAACATGAATCAACAAAGAGACCAAGTCATCTATCTGACTCTTCTTCAAAGAGTCTAACTGACAAAAATACATAAATTTCATCTTGTCTCTTAATTCGGCTAAGTGTAAACCACTAGCATCACTAACATCAACACTCAATAATTCCTCAATCGAGGCAAGGATCTTCATCTGAATGTCTTGAATTAATCCTTCCATCTCCATACAACTCGATTGGGCATTAATTTCTTCAAGGCTAGTGCACAATACTAGCCATGGAAATTGTATATGTCTCAACTGTGCACAAAGTTCTTGCTGACCAAGGTGGAATTAGGAACCTTCTTCAATGCCAGGAGGCGTGGAATAGTCTTCTCTTGGATAGGCCGGAATTCTTCCCAAACTCCCTCCAAATACTGGATTCTGAATACAAGCATTGTTGTCTTATCATATGCTTGGACAAACTGAGTAAGGAAATCATCTGCCTGCTTCCTTGTGCTCTCAATCCATTTTTCCACCTCTGAGTGTGTACTTCTCGCTACCTCACAGTGTGAATGTATTCCATGGTCAACTGCAATAGGGGAATAAGGGTGGGATCTCCACACCTTGTCCCTGCAATATACTCTCTAAGTCTAATATTTTCTTCTTTATACCTTTCATTCTCCGCAATCGCTATGTCTAACTTTGCATTGATTGCTTGGAGGTTGTCACCAATCTCCTGAAATTCCTGGCCTGCGGATGGACGACCAAGGGCGATTGAAGTGATCTGGAAATCCATGGGAGTAGCAGTGTCCGCTGTCACGCTGGCTCTAGGAACAGCAATCTGCGTAATCCGCATTCCTGTCTCATCTCTAGCTATATGTGACAAAATCTCCGCTCTCTTGGGCTTCTTCTTCTTAGCACTCCTAGCTAGGTAGTCATCAATATCACCAATAAGCTGTACCTCTATCATCTGTTTACTTTTTTCCATGCTTCTCCTCAGCCATTTAGGAATAGCAGCCATTTCCATACCATCATCGAGACATACTTCTCGATCCAATCCTTTCAATGCCGAGTTAACATCCTCATTATCATCAGGATTATCTTTAGTCCAATCATATACTTCATTTCCCAAGCTAACTTCCAAAATGATAGTAAGGGATTCTGGATGATCATTATTCTCATCAGGAGGTGCGGATGTTGTTGTGGCATAGAACACCTGAATATTCTCTGGTAGTATCACTGTGTTGGAACACTGTTGAGTCTCCTTATTCTGTTATGTTACTTCAATCACTTTGATTGATGAGACACTGGGAGGGGGTGAAGGAATGATAAGTGGAGGAATGATAGTCTTCTGTTTTTTCTTCACATCCTCAATCTTCTTCCCTCTAGCCTTGACTTCTCCAGGCATGTTCTTCCTTCTCTTGGGAGCTTGACTCTCTTCGTCTGCATGAATCCTGACATCACTAACAGTCCTATGATCATCCTCGGAAGTAAACTCTTCCGGCTTCATCTTTTCATAAGTGAAGGGAACACCCATGTCAACTAATTTATTCATCTGTATATCTACCCATGTGCGGGAGAAATTCAAAACCTCTCTCATCAATACATTCAGGTCAATCTCTTCTGACTCTAACCAATTTGGCAATAGGATTGCCGCCTTCATTTCATTCTCATAATGTGGGTGTGTATGATCTCTATCATCTAATACTTGATCAGGAATGAGGAAAAGTCCACACTTCCTCATGAAATCCACTGACATTCTGGACCACATTCCTCTCTTCACTGCTTGCTCGTCCATTAAGTTAGCCCAATAATCCTCTATGTCAACCTTATGAGTGAACTTCTCTCCTCTGATCCTTCCGACCTTCTTGTCCGGATTGAATCTTTCTCTTTTCTTGTATGTTGCAAATCTATAGAATGCAATCTCCTCACCTGCAGTGCTGGCAGCTATGGCGGATTGGCAGACCTCTGACGTCTTCCCAACTGAAATAGGGAACGTCATTCCTGTCATGTGCTTCTCTCTCTGGATAACATCAAACTCTAGAAGCTGTCTTACCACTTCCAACAATATCATTCTATCAGTTGGATACCTAGGAAGTCTGTAGGGTTCAAATTGAAACCCATCAATCCTGAGGTATGTGAAAGTGGGAAACTGTATATACCACGATCCATATTTCTCTATTAATTATGTTGCCTCCTTGGACAATCTTCTGTGGATTCCGCCCTGCAGCATCCGTGTGATGTACATAGTGAATGCATCATTCACTCTCTTATAGTCTTCAATTCTGTGCATACTCAGTTGTGGGTAGCATTCATAACTCTAAAATTGTCCTTGCCCATTCCCGACTTCACCCTTGCATATTAATCCTCCATATGAAACAAATCGTGCAAGCAGGTACACCAGGTAAGAAGTCATGGCGAATGACTTGGACCGCTCTACATTCCTCAGCTGGAAATCCAAATTGTCGCTTATGATCTTGGACCAATTCACTAGTGTTCCTCTGAGACAATCCTGGATGAAGTAGAACATCCATCCATGAAATATTGCTCCCTGCGGCATCCCCATCACTCTATTGAGTAGGAATATCAAATCACTATATTCCTCCTTAAAATCTACGCACCTAAATGTCTTGGGAGCCTTGGAATGATGATTCCTAGGTTCAATCATCCACTCTTTATTAATTAAATTCTTGCATACACCCATCTTCTTCGTGTATTTGTCTGCATAATTCTCCTTGGTCACATCCTTCATGTCTGTTTCGCGTGGAATCCCGAACACCTCAGCAATGGCATCCTCAGCAAGGTAGGCGATGACAACGCCTTTAGGACTCTTGATCATTCTTGTGAGTGGATCGTAACATCGTGCACATTCCAGGATCAACTCACTGCACTGTATGGATTGTGGAAACCCAGCAGCATGGAAAATGCCACTCTTCATAATATTCGCATATGCTGGAGAAGGAACCCGATCTCTGGATCCGAACATCCGACGCTGCATCTGGTCGAAGTCTAAGAAATGCATGTTGGTATCAGTGATCTCCTTCCATCTGGATGAAATCTTAAACTCTGGATAAAATCCAGTCTTCAACAGCTCTTTCCTTTCCTTGTATCCTGATTTTGACATCGCACCTGTACGAAGCTGGAAGTTAGTCCTAGGATAAAAATAAATACTTGTAATAAAATTCCTGACTTTCTAAGATTTAGCTAATTTAGAGCATGGAGTCAGGAAAATAATCCATACACTTGGTAAATTTGAACAATTACGTTCAAAGTGTGACAACACTAAGGCATGGAAGCCTTCCATAAAATTCATTTATACCTCCTTATGCTTAGAAAATATGCAAGCAAAGAATGCAAAGGAGTATACTGGATAAGTGGTGACTAAGGAAAAGTGTGAAAGGTTGTGTTTTCACACAATGAATGTCTGAAGACACCTTCCGCAGTCAACAATGGAGGTCAAAATTCTGAAGACAACCTGAAAATTCAGACTTTCAAAACATGTTTTAATCTTCAAAATGTGCATAAAATCAATAAAAATCAATTTTATTGATGAAAACAATCATTTTCTGGAGTGTAAGTATGGCTGGTAAAAATTTAGTTTTCTGAGGACAAGTCTGAAAATCGAACACTTCAGACTTACCAGCACCTTGCAAAGTGGTTTAAATCCCTGAAAATTATGAAAAATTGCTAAGGAAACAGCCCCAAGCAAATTCGCCAAAATTGGTTAGGTGGCTGGAAATGAAAATTTCTGAGGACAACCACCTAACAATGGAGTTTCAGACCTGCAACAGCGATAAAATGATCTAAAAGATGCACAGAAAACTCCATAAAACACCTCCAAATGCTAAATGTTCAAGTCGGAATTGGCTGGGCAATAAAAACTTAAATCTGAAAATTAATGGCAGCCATTAATGGAGGTCAAAATTTGAAACAAACCTCAGATCTGAAGCGAATCAATAGGCTGGAAGTGATGGCAGCCACCAAACATGCGTGAAAATCATCAAAACATGGCACCAAAACACCTCCCAAGCAAAATCGATATTTTCCCAAGTCTAGCGCCAAAATGTAATTCTGAAAAATTGACGTCAATGGCAGCCTTGATCTGCAACAATGAAGGATGGCAGCAATTTGGAAAAATCGCCCAAGTTGGGGTTGGATACCCAAACACAAAAATTTGCCTTAGCAAAAAATCAAAATTTTCAAAATTCTGAAAATTGTTGTTAATGGCAGCAATCTGCAGCAATGAAAATCTGAACAGCAGCAAAAATGGTGGAGGAAAAATCGCCCAAGTCTCTAATGATGAATTTGCCAACTTTTACCAAAAATTGCTAAATTTGGAAAAAATCGCCAAACTTAGCAAAATCGAAAATCTGAAACTGGTCTTTAATGGCAGCCAAGGAGGATAGATCAGCAAGCTGGAAAAAATGGAGGAAAATAAATCCTCAATCCCACACTTCACAAAAACGCCTTGCTGAAATATTCGCCCAACTTGGAGAAAAATCGCTTTCATGGAGACACTTGGCAGAAATAATAATAAAATAATGTTGAAGTTCCTCTCATATACTTGCTTTCATCCTTCACTTTCACCACACAAGCAATGTGGGATAAAAAACACTTGTATAAATACTTGCTTGGTGAAACCCTAACTTGCTTCTAGAAGGTTCAAACATTTAATAATTATTGCAAATTATTAAATTTGCTTTTAAATTTTAAATAATCATTTAATAATTATTTAAAAGCAATCAAAATGGGGCTTTTTATTAAAATATTGCAATTTAAATCCAAAAATAAGCCTCCAAGGGAAAATCGATATAGGTTGGGATTAAAAAATCCCTTCAAAAATCACTTAAGTGTCAAAATTTGCCCCATAGGGGAAATTCGATCCATGCTTGGACAAAAATCCATTCTCAAAATCATCAAAATGCACATAAAAACCATCCCAGGGGAAAATCGATATGAGTTTGGACAAAAATCCAAACAAAAATGTACTCATTTTGCAAAAATCACCCCCCAGGGGAAATTCGATGGGTGTCTGGACAGAAATCCACACTCAAAACTCACTTAACTTGAAAAAATACCTCCCTGGTGGAAAATCGACCTCAGTCTGGACAAAATCCGGACTCAAAACTCTTCATAATGTTCCCAGTGAAAAATCGATCCCTGTCTGGATAAAAATCCGGACAAAAATCCTTACAAAAATGCTTAGGGGAAAATCGATCCCTGTCTGGATAAAAATACGGACAAAAATCCTCACTTAGTTGTCACAAAAATCCTGGTGGAAAATCGACCCAGGCATGGAATTATCCTTGCACTCCAGTCCACACTTCAGTCCGCACTCCAGTCCGCAATCCCAGGGGAAATTCGATGGCAATCTGGATAAATCCTGACACTTAGCCAAACTTTAACACTTCCAGGGCAAATTCGACCCAGATGTGGATAAACAGTGGGGAAAATTAGTAGCCAGTATGGATTCCAAGGGAAACCCATGTGTAGTATGGATTTTGAGTGGGGGAATGGGTTGGGTAGTCTGAAATGTGAGGGGAAAAACACCTCTAGCATGGATTTTGACCCTTTAACCCTTGGAATATGAATTTCCCTTAGGATTTTATCATTTTAACCACTCAAAATCACTCAACGACTTTAAATTTAACTGGACTTAGACTAATTTTCCAAAAATATGAGCGAAATGCTAGAAAAATATTGGAATAAAGTGCGAAACCAACTTAAATATTACCTTAGGAGAGAGAAAACAACTCCAAAAGGTCTGTGAATACCTTGGCACTTTAAAACCACTTATGCGCATGTTTAAAAAACACGTTAACACTCAAATGGTCTAACACTTAGCAAAACTTAGGATCATTAAAAATATCAACTTTTGCAACTTGATCCTAACACTTCAAAAACCCTAGACAGCACTAGGCATGATCAAAACTCCGAGACTCGGGCACGGGAAACGCAAAATTGCCCACTAAGCAGCCAAAACCCTAACCTAACAACGCAGGAAGCTAGCAAAGAGGGGGTCCCCATTAGCAATGGAGCGATGTGTGAAAAGGTCACAACACATTGGAACCGAAAGCTTCCCCAAAAGAAACTAGCTTTGCAGTCTATCTTCAAAAGCCATAATTTGCAATCTCCTCTTGATGTGCCTTAGCACAGTCAGCTAGGGTTTGAAGATTGGTGGGAATACAACTGATTTTGTTAGCAATACAAAATAGCAATTGCATGTCTAGTAGCAAATAAATCTACCATACCATCAAAGA
Organism: Cryptomeria japonica; assembly: GCF_030272615.1. Taxonomy (NCBI): domain Eukaryota; kingdom Viridiplantae; phylum Streptophyta; class Pinopsida; order Cupressales; family Cupressaceae; genus Cryptomeria; species Cryptomeria japonica. The sequence continues at coordinate 465,841,794 of NC_081405.1, read as the reverse complement.
TTCAATCATTATTAAAATTGGATCGAATCACATCAAGGGTTAAGAATCATGAAATATATACCAATCTAGGGTTTAGACCAATTCTGAAAATCAACAACTCTGAAGGTCTGAATAAGGTAATAACTCCACAGTATACATTTTGCATTCCAAAGATCTGAAAATCTGAAAGGAGAAATATCAGTTACTTCCTTCTTTGGTTCTTCACTCGAATCTCCACAATGAATTAAAGAATGACTCCTTGATGAGGACCCGATGATGCCCTCTAACTTCACCCCTGTCATTATCTTAATAAAAGACGAACAGCAACCTGAAGGTAAGAGCTTACTGAAATCTAAGGGTTAGTATAACCTTAGCTATATGATACCATGATAATTTTATGCCCTAGATCAGTAATCAGATTTATGTCTTTTAATTATGCCCTAGTTTGTTAATCAGATTTGTAATATTTTATTAAACCATAATTCAGTAAACTCAGAAATGAAATAAGTAAACAAGAGACAAACGCAAATACCCTGGGAAAACCTCCAAGGAAGAAAAAACCCAGCATTAAAGACCCACAGGTCAAATTATATATTCTCTTCTTAATTGCACAAATACAATACTTAGCTTGCTTCTCCAGATCTGATCCCTTTTGTATGTCAGATCTGCACTTCTAAGCACTTCAAGTCTGCACCAAAATCCTCTTGGACAAGTTCGCACAATCCTTGACAAGTTCGCACAATCCTTGGAAAAATTCGCACTTTTATTAGCAGAGCTAATTCGCTGATAGCATTGATGATTGATTGTGTTTGCACTTTAACTTTATTTATATGGATCTTTTGACCAAGGTCGGCCTCAATCCTTTTTGGCGCCAATTTATATTTTGTGGCGTGAGTCCTTTTTGGTGTAGCGTGGAGGATGGGGCTGGACTTGTCTTGGGGCCACGCTACCCCTTAAGGATAGGACCCAGTCCTAAATGGGTTTGGATGTTGCCTTAAGGCAATCCGAACCCATCTTTCCCTCGTTATAAACAACATTAATATATTATAGAGAAAGAGAGAGATATGCCAATCAACAATGTCAATATGTAAATAAATCATGAGAGCAGTAGTATAACAGCTGAAAACTTGTTTCAAATTTGAAGCAAAACAAAAATCAGTCCAATATCTCCTCTAATTGGTCCAATCTCTTCTCTTGATCATGCCAATCTCTTCTCCAACCAGCAAACTATCACAGCAAGGAGCAAAAACTGAGAAAGTGAAAGAGGAAGCTTGTCGGGTTAGTGTTTTGTTTTAGTTTTGACTCTTTATGTCATTTTAGGGTTCCTTTGTGGTTTAGGAGTGCTTGTGGGCCCCCCATGGCACAATAGAAAAAAAAACTTTATTTATTTGGTTTTTATGGCCAGAGATGTCCCAGACGTAGGGGACAGCTAGTCGTCCCCAAACAGCACGGGGATGTTTTCGACATTTCCTGGATATTTTCATGCAACAGGAATGGCAGGGGGACGTCCCCTTGATGTCCTGCCGTCCCCGAAACGGTGAGGGGACAGGTACACCAGGTTTTGAGGTATGGGACACATCCCCATGTATCCTTGTTTTTATTGTATATTTTGTTGACCATTTTCGCTAATTGGATTTGCTGGTTCAGCATTATGAAGAGTACCATGACCCACACAATATCCTACATTAGAGGAATTTCTTTATCCCTGCAGTATCCATCTAAATGATTTCTCATTTTTCATTGTTGTAATGTCTACCCTTGGCATTCATCATATTTTCCTGACCAGATTTGTCGTCCAAAGAATTCATTTCTTTCTCAAACTCGTTCCTTTCCTCAAACCAATTGAAAATACTATGCAAGAAAGTGACTAGCGGCAGTCCAATACCTATGATTGTTCAATGGGTTGTTCTAGTTCACTGCTGAAGATGATGATTCCATTTGTGCACCATTACCCGAAGGCATTGTTGCACGGTTTAGTCTGATCATCTACATACTCTGAGCAAGGAGATGGATGAGTCATTGCTGCCCATCCTTCAAGGTTCTCATCAAGTTGAAGAATTCCAGCTCCCTATCCTTGTGTGCCATCTTCCTGGGTTGATGCAGTACTGATATCTAACTTCTTTTTTAAAATCCTTTTTACATGCTAGAAAGATCACAGATCTGATACCATTGTCATGACCCTTATTAAATGCACAAATAATAGACACAAAAGACTCCAGCAATTGTAAGATACACTCTAGTTTTGTTTGTTTTTTGAAATATTTTGCCTAAGAAAATGATTTTATAACAACTGGAAACAGAAAGTTTGCTGGTTGCAAACTCAGATATAATTCTTTCAATAATTTAAACACATAATTCTCAATGCCAATGAGGTCTTGGTATTTCCAAACAACCATAATATTATGAAATACATATACATTCAAACCAGCAGTCCATAGAACTGAAATACCTTGAATATGGAACGATCTTATTGTCTTAACAGGCCTGTAGCAGCAGATTAGTGAAGGGAATGGCAAGGTCTAAGGTGGCATTCTGATCATGTATGCTTCCCAACACTACAACCATCACTCCAAAAGAGCCCAGATCAGTTTTAATCATTCCCAAAAACAGTTCAATGCCTTCCACGACTGAAATTGTTCAAAATAACCCTGCAACAGCAAACAGAGTGCCAAAAGTACAGGGGCAGTTGGACTTAGAGGACTCTAAACTCTCTTATTTGTCACCAAGACCTGCAGACTAAGTTGCCGATTCGAGTACAGGTGCAGTTACAGGGTAGAGATTCGAGTACACGGGTACAGCAAAAAAAAATTCTTGGATACAGGTACAGGTATACACACATGTATGTATGTATGTGTGGGTAAACAAATTATGTTGTAGAATTGTTACTTCGGGTAAAAATCAGGTATACCCCAATTAGGAGACATTACAAATTCAGTAGAGCCAGCTCCTCTATTGAGGAGGTCCACCCAGGAGCATCAATCTCCGGCAAAATTAGATGACTATCAATTATTGATCTCTGATCAAGCAGAGCCAACTACCTTCAAAGAAACCTGCAAAGACATCAACCGTGAGAAGTGGATAGATGCCACGAAGGAGGAAATGGATTCGCTAATGGCCAATCACACCTAGGATTTGATGAAGCTTCCACCCAATCAACGAGCTTTGAAGAATCCATGAGCGTATAGATTGCAAGAGGAAGAGGGAGGTAAGAACACCTATCGAGCTAGATTGGTAGTGAATGGGTATGATCGGCAAAAGAGGATAGATTTTAATGACATTTTCTCACCAAATGTGAAGATGACCACCATTCAAGTGGTTTTGGGTAATCCATTGATATTTGGTCCCACTTTTTATTGGGAATAGGAAGTGGATGTAGCAGCCCTACTAGAAAAGAAACTTCAGCTTTGTTCCTTTGACACTCTATGCATTCTCTTACATGCTTGAGAACATCAACTTTTATACTTGTTGATGTGTTTTTTGTGCACTTCTAACACAGAATAAAATACTAAGTATTCTATCCTCTCTTGAACAAGGAAACCTCATATGCTTAAAAAATGTGATCGAATAAGGCAACCCTAAGGTTTCTTTAGTCAAATCTTGACAATGCATATGGTTAGACTCGGTGAATATGATGTGTTCGTGCTGGTAATCACAAAGGGACTTACGTTTATGAATCACAGATGGAACTTGAAAACTAACTTTTCTCAAACAAAGAAATATCAAAAGGGGAAGGGTTTAGGGAATCTATGATAATCCTAAGGACAATGATAACAGTGGATAATGCTTTGATAGACAAACTCCTTCAAGCCAACCTTTGCTTTGTCATGATAACAACTACTACACAAAACTGATGCGATCTCGTAAGGTAGTGAATGATTTTCATTATTGCAAATATTCATACAAATACTCAACGCTGGCGCAACTTGAACAAATATCCACAATCGAACTTAGCAACAATAATTAGGCTCAAACTAACTTTACACTGTATCTTACAATCAGCAAACCACAAAAAGTATGAACCAAGGAATTTATCATATATCATTGCATTGCTCCATTAAGATCAAAGAACTTTATCTACAACTTGAATTGAAACTTGAGAAGTAGAAACCATGCAACATGTTGAAATAACACACAAAACCCACCATATCTTCAATGAAAGTAGTAAGTTTATTCCATCAAGTCCTGGCAACAATCTCTATCTTCCCTCCTACGCTACTCCTACTTAGCCAACTATTTTTCTAATCCTGAACTTTAACCTTTACAAATGAGAAGGCAAGGCCTTTTATGATAATTTTCAGAGCAGCACACAAAAATAATAGTTTGAATTCATACCTGAAATCTTTCGAGACATTACATTTTTATAGGAAGAAGTCTTCCTGAAATTTCTCTCGTATGGTTTTAACTAATCCTAGAATTAGGGAGTTGTTAAAATAACTCGAAACAAACAAATAACAAGATGAGCACTAACATTGATTTCCAACATTCCCCCCCTTAGTGCGAACATGGTAAGAACTCAAAGCCTTTATCTGCAGCAAGCCCAACTCTCCAGGCTCATGATCTTGATTCAAACGAAAGGCACCTTTCATGCTTTTCACACAAGCTTACCACAAACCTGGACATGAACAGGAACCCACTAATTGTCCACCTCGTGTGGTTTTCTGGACCCTCCCACAAACCCTTTCAAGATCCATGAACTGCATTACATTAGTGCTTTTGTTCATTACACTATTTTACACTAGGGAAGTTATATAGGAATCAACATTCATATCGCAAATGGGAATGGAACATTGGTTATATTCCCCCCCACAATGTGAAATTCCACTTATTCGCACAACCAAGAACACTAAAAACAAATCATATGTTCCATATGAGAAAATAAAAAACCACCAAAGCAGATAAGCGGCCCCGTCGTTGGTGACTGACGAGAGGACGTTGATTGTCCTCCAACCTCTTGTGCCTTCGACCTCCAATCTTGAATTTATCTAAAGCACGTATTCTTCATCACTAGGACATGATAGCTCTTCATCATTGGCATGGTTTTCCCAATCAATTTCTTCAGCTAAGGAAGCATGATGATCCAGTTTATCATCTAGTAGATCTTGTGCCCTCTTCTTACAATTCAAAATTACATGCCCTATTTCATTACAATAGAAGCATTTGATTTTTCCTTTTGAAGGAATATGCTTGGATTTGTAATTGTCTTTTCTTGCTTTGTTATGTACAAATAAGACCTTCAAATTCTGAGTCTTCATCATGATCAAATAGAGTAGATATTACTCCTTTAAGACTAATGGTTACCTTGCTTAATGTAAACACCATTCCAAACATACTTTTAGGCAAACTATTCAGAAGAATTGCTTTGGCATCATCATCTTTTACTTTCTCATTGATCCCAACTAGCTGATTTAGGAGAGAGTGAAACTTAGTGATGTGATCTGCCATTTTTGTACCTTTTTCCATCTTCAGTCCATACAATCTCTGCTTCAATGTTGTCTTGGCACTTTCTGCTTCAGATCAAAAGAACTTGTTTAATGACTCCCAAATCTCTTTTGCCAATATCGCAAAATCCAGTTGGTGTAAATATGCTTTTGATAAGCCAGGACCAATAGTTCCCAAAGCTTTCTGATTTTTTATATTCCACTTAGCAAGTTCACCTACATCAGTCGATGTTACTAAGTTCGGTTTGACAGCATCCCAAAGATCCTTTTCTATCAAGTGTAGCTGCATTTGTATCTACCATGTATAAAAGTCTCTACCATCGAATTTCTCGATGAAACTTAATTTATCCATAACTACCTTATTTATCAACAGAAAATAAAAAAGGTGTCGGACTCTTCCAATAATGCACCTTTTGATGACACAAATTTACCAACTTGTAGAATGGACCCTATCCTATTTGACTTTGAATTTTAAATCACTTACCTATATAAGACCAAATTTTTAAGTAAAATGACTAAGTGAATTTAATTATCACAACTGCAATGCTTTTGACAAAGCAAACAACCAACAAAAGCATTGGCAATTATTATTCAGACTATACACGAACCCAAACTAAAATAGTATTATATAATACTAACTACTCTATGAGTCGAACTCGGCAACAAAAGCAAGCACATCGTTCATCGATTTTGAGAGATAGTGCACTCTTCTCTGCATGGAGGCACCAAGCATAGGTAGTGCCATTGTTGTTGGAATTGGGCTCCCCAACTATGCATGTGTTGGTAGATGCTCACTGGAAGTCGTTGCAATGGTGTTGATCATGGAGAGGCCGCCAACGATGAAGGTAACATTGCAGACTCCCACTAAGTTGTAGACATCTCTAGAATAAAACCATGCCCTCCATTCAGGAAGTATCGAGCCAATAAAAGAACTTGCAAGGATACTACAGATCTGCAATAAAAAAAAAAAGAGCCTGTCACAATGGTTTCACGTTTGTCGTGAACAAAAGTTGTTGGACTGGTTTTTGGACCTCAAGCAAATGAGGAGGTTGATGCGCTATCAATTAGAAGGGCATACTTCTCTCCTTAAAAAATAGATCACCATAATATTTCGCTTCACAATCACCAAAATAGAAAACATGACCGCTTATCTAAGACAATGACTAGATTTCCATCTTATCACTAAAGAGCAAACACAAGAAATGTTAGTGCTCCGATACCATGATAATTTTCAGAGCAGCACACAAAAATAATAGTTTGAATTCATACCTGAAATCATTCGAGATATTACATTTTTATAGGAAGAAGTCTTCCTGAAATTTCTCTCGTATGGTTTTAACTAATCCTAGAATTAGGGAGTTGTTAAAACAACTCGTTACAAACAAATAACAAGCTGAGCACTAACATTGATTTCCAACATTTTATAGATACCCCAATTAGAATTCAAAGGCCAGGATTGATTTGGAATCAATGGCCAAGATAGTTCAAGACAAACCCTAATTAGGGTTGTTTAAAACTAACTCCTCATTAACCAATGAGAAAATTACATTGCTTTGAATACACGTCCTTTTAGGTGAAGGGCCAAAAGAAACAAGGTTAGGTACATTGAATTTGGTGCCTTCCACATGTACAATTGTTGATAAGTCAAGTACATTGAGCTTGGATGTGTTGATGTGGCATCTCCTGATTAGTTGATGATGAATAGGTGCCACCTTAGCATAGATATCTCTTGATTACTCAATATCATCACCTTGCTTGATTGATTGTCATGGTTCATATTCCCAAATTGCATCATCTTGATAATCAAGTTTCTAACTTTGCTTAACTCTTCTGAAACTATCACAACGTCACCCTCGACCATTCTTGCATTTCATTCTCATGTTTGGTAATTCACCTTGTTGTACTAACCTTGATCTTGGATTTCCGAAGGAAACTCAAGATTGTTGTAAAATTCGTCTTTTATAATCGTAATATCTTTCATCTTCATTCGCTATCCACCTTCTTTCCTTACATGACTTGAACCTTGATCTTGATCTAATTTCCTTGCAGCATTGATCTTTCCTCGTGTTGATGAGTCCTCTTTCATCATAGAGCAAACTTGCATTGTTGAATCATCCATGTTGTTGATGAGTCCACTTTCATCATAGAGCAAACTTCTCATTAAGTTTGTGGTAGTTTGTTGCAATGTGCAGGGTGATAGCTTGGAAATTTGCCTTTGATCTCCTTCAATTCGCAGTTGAAATGCCTTCCTAATGTCTAAGCTGTGTTTGTTGCCCCTTGATCTGCGATTACTCTGCCTTAATTTGTCTCTCTGCCCTGATTATTGTTTGAATTGCATTTGTGAATGATGAAAATGAGAGGTTTTGATCTCTTATTATACCTTTTGGTCTACCCTCCTCACCAAGGTCGGCTCATTATCATTTAAATTGTTTCTCTTTACCCTTATTAAGGCCGACTTATTATGTCTTTGATCAAATGCACTTAAGAGGGCGACTTGTAACATGTTACCAAACAAACCCTTGGGCGGAATTTAAGAAGGGGAAGGAAATCAATTTAGAGCGGAATTGCACTTAGAAGAGGAAATTGTGCCTTCCCTATTGCTCTTCCTTGGGGGCAATTGCAAGGTGTGAATGCAATTTGCAAGGTGGATAGGAAATTGCAAGGTGTGAATGTAGTTTCCAAAGTATGAATGCAATTTGCAAGGTGGATAGGAAATTTTTTGCAAGGTGTGAATGCAATTTGCAAAGTGTAAATGCAAATTAGCAAGGTGGATAGGAAATTGCAAGGTGTGAATGCAATTTGCAAAGTGTAAATGCAAATTAGCAAGGTGGATAGGAAATTGCAAGGTGTGAATGCAATTTGCAAGGTGGATAGGAAATTGCAAGGTGTGAACGCAATTCCTCGTCTTGAGCACATTTTCATGATGTGGAAGGGATTTCCTCCTTGAAAGGCACAAATTAGACATGATCTTGCATTGCACAATGAAAATGCAAGTAGATTTTAGAATTTTGGGCGCAATTCCAACATCATTTTGCAATTTGTTTTACATTGCACTTTTGCCTTTGCAAATTTGGGAATGATCATCAATATTTCCTTACAACATTTTGTGGCAGAGTTGCAAAGGTGAACAACCATTTTGTAGCATCAATGCAAGGATGTCTTGCATTTTAATTGAAAAGTGCAAAGTTGATTCAACATTTCATCATGAAAGTGCAACCATTTGCCACATTGTAGAGAAAGATTTTGCCTTAGCGAGTTCAATATTGACTTGCAATTCCAAACAAATTTTGAACAATCTAGGTCGAGGTTGCATGTAACACTTGCAATTCCTAATGGAATCACATGTAATTAAAAATTGTTTACACTATTGAATGGACTTTGAAGCTCGATGCAAACTTAAAACATTCATTCTCCTTACCTTACATCACTTTCACACTTCCATACAAGTCAAGATTTCACACTTTCATCTCTCAATCACCCTCTTGAGATGATAACTGAACCTTCATTCTAAAGCCAAGGACTACAAAATGCTGCCAAACTAAACTAACAAAGCAAAACACCTATGCTAACCAGCAAAAAGTGGGGGTCCCCATTTGCAATGGGGCAATGTGTGCAAACATCACAATAATACCTTTCCATGAAAATCTTTCACGGATGTACCTGTCTGTCTTAAAATAACCCAGATGACCAGCAAACTGATTGTTATGGATAGCACTAAGAATCTTATGTTTCAGATTAGTTTCTTGTACAAAATAGATTCCATCCTTCTAATAGATGATGTCATTCGACACTTATACCTTTCATCACTAATTTTACCATCTAAAATCTCACAAGCATGCTGGTTTTTTGAACATTCTACTAGTAGATCCTTCCAAGAGGTTGAAATTTTTGAAAGTGAGCAAAATGAAGGGTTTTTGGATAATGCATCAGCAACAACAATATTTTTTCCTTTCACAAATTCCATTTCAAAGTCATATCCTTGAAGCTTATTTACCCAATGTTGTTGTCTCTCAATTAATCCCTTTTGCTCCATGAGATACTTGAGGCTATTATGATCAATCCTCACTATAAACTTGCTGCCCACAAGATATTGACGGAATTTTTCAACTGCATGAAAGATTGCCAACATGTCCTTGTCATAAGTAGAGAACCGTTTTTCAACCGCATTCAATATTAACTCCCATAAGCAATTGGGTGCTTATCTTGCATCAAAACAGCCCCAATACCAATACCAGATGCATCACAATCAAGCACAAAAGGTTTAAAGAAATCCATTGTAGCCAAAACAAGACAAGTACTCATTACCTTCTTAAGATGGCCCATGATCTTTTGAGTCTCATCCATCCAAACAAAGGCGTCCTTCTAGGTCAAATCTGTCAAAGGAGTGGCTAATGAAGAAAAGCCCTCCACAAACCGTCTATAATATGTTCATAGACCAATGAAGCCCCTCAAGTGGGAAATGTTCTTTGTGGTGGCCAATCAAGTATAGCTTGAATCTACTCCCTATGTGCCTTCACACCACCTTCACCAATGACATATCCAAAATTAATAACTCGGTCATGCCAAACTCACACTTAAAGGTTTCCCACAAAAAGGGAGTTAGCCACTAAGATACTTACCATCTCATCTAGGTGTCTAATATGCTCCTCCCATCACCTGTTGTATACCAAGATGTCATCAAAGAAAACTAGCAAAAACTTTTGCAACTACTTGTTGAACACATGGTTCAATGCAAGACTGAAAAGTAGCTGGAGCATTTGATAACCCAAAGGGAATCACCAAATACTCAAAATGTTTGTAGTGGCACCTGAAAGTTGTCTTATACACATCTTGCTCTCGAACATGAATTTGATGGTATCCAGAATAAAGGTCTATTTTGGAGAAATAGATTGCTCCATGTAACTCATCTGTCAATTCATCAATGCACGAAATAGGATACTTGTTCTTGATGGTCTTCTTATTAGTGCACGATAATCAAGGCACATCCTCAAGGTCTCATCCTTCTTGTTCACCAAGACAACAAAAGAAGCAAAGGGGCTAGAGCTAGGCCCTATATGTCCCACATCAAGCAACTCCCAAAGAGTTTCCTCAATCTCATCCTTGACTCGTTTAGGATGATAGTAGGGATCCATAACAACTAGCTTGCTATCTACAAGCTCAATAACATGCTCAAAACCATGATCCGAAGGTAGACCATGCAGTAAATCTGATAACACCACACTGTGCTTGTCCGACAAGCCCTCTACGTCAACATGATATCCATGTTGTCCTATATCAATAAACTTATCTGAAATTAAACAATACATTGTCCACTCAACCTTTGAATGCCGAAAAAATCTCTCCATCCTCTTGGATGCAATGTCTCTAGGAGCATTTGAAGAAAAGCCTTGTAATGCCACCTTCCAACCATCTATTGTGAAATTCAATTGCATTGTCTTAAAGTTTGTGACATATGGATTGATAGAAAGCAACCACTGAACACCCAGCACAACATTGGTATCATCAATGTCAACCACATAAAAGTCATCAGTAAGGGTGTAATTACCCAAAGTCACACTCAATTGTGGAACACAATTAACACAACATAGCATCATCATGCCACTTGTTTCCCACACTAAGAAGCCATCATGCTCCTCAACTTGCAAACCGCGCTTCTTCACATAGGAAAAATCAATGAAGAAGTTGTGGGCAGCCCCACTATCAATCAAAAACGATTCGTTGTCCTTGCATAACGCCCCTTACTCTGAAGGTGTTATAATGTGGAATGCTAGTGATGGTAGCAATCGCACCATCCATCTGTGCCAAATCATCCTGATGCTCATCTCTACTTGTCTCTATACCCATTTGTTCATGCTGCTCATTGAGAACCTGTGTCTAATCTAACTCATCTTAGTAGGATCCTTGAAGACCTCAATCCAATGGGCCTTGCCCCCACCTCTACAGTTATGTCTAGGTGCCCAAAGTTAACGACAATCAAAGCAAAGCCTCTTCTATCTCAACTCATCCCTTGAATCATGAGGTGCACCATCAATTGGCCTAGAAAACTCACTCGCTAGTTTAGTAAACTCGGGTTTCTTGTCCTTCCACTACGACAAACTCTACAATAAGGATCTCTGTGAAAACTTGCTAGGAAATCTGGCCTGCAATGTGGATAGCTCCATGTTCCTTGAATGCTTAATAGTGTCCTACAAGGATGGTGGATCAAAATCTCTAACCCAACCTCTGAGAGGTTCTAACAAACCCTCTATGAACCAAGAAGTCAACCTCCTCTTGGTCACATCTTAAACCATCACTAATGTGTTAGTTAACAGATTTGTCACTTCAGTTTTATACTCTCTTGCCCATATCAATGACAATTTGACCAACAGTTGAGTCACTTGCAACGGTATTTGCAAGTGCTCTCTGCTTATTTTACAAGGTACAGCTACCTTCGAAAGATATGCAATGAATGAAAACAAGGTATGCTTTTCACCAAAAAGCAGAAAAGGTAAACTGACACCTACCCATAACCATGAAAGTAGATGTGAAAAATTAAACTCAAAATGAAGTGAATGTAGATAAATAACACAAAGTTTATTTATTCCACACCCACGGATGTTATCCAGGAAAAGAAGGAATAGTAGACTCTTTTCAATAGATGATTTAATCTGAATTCAAAGCTCCAAAATTAAATACATATACAGTTCATTATAGTAGAGTAACATTGAAGAGTAACCACAAAGAAACACAGTTCATTGCAATTTAAAGAAAACATTAAGAAATTCAAAGATTTAAAAATATCTTCTTTATTTCTTCACTGTCAAAACATGAGTTCACAGACTCATCTCTCTGTACAACAAGAATGCATGAAAAGATCACTTCCCCCTCTTCCCCTTTTTTCTTTTTGGTAAGCATTACTATAAATAGATTTCCTAGAAAATCTTTTAGTTCTTAGTAACAGTTTCTTGAAAAAAGTTCTTGGCTCCCAAATTATCTCCCCTTTTATCCTTTCATCTTCCCGTGAATATAGCAATAATGCTTAGTTCTTTAATGAATCAAAGATATTATGGAGAGTTTTAAAATGAAAATAGTCTTTTGATGCAAAAATGATTGGCAGATGTCTTTTCTGGAACCACTGGAGATCCTTTGAAATTATTACAAATCGGTATTGTGCTGACGTCACCGCACAAGTTGTTGATCATGGGGTTGCTGCCATCGGAGCATCGGGCTATCGCACTCTTTAAGAACAATGGAAAAATCGAACATGTGTGCGGAAAGATCCCTAGAGTGCACTCGGCCGATATGAGACTCATGAGGGGCCCATTGACACAACACTATCGGGGATCAGAGATCAGGTGGAACGAAGCTTGATGACAATGAAGACCAAATGAGTTACACTTCCATCAAATAGTGATAGACCAATAAAGCAAAGGGTTGGGCACCTTTTGACGTAAGTGAGACTTGACGCCTTAAATAAGGTTGATCGGCCGATCGAGCAGTTTTGGAACTAAGGAATGTGAAGTACGAAGATAGGGAGAGGCTTAATGACCCAAAAGAATTATTCTAACTCAATGAAAATGATGAGTAACAACTGACAACAGCTGAAACTCTAAAATGTTTGCATCAAATGTCCCAAACTATCTCAACTAAGCCAACTCTCTGGAGAGTGCTTTTGAATCCTTGAAGTCAAATTGCTCTATCAATGTAGTGCAAAACCAATCATAAAAACTATTGCGCCATGACCCTATGTCACTAAACCTTGATACCACCACTCATGTGCCACTCCTTCAAGGTGAAGGGTAGCAAAATTGATGGCCTCAATCTCCTTCATCTGACTTGGGGCAGGGTGAGTATCCAAGCTCTAGCTGTACCTTTGGATGATCCATCAAAGCTCTGCATGGATATACGACCTAGCCTTTTTTGTAGCCCATAATTTTGCTACCCTTGATTCCACTGATTTGGCTTTGGTTTTGTGCTTTTGGTGACCTCCAAATAATCTCCAAAAGAGATAGCTGACTGAAAATTTGTCCCGAAAGCTTGATACTTAGCGAAAATATCAGCATCCTCATTGTTTTCCAAGGGTACTCCTATATAGGCTCATCCTCTTTTAGAAAGGTAGGCATGAAAGGTCTACATTGTGATGAACCCAAAGGTTTGCTAGTAGAATGTTCATTGTTTTCAGCAGATTTGCTACTTTCCTCTCTCCACATGCACCATATCTCTTCCATTTGCTATGTTATCAACCGACTCAAATAAAGATTGGTGTTTTGTAACTGTTTTAACATTTCCACAAACATTTGTTTTGTCTCCTCTTCACCCATGTAGGTGGTTGATCACAGCTATCCATCATTACCTTCTTTTTTTCAATGTTATGACCACCCCTTCCACGCATATTACCAATCCAGACAAGATGCCAAGACTTGCAGCTCTAATACCACTGTAATATCTCCAAATAGGTATAGTCGAAAAATAAAAAAATTCTCCAAAAATACAAAATAAAAAACACTGAACTTTTATTTGCAAATAGATAAACCTTTAACAAACTAAGATCTACACTCAGAATATTTTTCTGATTTTCTGTGAATTTATAGAAAATTCTGAATATTTCTAAGTACCAAAGAGTTACAGGAAACACACATAAAACTGCCCAGAATTTTCAGAAATAGTTGATATTAATTTTTTGAGATGAATGTTACAACTTACAAGCAATATACAGGATAACGTTCAAATACCTCAGAAAATGTCATCAAAATGCTAGCCTAACATGCCAAAACCCTCAGAAAATCAGCATTGGGTCTCACCAAAATGACAGACTTGTCCTTGTTGATATAAGCTTCAATGATGCTCAAAAACATGCAGGACTACTGCTGTAGGTTGTCTAAATCTGATTCTGATTCCTCTTAATCACTACTTCAAAATGGTCCCCAAAACCTGATAAGAATAGACAACTCTGAAAATGATGTGCTAGGACATCCCAAATGAAATCCCTTTAATCGAAACACACCCTACTGACTAAGGGGATCCCATATGTCTCTCTGAAACCAGGGATACTCGAGGGTTTCAAGCCTCAAGCCAAATGATTGCAGCAGCAATAGACAAAAGTCTGATCACAAATAATGAGCTCCAAGAGAACCCTAATATGTTATTAATGACTCCCAAAAGAATGACTTGATCTCAGCCATAGATACATTGCAAACCCAATCTAGTACTCCAAATAAAACCCTCAAAAATGAGCGAATAGGCTCCTTATTTCCAACACCCCCTTGACCTTTAGGCACGTGCTTAATAAAAATCACTTAAAATACTTGTCTCTTTAACACATTAAACTCAAAAGGGGAAATATAAAGTCTTTAGGCTAAGAGTCACTTAAGTTGCATAAAAAGATGTGCCCACAACTTAAGAATAGAATAAAGAACAAGCCAAAGACTTTAACACTTACTGAATGATGCTCTAAGTCCTCTTCATCTTGGGTAATCCAAGGAAAGGACAGCCAATGCATGGTTAAGCCTCATGGCTTGAGTTAAGGGCGTTACGGGCAGCCAGGATGTCCCTTGACCATCCCAACGATGTCCAAACATCCTTATGGCAAGGCAACTTTTAAAAAAGTTTTAAGAAATTCCTTCATGACATTAAAAAAGAAAACTGTTTTAAAATTCCTTGATGAATGTGAAGAACTTATATAACCGATATAACCATTAACTGTTATCAAAATTGAATCGTGATACATCTATTGCTGTTATAATACTGTCGCTACTATCATGATTAATTTTACTGCTGTTATACTACTGTCATAATATATTTTATTACTGCTATGCTGCTGTCACTGTCTTAATTTTGATGTCATATTACTCAATATTAGTTAAACTTCCCCAAAAAAATGGCCTCTGGACTGCTGTCTCCAAAATGCGTCCCCTCCCACCCCTGTCCCCGAAATGGCATGGAACATAAAATAAATTATAATATGTAAACGCTTTGTTATAAGTAGCTGTAATTTTGCTAAGGGTTTCCTGTATACTGATAGGATAATAGTATGATAGGATTTTTGTGGTAAATTCTAGTACATACTGTGTATTTTTTTACCATACAGACCATTACTAAACTCCTGGTAGATAGTGACAGACTCAGACATGTACTATAGTTAATAATAATAATAATTTACTTGTCCATGAGGTTGTTGTGTAACTGCAACCACTAACATTCGTAATAGTGTGATCTAGGTTCAAATCCCTCTCACTACAACAAGGCAGCCCATTCAGAGAGCATGTCCTAAATTTCATGGCATAAAATCTTCAAATTCAAAGTCCACTAACCTCATTAAAAAATGGCCCGTAAACTGGGACAAGATTTACCGAGCAAAAGAATTAAAAATTGAACTTGTGAACTAAAACCAATATTGCCATGAACGAACCCCGCAATGGAGATCGTATTTCTGGAAAAAACGAACTTGAATACTCTGACACACAACATAATTGCCTTTCTATCTGTTTCAATTGTTGTAACGGAAAAATAAATTTTGAAAGAAAGTTAAAAGTTGCCACCAACTGTTCTCGAAATTAACACCACCGCTCCATAGAAACTCATAACATCGAAAAGAAATTCGATAAAAGGTGAATAAAATTTAAAATTACCTGCTTGACGGAGCTCCTTCCTCTGGCCATAAAGCTGAACCAGATCTTTATCAAGGGCGCGCAAGACCTCTGCTCTGGAAGACGTTTTGACAATGAGTGTCGATTCATAGGTAATGAGATTGCGTAACCTCTGCTCCACCAAACTTTTCTGTCTCCCAATTTCGATGCTCTCTTCGATATTTCTTCCCTCTTTCAACCTGAGCTCGAAAACCTTCAGCTGGTTCTCGTATTCCTTGATATCTTTGCTCAGTGCATCAATCTTGGCCTCCTCTACCTTGATCTCCCCGTTAATTTTCTCGTTCTCATCATGCACACTTCGAATTTCCGCTTCCACTCTGTCAATCTCGAGGTAAATGTGATGTTGTGGGTGCCTCTCCAGAAATGGGTCCTCAGCCATCTCTGGAACTACCTAGAAACACTTCTTTTCTCCCACTCAGAAATCCAACAAACTAAAAACAATCATAGTACAGATGCCTACGATCTATTGGTTTGGTTTATGGTCTTCCCTCTGCGCATCTGAGGAAACCCAACCCACTGAAGCAAGTCCATTTTTTAGTTGAACAGAAATGAAGTAGAAATTTTTATTTGTTTGCTATTTGCTAGTAATGCAGCGTCTATACCTACATGGATTTAACGTTTGGCACTAAAATGAGCTGTTTTTCACAATGCAGAAAAGCGTTGGATCTGATTTATCGTGGATTTCCCATACAAAATGGCTCTAGCATCTATCAATTCGCTCTTTATATGTGCTGTCTTTTTCTACCCCTCGTTTGCGAGTCTAATGGTGAAAATCGGCTGTTTTGTTTTTTTATATAGTGGAGAGGAGCCGTGCGCTGGTCTGGAAGGTGATATAGAACATGCTCATCGTGGGTCTACATAGTCTTATTCGGCAACACTTGGGCAACCACACATCAAAAATATGGGAAAAAATTGCATAAATATTCCCATTAAACATAACATTTTTTGGGGCCATACATGTATCCATTACCAAAAAAACATAAAACATTGTATAACATTTGGAAATTTTAAAACATGCATTTACGTAATAAACTGTAGCGTCCTAAAATTGCGACACTTGCAATTTCGACCGCATTTGGGTCTTCACGATGGCGACGCAACACTAAACCTGAATGGAGACCCCGAAACTTGCTCATGACACCAAAAACTGCATTTTCTTGCACCCTGGCCTGAACCTCCTTTGCACCTTGCTGTCCCGGGAGGTGGGACCAGCACTCTGGTCCCTGGGTCCTATTTTGGGCCCGGTCTCTTTTGGACTTCGGGTCTTTATGTTTGCAAATTGGAAAATTATCTTTCCTGGTCGGCCTAAGGTCAGGAAAATCAGTCTATCAGCCCTAATTGACAAGTATATAAACTACATTTTCCTCTTTCATTCGACATGATGGAAAAAGCGTGGAAACTATACTCAAGCATTCAAGCATTCAAGCATTCAAGCATTCCTTCAAGCAATTGATCATTCTAAGTCTCCATTCAAGGCTAAGTGTTGCATTCAAGACAAGGATTCAACCATTGAAGAGGAGATCACATACTACATGCTACATACAACATACAACAATACAACAAACAACAACATCTATACCTTCGCACATAAGGATACAAACATCCTTACAACAAGGTATTAGTACTTGTTTTACATTACATTTACAGCATTTCTCATTTCTTGGTTAATTCCAAAACCGGGGTTTGACCTAAAGGCAAACCCCTAATCCCTAACCCCCCAATCGTCTTCGCTTTTCTGTGTGTAGGTTGCAGGTACGCGGCTGAAATTGAAGATCTCGAATCCTTGTGCAGAGACGAACAAATCCCCCTTCGTTTCGCGGATTTTTCGGAGGACCGTGTGCACGTCGGGCGCCATCGTCCCGACAACTTTTGCTCAAATTTGCAGGACAGCGCCGTATCGACATTTTACTGCTAATTCCAGGTCCGCAGCTTCATCCTATATCCCTATCTCAGTTTATAAGCGAATCTTTGTCACTTTCTATGCATTCCTAGCTTAATTCTTCTATCAACATTCTTTACAAAAGAGGGTGGCCTTGCTTTCTTAACCCTTGAAACACATTTAGCATCCAATCTTGCATTGTGTGGGATTGGATCTTGTGGGTTTCAACCCCTCTTTTGAATGTAAAGTCTCTCCCCTAAGTGAAAACCATCAACCCTAGAGACTCTCCCTTCTCTCTCCTCGGAGTTGGAAGAGGGGAGAGCAACTAGGGTTCGATCGCGATTTTCCGCTTTACATAAACATATGTCAACGTGGGCACTTTCACGTGCCACCATGCTAAAGAGTGGACCCCTCTAACAAAATTAAAATGTCATTGTAAAACTTTTAAACATGACCAAGTTTTTGTTATGCGGCCTCAGTCGCCAATAAAACAAGCATAACATAAACATTAATATTGCCAACATGGCATGTGTGGACCCAACCATGACCCTTCACACAGCACATTTTGGTTGGTTTGGGTCCACGTCGGCGTCACGACACCTCCTTCCCCTTGCATAGTACCCAACAATTTGTCGCCTGTGTACAGCCCATCCCGTCTCCTTCACGTCTCTTCACGCCAACTCCCACCTGCAACGACGACAAAAACTGTCAAAGGCCACCAAACTCCAGCCAAAAACAATCAAATCAGGCTTAAATGAATTACATCTGCAAATTCAATGGACAAACAATGCAAATTCAAATTTCAAATTCAAAACAACACATTAAAAAGGGGGAAACCACGCAATCCATGTATAAAACAGAAATTCTCATCTCATTGCAAGAGTCGGATTTGAAAGAAATACAATACAAGAGAAAAACAGAAAGCAAAAACACGGAGTGGCAAACACGCACACCAGTCGACTAGATTCAACAAAAGCACACGGGTATTGTTCTTGTTACCATAAATATTTTTCTACATCACAGTGTTATTTCACATTTTCTCCTTTACAAACTATATAAAGTATAACGTTTAATCCCAAGCATTCCTAGAAACCATTCCCACTGAAATCTACGTATTATGCTACTTTTAAATTAAAAACATTGAGAAATATAATGCTTACCAAAAATTTGTCACACATACACACATATATTCATTCAATCTCGCATTCGCTTCTTTTGCTTGGGCGAGGGGATGTAGTCTTCGTCGTCGTTGGACTCCTCAGGAACCTCTGGTACTTCGTACCAATAACCAATGTCATTTGCAACTCTCGCCTCAACTACACCTCCCAACATTCCCTCTCCTGTCGCCTCACCTGCACCTCCTGACGTTCCCTCACTTGCACCACTCGACGTTCTTTCATCTGCCTTCTTCCTCTCAATGAGCCACATCTCTAGCATCCTCCATCCGAGTGTGGTTTCAGCAGACCTTGCTATGCGGTCCACCCCCACGACCCGGTTCTCGCTTAGACACTTCAAACCCTAGCCCTGGAATAGCCTTTAGGACAAGTTCATCAAGATTGAGCAGTCATTCATCGCCCACAATTTCTTTCAACAACCATTTAACTTTCTCTGAAGTTTTCCCAATCTGCCAAGCCCAAGCCGCTACGATGTTCGCATTCGTCCGGTATCAGTGATCTATGTTCATCAAACACTCACCCAGAAACAATTTCAAGTACTGAAGAAACCTGTCATCCCTTAACTTGAATACAACCTTCAACCTTTTATCGATGATCTTACCCCTAAAGGCCAGTTGTTGTTTTGTTGTGTAAAGGGTAAAGGTGGCTTCCATGTCTTCTGCAAACACTACACACGTCGAGTGCACAGATGAAGAAACCTTCTGGATTTATGCAGGGAATGTTTTTTTAACTAACTGAAACTTATCCCACCAACAGATTAAATAGCAACTTCGCTGCTCTTTCAATGATTGCCTCCAGATGTATTCTCTCCCTCCGTCTTGTTTCATTTATTGAGCAATTAATAATTGTGTCCCTTTGCAATTGCCATGCGTACAATTAATGCATGCACAATCGTATAGGAGGTGGTTGCCACCTTTCACCCTTTCGCAATTGCCATGCGTATACAATTAATACATGCACAATTGTATAGGAGGTGGCTGCCAACTTTCACCCTTCGCAATTGCCATGCGTATACAATTAATACATGCACAATTGTATATGAGGTGGTTCCCATCTTTCACCCTTCGCCATGTATACAATTGAGTTGGCTCCCTCCTATGAACTGATGGGGTCCACATATACACATATATTTATATATACACAAATGAGTATGTATACACACACACACATATGTGATTATATATAAAGTCATATATATATATATACATACATTGAAACATATTTACGTATATATGTATCTGTGAGTACATGTGTGTGTGTGTGAGTGTTTACGTATGTGTGTGTGTGTGTGTGCGTGTGACTGCATGCATTACTATTCATACATATATATATGGTTGTCAATCTATAGAATGGAATACGACTTACTGTGCAATTGCAAACCAATTCAATATTTGCATTCACAGACATGTACAAGTGTTTAGCAATTCCATACCAATCTAATCTTTGAATTCAAATAACATGTTGAAATGCATGCCAATTATTCTACATGTATGTATATACATATGATAATGTGCATGTATGTATATACAAATTAAAGTAATGTTTTGAGGTCACATGCAAAGTTTGTAATATATAGCATGATGCAGATTGACAATGATACATTCCAGACAATGCACATGAATACCGCAGAGCGTGGAAATTTCAAACACAAATTAACGCTATCAGATTGTAAAAAATTATCAATATGAGAGGTAAAACTATCTCAAGGTCCATGAGATTCTAACAAGTGAAGGTCTTGTCGAAACCCTATCTCCAGACGATGTTGGTTATGAAATCCTGAACTATCTCCGTGAAACTTTCCCCACCTCACACTCTGTTATTCCACCCACAGAATAGCCCGTTAACATCCCATATCCCCAAATCCGAGCATAGCAAGAGTGGTTAGCCAGGCATGGTCAACATGTTGACCAATTCTTTCTCTGTCCATACCCCTGTGATGATCTTGTCTTTCCCACAAGATCTTGTTTCTTTTCAAAATTATTCAAACTCAACCTCCAATCGTGGCAAACCAACTATATCAATAGATTTTTCTTAGTAAACTATGGTCCTCAGGTCCAATAATGCTCTCAAAATCTGTCCTTGCAATGTCTGCATCATACAGTAGTGAATGAACATATCCCATCGTGGATTTTTACCAAAACATACATCCAACCTAATTGTAAGCCAAGCACCCCTTCCGGTCTATACAGTGAAGTAATTCTTTGGAAAGAACATAGTCTAGCTACAACCCCACATCTAGAAGACCCAGAAGGTTTCAACCATGAATCCATACCGGAATAGATGTCTAATACAAAAACAATAAAACAAGTGTCCAATACACAAAACAATCAAACAATTGTTGAAATTTTGAGTTTCGTAAAAGGGAACCATAGTCCTACTATTTAAGCTTCGTTGACTTGTTGCACCTTGTTGTCATTCAATTTGTAATTGCACATTCATTCCATATCAAGCATCACTGTTGGCACTGATCAGCACTCGTCGATTTACAAAATGACATGGTCAGTTGGTTCGATCTCAGAGTATTAAGATTCAAAAGAGTATAGCTGATATTAATCATTGTTTCCATGGCTAGCATTCATGTTCATGTTGTTTTGTGTGGACAAGATGCCTCCTCGTGCTTCAAAGAGATTAGCATGCACAAGGGTGCGTTCACAAAAAAGGGGTATCACTTTCAATGTTGAAGCAGAAGCCCCGCCTCCTATTCAAACCCAGGCAGACCCTATACCCATAGCAACAGACGATCCAAATGAACATCCTATCCCGGCCACAATGGACGAACCTAGTCCACCTTCAACTACAAGAAAAGTAACAATGCAACAAAAGTTGTAGTTGGCAACAGACATAGAAGGTGCACTCCAAGATGTTGAGGACAGCAACATGTCCATACGGGGTGCATCAAGGAAGTGGGGCATCCCAACTACAACACTGTCAAAATGGTTGGGTGGTCTGACCACCACGTCCAAGAAAGGTCCACCAACCATCCTCACATATCAAGAATAAGAGGAGATTGTGTAGTGGTGCCAAGAGATGGTTGGTTGTGGTCATGGTCTTGAAATCATAAACTTAAAGAAAGTTGTCTCTCAAATTTGTGAGGGTAGACCAACCCCTTTCAAGGATGGCCTGGCAACTCGTGGTGGTCTGGATTCAAGGCCATACATCGTGAACTCAGCTTGCAAATGGCCAAAGGCCTCGACAAAGACTGAGCACTATGTCTTAGACCAATAGTTGTTTCTGCTTTTTACAAGACATTGTTAAAAGCATATGTTGCTAATCCATATAGTCCCGCCCACATTTGGAACTGTGATGAAACAGGATTTATGGCCGATAGAAATGGGGCAATGAGGGTGCTTGTGAGGAAAGGAAGTCAGAACGTGTCTTATATGCTTCCAAAGAGCTGTGAGTGGATAATAATTCTTTGTTGTGTTAATGCTTCCGCACAAAGCATTCTAGGGTTCTACCTGTTCAAAGGCAAGAGGCAATTGCATAATTACATAGCTAAATGAGAATTTGGTGCTTGCATGGCATTGCAATAACATGCGTGGATGACCGAGGAACTATTCATGAGTTGGTTGCACCATTTCAAGCGCTCTGTCTCTAGGGGTGTATCACCAACAAACACGTGCCTGTTGATATTCAACGAACATGGCAGCCATGTTGCATTGCCAACCATCCAGGAGGCAAGGATGTTAGGCATAGACTTGCTGACATTACCAGCTCATGGATCTCACAAATTGCAGGCACTCGATGTGAGTGTATTCTCTCCATTCAAAACATACTTCAAATCGAAAAGAGTCGCATGGATAGCAAGGTTCCCCAATATAGAAATCAGGAGGGCTGAACTGGCAGAATTGAGCAGCAAGTCTTTGGCCAAGGCATTGATTGTTTCAAACATTGTTGCGAGATTCAAAGGGACGGGGATATGGCCCCTCAATCCTGATGCCCTCACCCAAGACATGCAGCCTAGCACCACAACCCACATTAATGATGGGAAAGATGCATCTGAAGTGCAAAACATGCCCAGCCTTTCAGGAGTCCATGTCTCCCCATAAGTGGTTGCGGAAAACATTGCAGCTATTCGTCAAACGGATTCAACTGCACAAGTTGACATGGAAAAGGCAGCTACCAACATTGATGAAGCTACGGTTGACACTTTGGACGAGAGTCTTGGCCTTCCATCCGAGCGAATTGCACCATCCTAGGTGGTGGAAGGGGTGGTGAATCTCAGTGTTGAGTTGGAAGGCAAAGACGAACATGAGACATCTAGCTTGCCTTCACCACCAAAAGGTGTCATTCCGAAAATGGTACATTACTATGTAGATTGTGGTGACTCTGACAACGAAAATGATGCAGGTTTGACGCAAGAAGCAACACAAGATTGTAACGTGGAAGAGGAGAGTCTGATGTCACAAGTAAGTGAGACGCCTCAATCACAACAGCATAATACACTTTCACGATTCTTAAAGTTGCACGTTCACATTGTGAACCAGAGAAGTGGTAGGGGGGCTTCAACCAGCATCCTTTTGGCGCAGGAAGGGCAGTTGATAACTTCAGATGAGTTCGTCAAGAGTTTCGAGTTTGCAGAGATGAGGAGTAGAGAAACAGAGGAGGGGAAACAAAGAAAGAGAGAGCAGATAAAAGCAAATAAGGCAACAAGTTTGTTGGCCAAAGAAACTAATGCACTGTTGAGAAAGGAGAAGGCAATCTTGCGGCAAGAAAAGGAAAGGCTGAAGGAATTAGAGAAGAAGGAAAAGGTTGAAAGAATGCAGTGAGACAATGCAAGGAAGGAACACGAGGCTGAGGAAAGGGCAATCTCATAGAAGGTCTATGAGTTGGCAAGAAAGAAGTTGTTGAACAATGAGTCTAGTCTATCCATGCCTTTGCCCGACCGACACCCTGTTATGCAGAATCTAATTAACACAATGTTGCCCAACTTTCCAATAGGCGTGAATTATTCACCTACTTCCCCATCGCCTACTTTTCTTGGTACTTCGAAATATTTTGCAGGGGTGCCACCATATGCTGCCAGCCCCGAATATTGCAGCCCAATGCCACTTAAATTGAGTACTAGTGAGTCGATTGATGTTGATGAGAACACGACACCCATTGCAACACCAAGGCCATCAGGCTTAGGCCCAAGAAATTTTTTGCCTCGTTTTTTCAATTGAAGTTTAAGAAGACATTTTGGATAATGGTTCTTGTTCAATTTTGATTGATACTTACACACAATGTGTGTAAATTGATGTAACATAGACATTGGTAGACATATTGATTGGTGACATACAAGTAATGGGATGATTGACTGTTTCTGCCAATTTGAATACTTTATTATCTGTCAATGGTTTCAATTGGTTGAGGGTTACAGGTTTTCAATGGTTTCAATGTTTGAATGACTCAAATGCTTTCAATCATTACATGTACATTCAATGCTTGATTGGTTTGCATAGTTCAAGAGCTCCAATGTTTGAATGCCTCAAATGCTTTCATATGTTACGTTTATATTCAATGCTTGAATGGTTTGCAGAGTCCAATGGTTTTGGGTTGGAAAGGGAAGCTTGATGTGTTGGTACAATTCACATGTAATGGGATGATTGAGCAAAGGTGTGAACAACTACATGCTACAGTTTTCGTCTATTGAGTGATGTTTATGGCAATACTTTTGATGTATCAATTTAGCACAATTGATTTGGGTGCCCAACTCGAAACCTTGCCAATTGAACACCCCAAAAACCTTTCCATTGGTGTGATGTGTCAAAATTGTGCCATTTTGTACCATTGGTCGAGGTCGTCGTGTAGAATTTTTCTACACGGCCACCCAATCCACCAAGCTCTCCCTCCATACTTCCTCCGACCACTTTGATAATTGAAGAGCACGAAGGTTATCAAACAATGGCATCTCCTCATTGTTTGGGAGTAAGAGAAGTGCAGAACAAGATAAAGGTGTTTTTTGTGAATGCAACACATAGAGGATCAAAGTTGTTTGAACTTAATTGTTCAATCCGCCTAAGAACTATTTCAAATTGAGTTAGGTCCCTGGGTTCTTGTACAATTTCTCCAAGGTTGGAGGCTTCTTGTTCCAATTGTTGACATATTGGCCCAATCATCACATTACATGTTAATGGAGATCAAAGCACACAATGACCTTGTAGTAGCCAGGTCAACGAAGTACTTGGGCAGAGGTCAAAGTTGGTTTCTTAGTCCACGTGGCATGGCACGTTGTCCCCAAAGTTAGGGTGCCCACATATTGGATCCTCACACCAATGTATATACATGTTCAAGTACATATGTATATACATGTACATGCACATTCGTGTATACATGTACATGCACATATGTATATACATGTACACACATACATAAATGTACATGTCCATATAGTGAACGTCTTCAAATTTTAGTTGTAAGTCATGTAGATTCATACATGTACATAGACATGTGCATACACATGTGTAAATACATAGACATGTGAATACACGTATGTATATACATACACATGTGCATACACATTTGCACATACATGCCACCATTCATGTCTAAGGGTTTCTAATTTACTGTTTATGCATTATTTGAAAGAAACAATACTAGTTACAATGAAGCATGACAAGTATTAAGTATTTCATTTGTGAACATTCAAAATTTAATTTAAAGCATTGGAGACATCAAAACATTGAAACTATTGAAACATGACAAGTATTGAAACTATTAAAACATGACTACCATTAATGAGTTCATTGAAAGAAGAACAATAAAAGTATCTTGACAACTAACTCGCAATCAACCAAATAAACTTCATTTAATTGAGTGCAAACCCTTGGACATGTAACCATTCAAGCATTGAATGTACATTTAAGCATTGAAGCAATGAATTGAAATTTGTTAAAAATTGAGACAACGAAACCATTCAAACAGTGAAACCCTTCGAACCATTGAAAGCATTCAAGTCCTCAAACCCACAAATCCACAAACCTTGAAACTCACAAAGACTCAAACATTCAAATATTCAAATATTCACTTGAACCATTGAAACGGAGAAGCCCTAAAAAATTCCAACATTCGACAAATTCAAACATTTGCACCATTGAAACATTTGCACCTTTGAAACATTTGACAAATTCAATTATTTTCACCATTGAATAATTTAAAGTATTGGGGACATCAAAACATTGAAACTATTCAAACATAACAACTATTGAATCTATTGAAACTTGAGTACACTGAAACTATTGAAACGTGACAACCATTAATGAGTTCATTGAAAGAAGAACAGTAAAAGTATCTTGACAACTAACTCGCAATCAACCAAATAAACTTCTTACTAATTGAGTGTAAACCCTCAAACATGTGACCATTCAAACATTGAATGTACATTTAAGCATCGAAGCAATGAATTGAAATTTGTTAAAAATTGAGACAATGAAACCATTGAAACAGTGAAAACCTTTGAACCATTGAAAGCATTCAAACCCTAAAACCCACAAACCCTGCAACTCACAAACACTCAAACATTCAAATATTCAAATATACACTTGAACCATTGAAATTGGGAAACCTAGAAACCCTCAAAAATTCCAACATTCGACAAATTGAAACATTTGCACCATTGAAACATTCAACAAATTCAATTATTTGCACCATTGAAACCCTAATCAATCTCTTGAAAAGTGAAATAGTGAAACCCTTGGAAACCGAAGGCATTGAACTCTCCAAAGCATTGAAACCATGTAACAAAGGAAACCCCGAAAACCCTATACCCTCAACCATTCGAGCATTGAAACCATTAAAACAGTGAGTGAATTCAAAAGCCTTCAATAAATTGGAACATTGAAACATTTGAAACACTGAAAACCTTGGACATTCAATCTATGAAACCCTTCCAACCGAAAACCATTGAACTCTACAAAGCATTGTAATAATTCTAACATATATCAATAGAAAATCCTCAAACCCTTAAACAAAATTCAGTTCGACATTGATTAGAAGCCATCAATACAAACAACGATGCAAGAAATGTAAACCCGTCTTGTCACAGCAGAGAGAAAAAAAAAGAACAATGGACCTTAAACAAAGGATTATGATTCCCTTTTGCCATGTAATTCTATTCAAGAGCACATCGTGTTGTTCTCAAAAACACAAAGACTTGCAGAAAGACAAAGAATGAGAAAAAAATATTCAAATAGCAAAGGGAAGTAGCCTTCAAACAAAAACCAGAATCGACATGCCCTAGTGAGGATATTTCCTCACTTGGGCTGAAGGGGGAGTCGTCGTTGGTCTTTTGTAGCCACCGCAATGCGTCCTCGTCATAGTTGAACCCTGCAAAAACCAAAGGAAATGTCAAGCAGTGGAAGGAGGGCAAAAAAATCGAGCAAAGTCCAGAATTCCAAGGAGAAAAACAAATCCTTTAAGGTGTGCACGTTCTGGGTCCTTGCCGATTTGGTTGCATGCCATGGCGAACAGGAGGTGAGGTGATGGAAACCCTTCAATGGAGAAAGCACGTGAAATGGATGACCTTTTGCTGGAGTGAAATGCGAGGAGACGAACGCCATGAATGCCTCTCTGCTCAAAAAACGTGATGGGGCAGTTGGACATAGGGCGAGTGGATGCAGAGTTAATGCGGCGGGTCGAAAAGTCTAAAATGGCAACGTCGTTTTTGGAGGAAGAGCTTAGTTAAATGGGTTGTCATCTACAAATTTGCCATGCGTAAACCGCATTCGAGATTGGCGCAAGATGTCGATAGCTAACGAGGTGGGTCCGCTAATGTTCCGGTCGGGGGTACAAAACAACACTATTTCACCAGCTTAGACCAATGCGCACCAGACACGTGGCAAATCAAATGATTGGCCTTACCACCTCATGATTTCGGGTTGCCAACTCACCAGTTGAGCTGGGCGAGGATCAAAGTTGGTCTCTGGTTCCATGTGGCACGTGGACCCTCGAAGTTAGGGTGTGCACGTATTGGCGCCTCTCCCCTAACAAAGCAAATGAAAAAATAGAAAGTTACTAAAGGTAGCTGGGAAACATAATTGAACATAAATTTGAGGACTTTTTGAGTTAGCATATTATAATTTAGTTTTATCATATTTATACATTGTTTTTGTTTTGTTTAAGTTGAATTTTTTTAGCTAAAAATTAAAGGATATAAAATCCATTAAGATTGTTTACAGTGTAAAAATATCGGTCTCATATTTATGAAATTGAGGTCTTGTACTTAATAATAATTTGGTACTATTGTCATTCATTTTTTAAAATAGATTTTGATTCTTATATTCACTATGGAATTTGTAAAAATACAAATTTAAACCAAATTATTTTTGCAGTAATAAATCTAAACTCTAAGCTTTTAAAATCTAAGTTTAAATTAAATTGTGTTCTTCCTCTCATTAATTATTACGAGTCAACCAAATGCATATTTATGTTAATTTATATCTTGTATTACTACACTTAAAGACATTCGTATAGAAAATAGAGTGAATCAAGTTTAGTGGTTGGAGTGAGCTTCGAGAGGTATAGCTAGGAAATGAACAATCTTTTCCATTGTTGACTTGCTATGTCCTTGATCTAGGCTTTTGATTGCTCTCCATGTCTTTTGTATGCCTTGAGGACCAATTCTTGTTATTTTGTGTAGTCTTTTGGGCTAGGTTACATTTGTATTTTTGCTCTCTATTTTGAATTTGCTTTCTCGTCTTTGCTTCATCCCTTTTATGTATTGTGTGTATTTACTTTTGAGTTAGTAGAATCTCTCTCAACTGCTTAAGGTGCCTAAAACGTTGAATTTAATACCTTGAGGTAGTGAGGCCTTGAGGGAGTCGCCCGAGGAGCCAAAGGTAATTGGTGTTTCAATTGCTATTAATGCCTTTAGAAAATCCTTTAAGGAAGCAGTTGCAAATGACATCGAGAAGGTTCCAACTACAACAAGATTCAAAGTCAAAATAGTTGAGCATGAAGGGGTCAAAAGAGTTGATAAGCTAGAGTAAAATGGTGGAGCATGAAGGGTTCAATGGATTTGAGAAGCTAGAGGAGAGGAAGCTAAGCATTCCTCTTCTAGCCTTAGCACCCTACTTGTCGAACCTAATGATGATATGGTTTGTGCTCTAAATAAGGAAGAAAATAGGCGTAAAAGTCTGGCTATGTTTTTTGTGGCACTTGATAACATAAGATTCTAGCAAGGAAATTCTTGGATGACTAAATTCGTAACGTATGGGGGGGAAAGTTTGGATTACATGTTTTGTCTTCTAGAATTGTGCAAGAAGGTTTATTCATTGTTTTCTTTAAGGACCACTCCATGCATGAGAGAGTCATGGCTAAGCAGTTTTGGAATGTAGGTAGTTCTATGTTTAGGACTATCCCATAGTCCTTGGATGTCCTTAATAAAGAGGTCATGGTATTTTCTATCCCTAGGTGGGTTACAATGAAAATGTGTCATCGCAATCGTGGTCTCTTACCTCAATTATTTTCTCGTGTGGGGAAGGTCCTCTAAGTGGAGGAGACTAGAACTACCCTTCCTCACATGGATGCTAGAGTCTTAATTTATCTCTCTCGAAGTTGATTTTTCTAACCAAATTGGGTTTGAACTCTGAGGTGATCTATTTATTTGCAAATTGGAAATGTTGGGGGTTTAAATTATTGTTTCCTATGCAAAAAAGAGGGGCATCAACAAATATTTTTTCCTAATCTCAAACTAAGAGTGATTAGAGACCCTAAGTTTCACATGAAAGCTAATATGTCTAAGCCTAGTGGTACTACCGGTGTGGATTTGCCAAAGGATAATTCATCTATCGAGGTTGACATGATAGATAAAGATAAGGTTGATACTATTAGCATGGTTAACAATAGCCTTCTTGCTCATGGCAATGCTCCTAAAATCGATATCACTGACACCAACTCTAAGAAACTATCTAAGATGTCTAATACCAACCCTAGGTATAAAAAGAATACTAAATAATTGGGATTGGACAAACTAGGAACAAAAAAAATGAATCTAAAAAGAAAACTATGCAACACATGATAAAAATAAGTAGAACCATAGTGGATGACAAAGTCTTTGGTTAGTAAGGTCATCTTGGAGGACATAGTTGACAAGAGACAATTGATAATACTATGGATAAATCTTCAATTTTTGGTGGTAAAGGCCCTCTAAATGAAATTGCAAAGAAAGATGAAAAGAAGAAAAGGAAACATTTAAGTAGAGGGGACACTAAATCTAAATCAAAAAAGAAAGGTAAAGAAGATAGGATGCCTAAATGTTTTGGAAACTCTAGGAATTCTAAAGAAGATACTCAAACCCTAAATGATGATGACATGTTGAGTTGTATTAGCTAGAATGTCAAGGGACTTGAGTCCCCTTACAAAAAACATATTATTAAAATATTTTTCATCCAACATAAGAGTATTGATATGGTTGTTCTAGACATGAGGTGAAGGCACTTGGTTTCTCTCTTGAAACGAACTAGAATGTTTTTTGGAAATATTCAGACCACTTGTGCACTAACCATAGAAAGGGAAGAGGTGGCTCTATTATTATATTAAGCAACATGCTATAAAACTGTGACTAACAATGGGATCTCTCCATGTAACAAGGTTGTATGGTTTTATCCTTGAGATTGATAAGAAAACATTAGGCATTTGCCCAATTTATGCCCCTAATCATTATAGTGAGAGGGTTGACTTGTAGAAATGGTTCTATAAAACCTACCCAATATTCCTTAGATTGTTGGTGGGGACTTCGAGATGATAAAGAACAATGAGGATAGAATTGGTGGTCTTGATATAGGGTGGAAGGATAATGAAGAATACCCTTGGATCGAAATGAAGAATAGATTAAATCTTTTTTATCCTCTCAAAGGTCTAAAAAGGGAAAATAAGAATATATGGTTCATTCAATGTGATTCACACAAAGGCTCAAAGAGGATATTTTGCAAGCTTGACAAATTCTATGTTAACCAAGATTTGTTTAGTTTTTATCAATCTAAGGAGGGTTGTAGAGTGAGAGTCCACACTTTTTCTCTCTAACCATCAACCTATTGAAGTCATGATTAAACTTCAAATTGATAGGCCTAGAGACATTAAGAAGATGAATAATTTTATGCTTAATACTCCATTACTAGATAGTGAGGATTGTAATTTGATGTCATTTTTACTCTGAAAAAGAGCAATGAAATCAAGATGAGGAACTATTCTATAATTTATAGATTGAAAACAAACTTTATCGACTAGATTATTCTTTTCCAAACTATTGGCAAGAAGAGGGCCATGGACTATAGAAAATTTAAGAGTGAGATTCAAAACAGGTTGTATTCATTGGAAATTAATTTTCAAATTGATGCATGTAATGAAACAATGAATGATGAGATGGTTGTTGTTAAACACAAACTTAGGTCTTTATAATCAAGAAAGATACAAGGTTTAAAAGTTAGATCTAAGTTGAACTGGCTTACTTATGGTGATAAAGGATCTAGTTTTTTCTTTAAATACATTAAGCAAGAGAACATTATAGAAAATTTTGATTGCATCTTAATTGATGGTGTTATGGTGAATGACCTAAAGGAGATCAAGAATAAGTTTCTCATGTTTAATGAGGTTTTTTCTCCTCTAAGGAGGATAGACCTAAGTGTGAAGTTGCAAGGAACTATTGTAAAACACTTATTCCAAATAAAATTCAAATACAAGACTTTGAATCATTAATTAAGGATATCTCTAATGATGAAATTATAATGTACATCCAAAGCCTCAAGAATGATAAATATTTGGGTGTTGATGGTCTTATTACAAAGTTTTGCAAGAAAAATAATTAGTGGAACATTGAGGATTTTGTACAACTCTACTCTAAAGAGATCAACAAGGGATCCTAGGGGAGCAATATCAATAGAGGCATAACTAGACTCCTTCCAAAAGATGGGGACAAGTCCTTAGTCAATAATTGGAGACCTATAATCCTCCTTGATATTTCATATAAGATACTATCAAAGATCTTGGCCTTGAGGTTAAATGATGTCCTCCCAACTTTCATCAATAATACCCAAACATGTTTTATTAAAGGGATAAATTTTTAAAAAATTGATAACAAGTTGGGAAGCGATGGAATGGGCAAGGGTATCAAAATAGGAACTTGGAATGTTCCTTTTTTATTTCCAAAAATATTATGATAGAATAGAATGGTTTTTAATTCTTATTTATTTTGAGTCATTTGGTTTTCCTCTAAGATTCTACCAAATGGTCAAAACCCTTCTTTAGATGTTGTTGCTCAGGTTTATTTAAATGGGTCCTTGTCTAAGTCTTTTATTCTTTAAACATCAATGAGTCAAGGATGTCCCCTCGCCCTTAATATATTTGTCATAGCATTTGATGCTATTTTTTATTTGCTAATAGACTCTAGCTTGGCTCTTAGAGTCAAATGGGTGACTTTGCCTAACCAAGATGACCACCTCGACATTTAGTTTGTTGATGATACTACTTTATTTGTACTACTAAAAGAAGAAAATTTTGACACTCTAATACACAAGTTGGATACCTTATATGAAGCAACAGGTGCAAATTTATCCTCTATTAAATCTCTGGTCCTAGGTTGGAAGGAGTCCCATCCTAACTAGCTTAGTAAATTTAACTTTCAATTGGGAGGCCCTGATAAATTGGTCGGATATCTGGGCATACATTTTGCTATTAACCCCTCTCTTAAAGACATGTGTAATTGGATTAAGGACAAGAATGAAGCTAATATTTCAAAATAGAATAGGTAGCATCTATCCTTGGTTTCAAACCTTCGAGTATGATGAAAAAATTATCTCTTTCTATAGCTTATATTGTTATTTTGTATGTATTTTCAATAATTTTAGGTTAATGTTATTAAAAAAAAATAGCCTTAATTTTGTTTGATGGTAAGGTAAAAGGAAAAAACATGTTGTTATGTTGGATTGGTGTTATCAAGGTAAGAATGAAGGTGGTTTGGGTCTAAAATATCTAAAGATTCAAGGTGCCTCCCTAACTATTAAATGGATTCAAAAGCATTAGTAGGTAATGAGCCTGGGAAAGTTGGCCTCTCTTAAGAATGTTGAGTTCTAGAAAGATGTTCACCTCTATAACTCCTTATTTGGAAAATTCTTAGTCGCTCTCTTTGGTTCTAATGTTTTTCATATTATTTGGATACCTTGGGAGCTTGTAATAGGATTTGTCATTGGTCATGACTTCTTTAATAACTAGAAAACAAAATTTTTTGTTTTAGATTTGTTTGGTGGGACTTGGGCCATAAGGATAAAGATTTGGCAAAAAAGGCATTAAATATTTTAGCAATATTATTGAAAATGACCAGTTAAGATATTGTTCTTGTTTAAGTGCAGAGTTTAATCTCCCTCGTACTCATTGGGGAAACTACTACTCTATGCTTGGAGAAGTTTGTAGGATCTTGCATTTTCATTTATATGGTGAATCTTACTTAGACATGGTTAGTAATGCTAAATGGTGTGATGGTATTATGTTGCATAGAGTTGATAGTAAGTTGATTTATAACTCTTGTGAACACCCAACAAGTGTTTAGGAATCTCAATGCATGTTGGAATATAAATGTTAGCCCTGATTTCTGGTCTAAAGTATTTAACCACCTTTGGTCTAAGGGCCTCGAGCCTAAGAAATATTGCTTCAAATGATTGTCACTTTTGAATAAGTTTCCCCTATCTTTGTCTTCCTCAATTCCTAATCTTAATATTTTTCATATATGCAAGTTACCTAAAAGTATTTATTATGTTTTCTTTCATTGTTTTTTTGCTAGATAATTTTGGTCTCTCTTCTTGTTTGGGTTGGGTACTAGGGGTTAATTTATGTTTAAGATTAAAATCTTGTTTGGTTTTGTTGATGGTCTAAGCAAATCTTGTAATTTTTTAACCTTGTTTTCTTTGTTATTTTTTTTGTTTTATCTAGAAATCTAGGAATGAGGATTGGTTCCAAGGCAAGAAGAGGATGCTTATTGAGTCTTCTTGAAGACTCATATTTCATGCTATTTCTATGCAAGTTACCATTACCATGAAGATCTCTAAAGAGAATTTCAAGGAGCTAATTGAAACAAGTTAGACTACCTACGCAAATGAGAAATTATTTATATGCCAAACATTGGCCATTTTCCAAGGAAGGTAATGAAGAGATCCTGAGAAACTATATAGAATTTTTGAAGATATTTAACAATAAGTATTCCAATGAGAATTTGATGGAAGACCTGGGGTTCAAATATAAGAAGTTTACCCATGATGATGATGCTATTATAGAAGTTCTTAGATCCAATAATGTAAAATCTGAAATTGATCCTCATGTTAAATAGAATAACATGAACATCTATGATGAAAGTTGTAATATGTAATTTGTTATAGTTCTTTGTTTTTATGGGCACTACATGGCCTGCAAGTTTTTCCTTTACATTTTGAGGAGCTAATAATTTTCTTTGGCCATATAACTATTTTTTATCTTTTTAGTAATATATATTACCAATTAAAAAAAAAGACACTTGTACATACATCTAGGAGCTATTTAGTAAGGTTGGCATCTAAGACAACAACTAGGTCAAAGATATTAAAGAGAAATCAATTTTGTTTTGTTTACTTATGACATCATCTTAAGTTGATTGTATGCTTGCTTATTTCATTCAATCCTTGTCCAAGATTGATGCAACTAGGGGTCAAGTTAAGGAGCACATGATACTCACAACTTAATAGATTCTCCAAAGGTGTTTGCAAATATCATTAGTCCTTACTCAAAGGTAGACATCAAAAATTTGGGCCAACTGGATATCAAGTATCATAATCCTACCAAATTATTTCTGTAGCCAATGCAAATTGTCCATCGCCTTCTTGCGACATTTTCATTAGTTATTCCTTTAAATCGATTAAATAATTTTACTATTTTTTTTTTATCGGTACTAATTTTATTTTTATTGATATAATTTTAAATATTCAGTACATAGATACATATATCAAAATGGTCTAACAAGCCAAACCCCAACATCCAACACCACTGCATAACCATCCTCCCCACAACTACGCATCTACCCATATTGATATTTATCATAAAATTGTCAAATTACATCTTTAGTATAGAAAGAGAGAAAACAGAGAATCATACTACTCCTAATACACCATTACCCTACACCTCGGACCATTGACCTCCATAATTACACCAAGTCTTCAAAACAAAGAGGCCCGAGAAACAAAATTGGGCCCAAGAAACCAAGAGTTTCATGACAAAAAACCAAACAACCATTACATTATATAAACACCGAGGCCAAAAAAGTTGACCCTTTCAATATTCAACTAGGGCCCATTTGGCATATTACCACTCAGCCCTGCTTCAGCATCACCACCAACACATCCACCCAGTTTAAACCCTATGAACTCACCCAGCTCTGTTTGAGCTCGCTTCCAACGTTTCCCCCAAACTTTTTGTTTGCCTTTGCCCCGAATTTACACCTTCACAGTGCCACTCTTCCCCGAGCCATGAGTCGAGTACCCATGAGACACTACCATATTTTCCTTTAGGAACAGTTTGAGGAAGTCCCACACAATAGTTTCTTCAACCCACCTCTCATCATGATCCAAATCAAATGGTCATCGCATGTACGAGACCAACTCACGCAATTCATGTATCTCGTCAATGTCCAAATCTTCACCAACATCAAACCCCGCTCCTAACATTTCCATTTGTAGCAACTCCATCAAACCTCCCAACAAATCATCCCCACACAGTCTCAAAACCTCCTCCTCATCATGCTTGAAAATGCATTTCAAGCGTTTCTCAAGAAAAATCTCAAAAAAATGCCAATTGTTGATGAGAGGTGTACAGAGTAAAAGTGGCCTCCATACCTATCACTCTCACACTTCACCACCATACAATGCAGCCAAAAATGAGCCCAAATCCCTATAAATAAAAAATGTGAACCCAACCCTACATTCTCCCATCACCCCAAATGATTAAATTTTATCATGCCTTTGTAATTCGTCTTCCACCTCATCCATCTCCAGATTTCAAAAATCTTCAAAATGTGTTTTGAGCACTTCATCAAATGATGTGGCCCACTTGGATAGCACATCCACCACCTCATTTGTTGTCCTTCTCACATGTGTGATTTTAAAGTTGTTAAAAACATTTAAATCATTTCTAATTTTGGAGATGTATTTGTTTAAATGACATGAATTGGCATCCCTTTTAATGATGGCATTGGCAATTATTTGTGAATCACCCTCCAAATGCAAATTTCCAACCCCAAATTTCTAACCCCACTTCACTTCCAATAAATCTACTTGAGCTTTGGCCTCATTGTTAGTTCCATTGCCAAGCCTTTGAGCTCCCAACATCAAAATGTTACCATGTCAATCTCAAATCACCACACCTGCACCTGATAAGCTCGGGTTGCCTTTAGAGGAACCATCAAAATTCACCTTGATCCACCCTTCTTGAGGTGCTTCCCAAGTCACCTTACTCCCCACAAAGTCCATCGGATCAACCTGAGATGGCCCATGAACAAGCTGATTTTTCAATTTAATTAAAATAACACTATTCTTCTAATTTAACTTTCCATCCATCAACACTTTAATCTAATAATTTTTCTTTATGATAGGAGGCATATTACACTCACATATGAGAGCAAAAACATTCATTAGTAAAAACTAATTACATTAAATTTGATGGCTTGTGACGATTAAATGCATAAAATAAGAATGCATTTGGTTTTTCCTTTAAATTTGATTTAAATCTTAATTTAATATTTTCTATTGGACTTTATATCATTTTGTAAATATAATCCTCAATTTCAAATTGATTGTTTGAGAGCGGATTGGAGTAGACCTCTCATTTAAGTAGTTGTTGGTTTTTCCATCTAATCCCTCTTGATCATCATCTGTCAGTTGGGATGGTGGTGAGCCTCGGACCTGAGGATATTTGAGAGGTTCAAGCAACACTGCACACCATCATCATCATTATTATTTTCACTCATCAATGTAGATTTAAACCAAGAAATGATGACCATAATTTCACATAGCCATTTCCAATCTCAATAACACTTTTTAGCAAATCATGAGTTATAGGCACAACTTGGACACTACAATTGAATAAAGTATGTACATGATACAGTTTGCTACCATGTTTTCCTAATGTGTATTGTGTAAATTTTATATTTGATTTATATATGGTGATTTCGGTTTTGTGGTAGCATGTAGTTGCAAAAATTGTGTTCCCATGGTTTTTTGGAGAAGAATATCCCAAATACTTGTAATTGAAATATAATTTGTATTTGTAAGCGAGAATATTTTTTCTGAATATTCCTCTAAATGTTTAATCTGTTAATCATAGTAAAAGAGCTATTTAAGAAAATAACCTAGATTTTTGTGCATAGTTTTGTCAACCTATAGCTTTATGTGGTGGTTGGGAAATAGAATTCACAAATTCATGCATGCAAATAAGGATTCTATTTCAATTCCTACCAAATATTGAAAGGAAGATGATCCACTAGGAAGGCTCAAGCACTAGGTGGATGCAATGAGCCTTCGTTGTGGGGTACTTGAAGATGAATATGTAATTATAAATGAGAATCAAAAGAACTAAGATCAAGCAAGCTCAAATTGACAGCTTTCAGCATGCACAAAAAGACAAAAAACTAGCAGACCAATTTCAAAACAAGAGATAATAGAACAGATTGTAATTGACATGTAGTCCAAATTTGAGGCAGAAATGTAGGGACTAGGGTGCCCGAGGTGACTTGCTCCCAGGACTAGGGTGTTGTGAGCACCCACTTCCGACACTTTCTACTTCGACAAATTGTAGATTGTATATCTCCACCTAATTAGTTTGTACCTATTTTTGTAGGTGCATCACCTATTCCTACACAACAAAAAGGAGAGAAAATATTGTTTAGAAAAGGGTTTGCCTAAGTCAAACCTCAATTTTGGAATCAACCATGAAATTGAGTTGAATTAAAATTAAATTGAAAGCGTGTAGTTAGGTGGCAAAGGCTAGAATTGAAAACAAAATGTTTATACCTTCGTAAACCCTCTTTGATGTCAAAATGCTCATGAAGATATTATGTTGTCTTGAATATATTTGAACTTAGGAAGATAAGATCATGGAGGTCATCACAAATGCATAGATCTGCTAATTACTCATAGTAGTCTTCAATGACATGATGCTTGATCTCTTGCTCTTAAGAATTTAGTATAAAATTGATGCCTTCTTTTCATTCTCTCTTTCTACCCAAAATGAGGGAGGATGCCTTGCTTATATTCCAAATCCCAAGCATTACAGAGTACAAAACTTGGAGTAGGCTAACATGGGAAAATATTTCCTACTCAACCTTGCTAAGTGTGCTAAGGTTT